>NC_135417.1:25042558-25342558 GCF_051991245.1 Festucalex cinctus
CTGGCCAGAATTTTTTCAAAGTCCCATGCTGGCCAGAATATTTTCTAAGTCCCATGCTGGCCAGAATTTTTTCAAAGTCCCATGCTGGCCAGAATTTTTTCAAAGTCTGACGCCTGGCCGAAAATTTTCAAAGTCCCATGCTGGCCAGAATTTTTTCTAAGTCCGACCCCTGGCTGAAAATTTTCAAAGTCCCATGCTGGCCAGAATTTTTTCTGTCTGTTGCCTGGCTGAAAATTTTCAAAGTCCCATGCTGGCCAGAAGTCTGACGCCTGGCTGAAAATTTTCAAAGTCCCATGCTGGCCAGAATTTTTTCAAAGTCCCATGCTGGCCAGAATATTTTCTAAGTCCCATGCTGGCCAGAATTTTTTCAAAGTCCCATGCTGGCCAGAATTTTTTCAAAGTCTGACGCCTGGCCGAAAATTTTCAAAGTCCCATGCTGTCCAGAATTTTTTCAAAGTCCCATGCTGGCCAGAATTTTTTCTAAGTCTGACGCTTGGCCAAAAATTTTCAAAGTCCCATGCTGGCCAGAATTTTTTCTAAGTCTGATGCCTGGCTGAAAAATTTCAAAGTCCCATGCTGGCCAGAATTTTTTCTAAGTCCCATGATGGCCAGAATTTTTTCTAAGTCTGATGCCTGGCTGAAAATTTTCAAAGTCCCATGCTGTCCAGAATTTTTTCAAAGTCTGACGCTTGGCCAAAAATTTTCAAAGTCCCATGCTGGCCAGAATTTTTTCTAAGTCTGACGCTTGGCCAAAAATTTTCAAAGTCCCATGCTGGCCAGAATTTTTTCTAAGTCTGACGCTTGGCCAAAAATTTTCAAAGTCCCATGCTGGCCAGAATTTTTTCAAAGTCCCATGCTGGCCAGAATTTTTTCTAAGTCTGATGCCTGGCTGAAATATTTCAAACTCCCATGCTGGCCAGAATTTTTTCTAAGTCTGACGCCTGGCCGAAAATTTTAAAAGTCCCATGCTGGCCAGAATTTTTTCAAAGTCCCATGCTGGCCAGAATTTCTTCTAAGTCCCATGCTGGCCAGAATTTTTTCTAAGTCTGATGCCTGGCTGAAAAATTTCAAAGTCCCATGCTGGCCAGAATTTCTTCTAAGTCCCATGCTGGCCAGAATTTTTTCTAAGTCTGACGCTTGGCCGAAAATTTTCAAAGTCCCATGCAGGCCAGAATTTTTTCTAAGTCTGACGCCTGGCCGAAAATTTTCAAAGTCCCATGCTGTCCAGAATTTTTTCAAAGTCTGACGCTTGGCCAAAAATTTTCAAAGTCCCATGCTGGCCAGAATTTTTTCTAAGTCTGACGCTTGGCCGAAAATGTTCAAAGTCCCATGCTGGCCAGAATTTTTTCAAAGTCCCATGCTGGCCAGAATTTTTTCTAAGTCTGACGCTTGGCCAAAAATTTTCAAAGTCCCATGATGGCCAGAATTTTTTCTAAGTCTGATGCCTGGCTGAAAATTTTCAAAGTCCCATGCTGTCCAGAATTTTTTCAAAGTCTGACGCTTGGCCAAAAATTTTCAAAGTCCCATGCTGGCCAGAATTTTTTCTAAGTCTGACGCTTGGCCAAAAATTTTCAAAGTCCCATGCTGGCCAGAATTTTTTCTAAGTCTGACGCTTGGCCTAAAATTTTCAAAGTCCCATGCTGGCCAGAATTTTTTCAAAGTCCCATGCTGGCCAGAATTTTTTCTAAGTCTGATGCCTGGCTGAAATATTTCAAACTCCCATGCTGGCCAGAATTTTTTCTAAGTCTGACGCCTGGCCGAAAATTTTAAAAGTCCCATGCTGGCCAGAATTTTTTCAAAGTCCCATGCTGGCCAGAATATTTTCTAAGTCCCATGCTGGCCAGAATTTTTTCAAAGTCCCATGCTGGCCAGAATTTTTTCAAAGTCTGACGCCTGGCCGAAAATTTTCAAAGTCCCATGCTGGCCAGAATTTTTTCTAAGTCCGACCCCTGGCTGAAAATTTTCAAAGTCCCATGCTGGCCAGAATTTTTTCTGTCTGTTGCCTGGCTGAAAATTTTCAAAGTCCCATGCTGGCCAGAAGTCTGACGCCTGGCTGAAAATTTTCAAAGTCCCATGCTGGCCAGAATTTTTTCAAAGTCCCATGCTGGCCAGAATATTTTCTAAGTCCCATGCTGGCCAGAATTTTTTCAAAGTCCCATGCTGGCCAGAATTTTTTCAAAGTCTGACGCCTGGCCGAAAATTTTCAAAGTCCCATGCTGGCCAGAATTTTTTCTAAGTCCGACCCCTGGCTGAAAATTTTCAAAGTCCCATGCTGGCCAGAATTTTTTCTGTCTGTTGCCTGGCTGAAAATTTTCAAAGTCCCATGCTGGCCAGAAGTCTGACGCCTGGCTGAAAATTTTCAAAGTCCCATGCTGGCCAGAATTTTTTCAAAGTCCCATGCTGGCCAGAATATTTTCTAAGTCCCATGCTGGCCAGAATTTTTTCAAAGTCCCATGCTGGCCAGAATTTTTTCAAAGTCTGACGCCTGGCCGAAAATTTTCAAAGTCCCATGCTGTCCAGAATTTTTTCAAAGTCCCATGCTGGCCAGAATTTTTTCTAAGTCTGACGCTTGGCCAAAAATTTTCAAAGTCCCATGCTGGCCAGAATTTTTTCTAAGTCTGATGCCTGGCTGAAAAATTTCAAAGTCCCATGCTGGCCAGAATTTTTTCTAAGTCCCATGATGGCCAGAATTTTTTCTAAGTCTGATGCCTGGCTGAAAATTTTCAAAGTCCCATGCTGTCCAGAATTTTTTCAAAGTCTGACGCTTGGCCAAAAATTTTCAAAGTCCCATGCTGGCCAGAATTTTTTCTAAGTCTGACGCTTGGCCAAAAATTTTCAAAGTCCCATGCTGGCCAGAATTTTTTCTAAGTCTGACGCTTGGCCAAAAATTTTCAAAGTCCCATGCTGGCCAGAATTTTTTCAAAGTCCCATGCTGGCCAGAATTTTTTCTAAGTCTGATGCCTGGCTGAAATATTTCAAACTCCCATGCTGGCCAGAATTTTTTCTAAGTCTGACGCCTGGCCGAAAATTTTCAAAGTCCCATGCTGGCCAGAATTTTTTCAAAGTCCCATGCTGGCCAGAATATTTTCTAAGTCCCATGCTGGCCAGAATTTTTTCAAAGTCTGACGCTTGGCCAAAAATTTTCAAAGTCCCATGCTGGCCAGAATTTTTTCTAAGTCTGACGCTTGGCCAAAAATTTTCAAAGTCCCATGCTGGCCAGAATTTTTTCAAAGTCCCATGCTGGCCAGAATTTTTTCTAAGTCTGATGCCTGGCTGAAATATTTCAAACTCCCATGCTGGCCAGAATTTTTTCTAAGTCTGACGCCTGGCCGAAAATTTTAAAAGTCCCATGCTGGCCAGAATTTTTTCAAAGTCCCATGCTGGCCAGAATATTTTCTAAGTCCCATGCTGGCCAGAATTTTTTCAAAGTCTGACGCTTGGCCAAAAATTTTCAAAGTCCCATGCTGGCCAGAATTTTTTCTAAGTCTGACGCTTGGCCAAAAATTTTCAAAGTCCCATGCTGGCCAGAATTTTTTCAAAGTCCCATGCTGGCCAGAATTTTTTCTAAGTCTGATGCCTGGCTGAAATATTTCAAACTCCCATGCTGGCCAGAATTTTTTCTAAGTCTGACGCCTGGCCGAAAATTTTAAAAGTCCCATGCTGGCCAGAATTTTTTCAAAGTCCCATGCTGGCCAGAATATTTTCTAAGTCCCATGCTGGCCAGAATTTTTTCAAAGTCCCATGCTGGCCAGAATTTTTTCAAAGTCTGACGCCTGGCCGAAAATTTTCAAAGTCCCATGCTGTCCAGAATTTTTTCAAAGTCCCATGCTGGCCAGAATTTTTTCTAAGTCTGACGCTTGGCCAAAAATTTTCAAAGTCCCATGCTGGCCAGAATTTTTTCTAAGTCTGACGCTTGGCCAAAAATTTTCAAAGTCCCATGCTGGCCAGAATTTTTTCTAAGTCTGACGCCTGGCTGAAAATTTTCAAAGTCCCATGCTGGCCAGAATTTTTTCTAAGTCTGATGCCTGGCTGAAAAATTTCAAAGTCCCATGCTGGCCAGAATTTCTTCTAAGTCCCATGCTGGCCAGAATTTTTTCTAAGTCTGACGCTTGGCCGAAAATTTTCAAAGTCCCATGCAGGCCAGAATTTTTTCTAAGTCTGACGCCTGGCCGAAAATTTTCAAAGTCCCATGCTGTCCAGAATTTTTTCAAAGTCCCATGCTGGCCAGAATTTTTTCTAAGTCTGACGCTTGGCCAAAAATTTTCAAAGTCCCATGCTGGCCAGAATTTTTTCTAAGTCTGATGCCTGGCTGAAAAATTTCAAAGTCCCATGCTGGCCAGAATTTTTTCTAAGTCCCATGATGGCCAGAATTTTTTCTAAGTCTGATGCCTGGCTGAAAATTTTCAAAGTCCCATGCTGTCCAGAATTTTTTCAAAGTCTGACGCTTGGCCAAAAATTTTCAAAGTCCCATGCTGGCCAGAATTTTTTCTAAGTCTGACGCTTGGCCAAAAATTTTCAAAGTCCCATGCTGGCCAGAATTTTTTCTAAGTCTGACGCTTGGCCAAAAATTTTCAAAGTCCCATGCTGGCCAGAATTTTTTCAAAGTCCCATGCTGGCCAGAATTTTTTCTAAGTCTGATGCCTGGCTGAAATATTTCAAACTCCCATGCTGGCCAGAATTTTTTCTAAGTCTGACGCCTGGCCGAAAATTTTAAAAGTCCCATGCTGGCCAGAATTTTTTCAAAGTCCCATGCTGGCCAGAATATTTTCTAAGTCCCATGCTGGCCAGAATTTTTTCAAAGTCTGACGCTTGGCCAAAAATTTTCAAAGTCCCATGCTGGCCAGAATTTTTTCTAAGTCTGACGCTTGGCCAAAAATTTTCAAAGTCCCATGCTGGCCAGAATTTTTTCAAAGTCCCATGCTGGCCAGAATTTTTTCTAAGTCTGATGCCTGGCTGAAATATTTCAAACTCCCATGCTGGCCAGAATTTTTTCTAAGTCTGACGCCTGGCCGAAAATTTTAAAAGTCCCATGCTGGCCAGAATTTTTTCAAAGTCCCATGCTGGCCAGAATATTTTCTAAGTCCCATGCTGGCCAGAATTTTTTCAAAGTCCCATGCTGGCCAGAATTTTTTCAAAGTCTGACGCCTGGCCGAAAATTTTCAAAGTCCCATGCTGTCCAGAATTTTTTCAAAGTCCCATGCTGGCCAGAATTTTTTCTAAGTCTGACGCTTGGCCAAAAATTTTCAAAGTCCCATGCTGGCCAGAATTTTTTCTAAGTCTGACGCTTGGCCAAAAATTTTCAAAGTCCCATGCTGGCCAGAATTTTTTCTAAGTCTGACGCCTGGCTGAAAATTTTCAAAGTCCCATGCTGGCCAGAATTTTTTCTAAGTCTGATGCCTGGCTGAAAAATTTCAAAGTCCCATGCTGGCCAGAATTTCTTCTAAGTCCCATGCTGGCCAGAATTTTTTCTAAGTCTGACGCTTGGCCGAAAATTTTCAAAGTCCCATGCAGGCCAGAATTTTTTCTAAGTCTGACGCCTGGCCGAAAATTTTCAAAGTCCCATGCTGTCCAGAATTTTTTCAAAGTCTGACGCTTGGCCAAAAATTTTCAAAGTCCCATGCTGGCCAGAATTTTTTCTAAGTCTGACGCTTGGCCGAAAATGTTCAAAGTCCCATGCTGGCCAGAATTTTTTCTAAGTCCCATGATGGCCAGAATTTTTTCTAAGTCTGATGCCTGGCTGAAAATTTTCAAAGTCCCATGCTGTCCAGAATTTTTTCAAAGTCTGACGCTTGGCCAAAAATTTTCAAAGTCCCATGCTGGCCAGAATTTTTTCTAAGTCTGACGCTTGGCCAAAAATTTTCAAAGTCCCATGCTGGCCAGAATTTTTTCTAAGTCTGACGCTTGGCCTAAAATTTTCAAAGTCCCATGCTGGCCAGAATTTTTTCAAAGTCCCATGCTGGCCAGAATTTTTTCTAAGTCTGATGCCTGGCTGAAATATTTCAAACTCCCATGCTGGCCAGAATTTTTTCTAAGTCTGACGCCTGGCCGAAAATTTTAAAAGTCCCATGCTGGCCAGAATTTTTTCAAAGTCCCATGCTGGCCAGAATATTTTCTAAGTCCCATGCTGGCCAGAATTTTTTCAAAGTCCCATGCTGGCCAGAATTTTTTCAAAGTCTGACGCCTGGCCGAAAATTTTCAAAGTCCCATGCTGGCCAGAATTTTTTCTAAGTCCGACCCCTGGCTGAAAATTTTCAAAGTCCCATGCTGGCCAGAATTTTTTCTGTCTGTTGCCTGGCTGAAAATTTTCAAAGTCCCATGCTGGCCAGAAGTCTGACGCCTGGCTGAAAATTTTCAAAGTCCCATGCTGGCCAGAATTTTTTCAAAGTCCCATGCTGGCCAGAATTTTTTCTAAGTCTGACGCCTGGCCGAAAATTTTCAAAGTCCCATGCTGTCCAGAATTTTTTCAAAGTCCCATGCTGGCCAGAATTTTTTCTAAGTCTGACGCCTGGCCGAAAATTTTCAAAGTCCCATGCTGGCCAGAATTTTTTCAAAGTCCCATGCTGGCCAGAATTTTTTCTGACGCCTGGCCGAAAATTTTCAAAGTCCCATGCTGTCCAGAATTTTTTCAAAGTCCCATGCTGGCCAGAATTTTTTCTAAGTCTGACGCCTGGCTGAAAATTTTCAAAGTCCCATGCTGGCCAGAATTTTTTCAAAGTCCCATGCTGGCCAGAATTTTTTCTAAGTCTGACGCCTGGCCGAAAATTTTCAAAGTCCCATGCTGTCCAGAATTTTTTCAAAGTCTGACGCTTGGCCAAAAATTTTCAAAGTCCCATGCTGGCCAGAATTTTTTCTAAGTCTGACGCTTGGCCGAAAATGTTCAAAGTCCCATGCTGGCCAGAATTTTTTCTAAGTCCCATGATGGCCAGAATTTTTTCTAAGTCTGATGCCTGGCTGAAAATTTTCAAAGTCCCATGCTGTCCAGAATTTTTTCAAAGTCTGACGCTTGGCCAAAAATTTTCAAAGTCCCATGCTGGCCAGAATTTTTTCAAAGTCCCATGCTGGCCAGAATATTTTCTAAGTCCCATGCTGGCCAGAATTTTTTCAAAGTCCCATGCTGGCCAGAATTTTTTCAAAGTCTGACGCCTGGCCGAAAATTTTCAAAGTCCCATGCTGGCCAGAATTTTTTCTAAGTCCGACCCCTGGCTGAAAATTTTCAAAGTCCCATGCTGGCCAGAATTTTTTCTGTCTGTTGCCTGGCTGAAAATTTTCAAAGTCCCATGCTAGCCAGAAGTCTGACGCCTGGCTGAAAATTTTCAAAGTCCCATGCTGGCCAGAATTTTTTCAAAGTCCCATGCTGGCCAGAATTTTTTCTAAGTCTGACGCCTGGCCGAAAATTTTCAAAGTCCCATGCTGTCCAGAATTTTTTCAAAGTCCCATGCTGGCCAGAATTTTTTCTAAGTCTGACGCCTGGCCGAAAATTTTCAAAGTCCCATGCTGGCCAGAATTTTTTCAAAGTCCCATGCTGGCCAGAATTTTTTCTGACGCCTGGCCGAAAATTTTCAAAGTCCCATGCTGTCCAGAATTTTTTCAAAGTCCCATGCTGGCCAGAATTTTTTCTAAGTCTGACGCCTGGCTGAAAATTTTCAAAGTCCCATGCTGGCCAGAATTTTTTCAAAGTCCCATGCTGGCCAGAATTTTTTCTAAGTCTGACGCCTGGCCGAAAATTTTCAAAGTCCCATGCTGTCCAGAATTTTTTCAAAGTCTGACGCTTGGCCAAAAATTTTCAAAGTCCCATGCTGTCCAGAATTTTTTCAAAGTCTGACGCTTGGCCAAAAATTTTCAAAGTCCCATGCTGGCCAGAATTTTTTCAAAGTCCCATGCTGGCCAGAATTTTTTCTGACGCCTGGCCGAAAATTTTCAAAGTCCCATGCTGTCCAGAATTTTTTCAAAGTCCCATGCTGGCCAGAATTTTTTCTAAGTCTGACGCCTGGCTGAAAATTTTCAAAGTCCCATGCTGGCCAGAATTTTTTCAAAGTCCCATGCTGGCCAGAATTTTTTCTAAGTCTGACGCCTGGCCGAAAATTTTCAAAGTCCCATGATGGCCAGAATTTTTTCTAAGTCTGATGCCTGGCTGAAAATTTTCAAAGTCCCATGCAGGCCAGAATTTTTTCTAAGTCTGACGCCTGGCCGAAAATTTTCAAAGTCCCATGCTGTCCAGAATTTTTTCAAAGTCTGACGCTTGGCCAAAAATTTTCAAAGTCCCATGCTGGCCAGAATTTTTTCTAAGTCTGACGCTTGGCCAAAAATTTTCAAAGTCCCATGCTGGCCAGAATTTTTTCAAAGTCCCATGCTGGCCAGAATTTTTTCTAAGTCTGATGCCTGGCTGAAATATTTCAAACTCCCATGCTGGCCAGAATTTTTTCTAAGTCTGACGCCTGGCCGAAAATTTTAAAAGTCCCATGCTGGCCAGAATTTTTTCAAAGTCCCATGCTGGCCAGAATATTTTCTAAGTCCCATGCTGGCCAGAATTTTTTCAAAGTCCCATGCTGGCCAGAATTTTTTCAAAGTCTGACGCCTGGCCGAAAATTTTCAAAGTCCCATGCTGTCCAGAATATTTTCAAAGTCCCATGCTGGCCAGAATTTTTTCGAAGTCTGACGCTTGGCCAAAAATTTTCAAAGTCCCATGCTGGCCAGAATTTTTTCTAAGTCTGACGCCTGGCTGAAAATTTTCAAAGTCCCATGCTGTCCAGAATTTTTTCTAAGTCTGACGCTTGGCCAAAAATTTTCAAAGTCCCATGCTGGCCAGAATTTTTTCTAAGTCTGACGCCTGGCTGAAAATTTTCAAAGTCCCATGCTGGCCAGAATTTTTTCTAAGTCTGATGCCTGGCTGAAAAATTTCAAAGTCCCATGCTGGCCAGAATTTCTTCTAAGTCCCATGCTGGCCAGAATTTTTTCTAAGTCTGACGCTTGGCCGAAAATTTTCAAAGTCCCATGCAGGCCAGAATTTTTTCTAAGTCTGACGCCTGGCCGAAAATTTTCAAAGTCCCATGCTGTCCAGAATTTTTTCAAAGTCTGACGCTTGGCCAAAAATTTTCAAAGTCCCATGCTGGCCAGAATTTTTTCTAAGTCTGACGCTTGGCCGAAAATGTTCAAAGTCCCATGCTGGCCAGAATTTTTTCTAAGTCCCATGATGGCCAGAATTTTTTCTAAGTCTGATGCCTGGCTGAAAATTTTCAGTCCCATGCTGGCCAGAATTTTTTCTAAGTCTGACGCTTGGCCAAAAATTTTCAAAGTCCCATGCTGGCCAGAATTTTTTCTAAGTCTGATGCCTGGCTTAAATATTTCAAAGTCCCATGCTGGCCAGAATTTTTTCTAAGTCTGACGCCTGGCCGAAAATTTTAAAAGTCCCATGCTGGCCAGAATTTTTTCAAAGTCCCATGCTGGCCAGAATATTTTCTAAGTCCCATGCTGGCCAGAATTTTTTCAAAGTCCCATGCTGGCCAGAATTTTTTCAAAGTCTGACGCCTGGCCGAAAATTTTCAAAGTCCCATGCTGTCCAGAATTTTTTCAAAGTCCCATGCTGGCCAGAATTTTTTCTAAGTCTGACGCTTGGCCAAAAATTTTCAAAGTCCCATGCTGGCCAGAATTTTTTCTAAGTCTGACGCCTGGCTGAAAATTTTCAAAGTCCCATGCTGGCCAGAATTTTTTCTAAGTCTGATGCCTGGCTGAAAAATTTCAAAGTCCCATGCTGTCCAGAATTTTTTCTAAGTCTGATGCCTGGCCGAAAATTTTCAAAGTCCCATGATGGCCAGAATTTTTTCTAAGTCTGATGCCTGGCTGAAAATTTTCAAAGTCCCATGCTGGCCAGAATTTTTTCTAAGTCTGACGCCTGGCTGAAAAATTTCAAAGTCCCATGCTGGCCAGAATTTCTTCTAAGTCCCATGCTGGCCAGAATTATTTCTAAGTCTGACGCTTGGCCGAATATTTTCAAAGTCTCATGCTGTCCAGAATTTTTTCAAAGTCCCATGCTGGCCAGAATTTTTTCTATGTCTGACGCCTGGCTGAAAATTTTCAAAGTCCCATGATGGCCAGAATTTTTCCTAAGTCTGATACCTGCCTGAAATATTTCAAAGTCCCATGCTGGCCAGAATTTTTTCAAAGTCCCATGCTGGCCAGAATGTTTTCTAAGTCTGACGCCTGGCCGAAAATTTTCAAAGTCCCATGCTGTCCAGAATTTTTTCAAAGTCCCATGCTGGCCAGAATTTTTTCTAAGTCTTGACGCCTACCTGAAATATTTCAAAGTCCCATGCTGGCCACAATTTTTTCTAAGTCTGACGCCTGGCTGAAAATTTTCAAAGTCCCATGCTGGCCAGAATTTTTTCTAAGTCTGACGCCTGGCCGAAAATTTTCAAAGTCCCATGCTGGCCAGAATTTTTTCAAAGTCCCATGCTGGCCTGAAATATTTCCAACTCCCAGGCTGGCCAGAATTTTTTCAAAGTCTGACGCCTGGCCGAAAATTTTCAAAGTCTCATGCTGGCCAGAATTTTTTCAAAGTCCCATGCTGGCCTGAAATATTTCCAAATCCCATGCTGGCCAGAATTTTTTCTAAGTCTGACGCCTGGCCGAAAATTTTCAAATCCCATGCTGGCCAGAATTTTTTCTAAGTCCGACCCCTGGCTGAAAAATTTTCAAAGTCCCATGCTGGCCAGAATTTTTTCAAAGTCTGACGCCTGGCTGAAAATTTTCAAAGTCCCATGATGGCCAGAATTTTTTCAAAGTCTGATGCCTGGCTGAAAATTTTCAAAGTCCCATGCAAGCCAGAATTTTTTCAAAGTCCCATGCTGGCCAGAAGTCTGACGCCTGGCCGAAAATGTTCAAAGTCTGACGCCTACCTGAAATATTTCAAAGTCCCATGCTGGCCAGAATTTTTTCAAAGTCTGACGCCTGTCCGAAAATTTTCAAAGTCCCATGCTGGCCAGAATTTTTTCTAAGTCTGACGCCTGGCTGAAAATTTTCAAAGTCCCATGCTGGCCAGAATTTTTTCTAAGTCCGACGCCTGCCTGAAAATTTTCAAAGTCCTACTCCTGCCCGAAAATTTTCAAAGTCCCACGCCTGTCTGAAAATTTTCAAAGTCCCACACTTGTCTGAAAATTTTCAAAGTCTGACGCAGGCACAAATGTTTTCAAAGTCTGGCGCCTCTCCGAAAATTTTCAAAGTCCCACACCAATCTTTTCAATAGCCTGGGTTAAAAGGGTTGCAGTACCGCCGGCCACCATCGGGGGGCGCTGCAGATAGGGCACCCGGTTCCCTATCTGGGGACCTTTCCACCCAATCCGCAAAATGGAGTTGTCACGATTTCAGAAGGTAGCAATTTCAGACGAGGCACCTCCAGGGCCGAACAAGGGAGGCTCACCAGACGTATGTCCGACAAAGAGGAGGGTTGGGGCGGCCTCCTTGGGCAGACGGCCTGCTCTCTGGCCTGGTTGTCAGATTTTTTCAAAGTCTGACGCCTGCCCGAAATATTTCAAAGTCCCACACCATTCATTTCAATAGCCTGGGTCACCAGGCCCGAAAATTTTCAGTCCAACGCCTGCCCGAAAATTTTCAAAGTCTGACACCTACCTGAAATATTTCAAAGTCCCATGCTGGCCAGAAATTTTTTCAAAGTCTGACGCCTGGCCGAAAATTTTCAAAGTCTGACGCCTACCTGAAATATTTCAAAGTCCCATGCTGGCCAGAATTTTTTCTAAGTCCGACCCCTGGCTGAAAATTTTCAAAGTCCCATGCTGGCCAGAATTTTTTCAAAGTCTGACGCCTGGCTGAAAATTTTCAAAGTCCCATGATGGCCAGAATTTTTTCTAAGTCTGTTGCCTGGCTGAAAATTTTCAAAGTCCCATGCTGGCCAGAATTTTTTCTAAGTCCGACCCCTGGCTGAAAATTTTCAAAGTCCCATGCTGGCCAGAATTTTTTCAAAGTCTGACGCCTGGCTGAAAATTTTCAAAGTCCCATGATGGCCAGAATTTTTTCTAAGTCTGTTGCCTGGCTGAAAATTTTCAAAGTCCCATGCTAGCCAGAATTTTTTCAAAGTCCCATGCTGGCCAGAATTTTTTCTAAGTCCGACCCCTGGCTGAAAATTTTCAAAGTCCCATGCTGGCCAGAATTTTTTCAAAGTCTGACGCCTGGCTGAAAATTTTCAAAGTCCCATGCTGGCCAGAATTTTTTCAAAGTCTGATGCCTGGCTGAAAATTTTCAAAGTCCCATGCTGGCCAGAATTTTTTCAAAGTCCCATGCTGGCCAGAATTTTTTCTAAGTCTGATGCCTGGTCGAAAATTTTCAAAGTCCCATGCTGGCCAGAATTTTTTCAAAGTCCCATGCTGGCCAGAATTTTTTCAAAGTCCCATGCTGGCCAGAATTTTTTCTAAGTCTGATGCCTGGCTGAAATATTTCAAACTCCCATGCTGGCCAGAATTTTTTCTAAGTCTGACGCCTGGCCGAAAATTTTAAAAGTCCCATGCTGGCCAGAATTTTTTCAAAGTCCCATGCTGGCCAGAATATTTTCTAAGTCCCATGCTGGCCAGAATTTTTTCAAAGTCCCATGCTGGCCAGAATTTTTTCAAAGTCTGACGCCTGGCCGAAAATTTTCAAAGTCCCATGCTGTCCAGAATATTTTCAAAGTCCCATGCTGGCCAGAATTTTTTCGAAGTCTGACGCTTGGCCAAAAATTTTCAAAGTCCCATGCTGGCCAGAATTTTTTCTAAGTCTGACGCCTGGCTGAAAATTTTCAAAGTCCCATGCTGTCCAGAATTTTTTCTAAGTCTGACGCTTGGCCAAAAATTTTCAAAGTCCCATGCTGGCCAGAATTTTTTCTAAGTCTGACGCCTGGCTGAAAATTTTCAAAGTCCCATGCTGGCCAGAATTTTTTCTAAGTCTGATGCCTGGCTGAAAAATTTCAAAGTCCCATGCTGGCCAGAATTTCTTCTAAGTCCCATGCTGGCCAGAATTTTTTCTAAGTCTGACGCTTGGCCGAAAATTTTCAAAGTCCCATGCAGGCCAGAATTTTTTCTAAGTCTGACGCCTGGCCGAAAATTTTCAAAGTCCCATGCTGTCCAGAATTTTTTCAAAGTCTGACGCTTGGCCAAAAATTTTCAAAGTCCCATGCTGGCCAGAATTTTTTCTAAGTCTGACGCTTGGCCGAAAATGTTCAAAGTCCCATGCTGGCCAGAATTTTTTCTAAGTCCCATGATGGCCAGAATTTTTTCTAAGTCTGATGCCTGGCTGAAAATTTTCAGTCCCATGCTGGCCAGAATTTTTTCTAAGTCTGACGCTTGGCCAAAAATTTTCAAAGTCCCATGCTGGCCAGAATTTTTTCTAAGTCTGATGCCTGGCTTAAATATTTCAAAGTCCCATGCTGGCCAGAATTTTTTCTAAGTCTGACGCCTGGCCGAAAATTTTAAAAGTCCCATGCTGGCCAGAATTTTTTCAAAGTCCCATGCTGGCCAGAATATTTTCTAAGTCCCATGCTGGCCAGAATTTTTTCAAAGTCCCATGCTGGCCAGAATTTTTTCAAAGTCTGACGCCTGGCCGAAAATTTTCAAAGTCCCATGCTGTCCAGAATTTTTTCAAAGTCCCATGCTGGCCAGAATTTTTTCTAAGTCTGACGCTTGGCCAAAAATTTTCAAAGTCCCATGCTGGCCAGAATTTTTTCTAAGTCTGACGCCTGGCTGAAAATTTTCAAAGTCCCATGCTGGCCAGAATTTTTTCTAAGTCTGATGCCTGGCTGAAAAATTTCAAAGTCCCATGCTGTCCAGAATTTTTTCTAAGTCTGATGCCTGGCCGAATATTTTCAAAGTCCCATGATGGCCAGAATTTTTTCTAAGTCTGATGCCTGGCTGAAAATTTTCAAAGTCCCATGCTGGCCAGAATTTTTTCTAAGTCTGACGCCTGGCTGAAAAATTTCAAAGTCCCATGCTGGCCAGAATTTCTTCTAAGTCCCATGCTGGCCAGAATTATTTCTAAGTCTGACGCTTGGCCGAATATTTTCAAAGTCTCATGCTGTCCAGAATTTTTTCAAAGTCCCATGCTGGCCAGAATTTTTTCTATGTCTGACGCCTGGCTGAAAATTTTCAAAGTCCCATGATGGCCAGAATTTTTCCTAAGTCTGATACCTGCCTGAAATATTTCAAAGTCCCATGCTGGCCAGAATTTTTTCAAAGTCCCATGCTGGCCAGAATGTTTTCTAAGTCTGACGCCTGGCCGAAAATTTTCAAAGTCCCATGCTGTCCAGAATTTTTTCAAAGTCCCATGCTGGCCAGAATTTTTTCTAAGTCTTGACGCCTACCTGAAATATTTCAAAGTCCCATGCTGGCCACAATTTTTTCTAAGTCTGACGCCTGGCTGAAAATTTTCAAAGTCCCATGCTGGCCAGAATTTTTTCTAAGTCTGACGCCTGGCCGAAAATTTTCAAAGTCCCATGCTGGCCAGAATTTTTTCAAAGTCCCATGCTGGCCTGAAATATTTCCAACTCCCAGGCTGGCCAGAATTTTTTCAAAGTCTGACGCCTGGCCGAAAATTTTCAAAGTCTCATGCTGGCCAGAATTTTTTCAAAGTCCCATGCTGGCCTGAAATATTTCCAAATCCCATGCTGGCCAGAATTTTTTCTAAGTCTGACGCCTGGCCGAAAATTTTCAAATCCCATGCTGGCCAGAATTTTTTCTAAGTCCGACCCCTGGCTGAAAAATTTTCAAAGTCCCATGCTGGCCAGAATTTTTTCAAAGTCTGACGCCTGGCTGAAAATTTTCAAAGTCCCATGATGGCCAGAATTTTTTCAAAGTCTGATGCCTGGCTGAAAATTTTCAAAGTCCCATGCAAGCCAGAATTTTTTCAAAGTCCCATGCTGGCCAGAAGTCTGACGCCTGGCCGAAAATGTTCAAAGTCTGACGCCTACCTGAAATATTTCAAAGTCCCATGCTGGCCAGAATTTTTTCAAAGTCTGACGCCTGTCCGAAAATTTTCAAAGTCCCATGCTGGCCAGAATTTTTTCTAAGTCTGACGCCTGGCTGAAAATTTTCAAAGTCCCATGCTGGCCAGAATTTTTTCTAAGTCCGACGCCTGCCTGAAAATTTTCAAAGTCCTACTCCTGCCCGAAAATTTTCAAAGTCCCACGCCTGTCTGAAAATTTTCAAAGTCCCACACTTGTCTGAAAATTTTCAAAGTCTGACGCAGGCACAAATGTTTTCAAAGTCTGGCGCCTCTCCGAAAATTTTCAAAGTCCCACACCAATCTTTTCAATAGCCTGGGTTAAAAGGGTTGCAGTACCGCCGGCCACCATCGGGGGGCGCTGCAGATAGGGCACCCGGTTCCCTATCTGGGGACCTTTCCACCCAATCCGCAAAATGGAGTTGTCACGATTTCAGAAGGTAGCAATTTCAGACGAGGCACCTCCAGGGCCGAACAAGGGAGGCTCACCAGACGTATGTCCGACAAAGAGGAGGGTTGGGGCGGCCTCCTTGGGCAGACGGCCTGCTCTCTGGCCTGGTTGTCAGATTTTTTCAAAGTCTGACGCCTGCCCGAAATATTTCAAAGTCCCACACCATTCATTTCAATAGCCTGGGTCACCAGGCCCGAAAATTTTCAGTCCAACGCCTGGCCGAAAATTTTCAAAGTCCCATGCTGTCCAGAATTTTTTCAAAGTACCATGCTGGCCAGAATTTTTTCTAAGTCTGACGCCTGGCCGAAAATTTTCCAAGTCCCATGCTGGCCAGAATTTCTTCTAAGTCCCATGCTGGCCAGAATTTTTTCTAAGTCTGACGCTTGGCCGAAAATTTTCAAAGTCCCATGCTGTCCAGAATTTTTTCAAAGTCCCATGCTGGCCAGAATTTTTTCTAAGTCTGACGCCTGGCCGAAAATTTTCAAAGTCCCATGCTGGCCAGAATTTCTTCTAAGTCTGACACCTGCCTGAAATATTTCAAAGTCCCATGCTGGCCAGAATTTTTTCAAAGTCCCATGCTGGCCAGAATTTTTTCTAAGTCTGACGCCTGGCCGAAAATTTTCAAAGTCCCATGCTGGCCAGAATTTTTTCTAAGTCTGACGCCTGGCCGAAAATTTTCAAAGTCCCATGCTGGCCAGAATTTCTTCTAAGTCCCATGCTGGCCAGAATTTTTTCTAAGTCTGACGCTTGGCCGAAAATTTTCAAAGTCCCATGCTGTCCAGAATTTTTTCAAAGTCCCATGCTGGCCAGAATTTTTTCTAAGTCCCATGCTGGCCAGAATTTTTTCTAAGTCCGACCCCTGGCTGAAAATTTTCAAAGTCCCATGCTGGCCAGAATTTTTTCAAAGTCTGACGCCTGGCTGAAAATTTTCAAAGTCCCATGATGGCCAGAATTTTTTCTAAGTCTGTTGCCTGGCTGAAAATTTTCAAAGTCCCATGCTAGCCAGAATTTTTTCAAAGACCCATGCTGGCCAGAATTTTTTCTAAGTCCGACCCCTGGCTGAAAATTTTCAAAGTCCCATGCTGGCCAGAATTTTTTCAAAGTCTGACGCCTGGCTGAAAATTTTCAAAGTCCCATGCTGGCCAGAATTTTTTCAAAGTCTGATGCCTGGCTGAAAATTTTCAAAGTCCCATGCTGGCCAGAATTTTTTCAAAGTCCCATGCTGGCCAGAATTTTTTCTAAGTCTGATGCCTGGTCGAAAATTTTCAAAGTCCCATGCTGGCCAGAATTTTTTCAAAGTCCCATGCTGGCCAGAATTTTTTCAAAGTCCCATGCTGGCCAGAATATTTTCTAAGTCTGATGCCTGCCTGAAATATTTCAAAGTCCCATGCTGGCCAGAATTTTTTCTAAGTCTGATGCCTGGCCGAAAATTTTCAAAGTCCCATGCTGGCCAGAATTTTTTCAAAGTCCCATGCTGGCCAGAATTTTTTCTAAGTCTGACACCTGCCTGAAATATTTCAAAGTCCCATGCTGGCCAGAATTTTTTCTAAGTCTGACGCTTGGCCGAAAATGTTCAAAGTCCCATGCTGGCCAGAATTTCTTCTAAGTCCCATGCTGGCCAGAATTTTTTCTAAGTCTGACGCTTGGCCGAAAATTTTCAAAGTCCCATGCTGTCCAGAATTTTTTCAAAGTCCCATGCTGGCCAGAATTTTTTTTAAGTCTGACGCCTGGCCGAAAATTTTCAAAGTCCCATGCTGGCCAGAATTTTTTCAAAGTCCCATGCTGGCCAGAATTTTTTCTAAGTCTGACACCTGCCTGAAATATTTCAAAGTCCCATGCTGGCCAGAATTTTTTCTAAGTCTGACGCTTGGCCGAAAATTTTCAAAGTCCCATGCTGTCCAGAATTTTTTCAAAGTCCCATGATGGCCAGAATTTTTTTTAAGTCTGACGCCTGGCCGAAAATTTTCAAAGTCCCATGCTGGCCAGAATTTCTTCTAAGTCTGACGCTTGGCCGAAAATTTTCAAAGTCCCATGCTGTCCAGAATTTTTTCAAAGTCCCATGCTGGCCAGAATTTTTTCTAAGTCTGACGCCTGGCTGAAAATTTTCAAAGTCCCATGCTGGCCAGAATTTTTTCAAAGTCCCATGCTGGCCAGAATATTTTCTAAGTCTGACACCTGCCTGAAATATTTCAAAGTCCCATGCTGGCCAGAATTTTTTCTAAGTCTGATGCCTGGCCGAAAATTTTCAAAGTCCCATGCTGGCCAGAATTTTTTCAAAGTCCCATGCTGGCCAGAATTTTTTCTAAGTCTGACACCTGCCTGAAATATTTCAAAGTCCCATGCTGGCCAGAATTTTTTCTAAGTCTGACGCTTGGCCGAAAATTTTCAAAGTCCCATGCTGGCCAGAATTTCTTCTAAGTCCCATGCTGGCCAGAATTTTTTCTAAGTCTGACGCTTGGCCGAAAATTTTCAAAGTCCCATGCTGTCCAGAATTTTTTCAAAGTCCCATGCTGGCCAGAATTTTTTCTAAGTCTGACGCCTGGCTGAAAATTTTCAAAGTCCCATACTGGCCAGAATTATTTCTAAGTCTGACGCCTGGCCAAAAATTTTCAAAGTCCCATGCTGGCCAGAATTTTTTCAAAGTCTGATGCCTGGCTGAAAATTTTCAAAGTCCCATGCAAGCCAGAATTTTTTCAAAGTCCCATGCTGGCCAGAAGTCTGACGCCTGGCCGAAAATGTTCAAAGTCTGACGCCTACCTGAAATATTTCAAAGTCCCATGCTGGCCAGAATTTTTTCTAAGTCTGACGCCTGGCCGAAAATTTTCAAAGTCCCATGCTGTCCAGAATTTCTTCTAAGTCCCATGCTGGCCAGAATTTTTTCTAAGTCTGACGCTTGGCCGAAAATTTTCAAAGTCCCATGCTGTCCAGAATTTTTTCAAAGTCCCATGCTGGCCAGAATTTTTTTTAAGTCTGACGCCTGGCCGAAAATTTTCAAAGTCCCATGCTGGCCAGAATTTCTTCTAAGTCTGACGCCTGGCTGAAAAATTTCAAAGTCCCATGCTGGCCAGAATTTTTTCTAAGTCTGACGCTTGGCCGAAAATTTTCAAAGTCCCATGCTGGCCAGAATTTTTTCTAAGTCTGACGCCTGGCCGAAAATTTTCAAAGTCCCATGCTGGCCAGAATTTCTTCTAAGTCTGATGCCTGGCCGAAAATATTTCAAAGTCCCATGCTGGCCAGAATTTTTTCTAAGTCTGACGCTTGGCCGAAAATTTTCAAAGTCCCATGCTGGCCAGAATTTTTTCTAAGTCTGACGCCTGGCCGAAAATTTTCAAAGTCCCATGCTGGCCAGAATTTTTTCTAAGTCTGATGCCTGGCTGAAAAATTTCAAAGTCCCATGCTGGCCAGAATTTCTTCTAAGTCCCATGCTGGCCAGAATTTTTTCTAAGTCTGACGCTTGGCCGAAAATTTTCAAAGTCCCATGCTGGCCAGAATTTTTTCTAAGTCTGACGCCTGGCTGAAAATTTTCAAAGTCCCATGATGGCCAGAATTTCTTCTAAGTCCCATGCTGGCCAGAATTTTTTCTAAGTCCCATGCTGGCCAGAATTTTTTCTAAGTCTGACGCCTGGCCGAAAATTTTCAAAGTCCCATGCTGTCCAGAATTTTTTCAAAGTCCCATGCTGGCGAGAATTTTTTCTAAGTCTGACGCCTGGCTGAAAATTTTCAAAGTCCCATGCTGGCCAGAATTTTTTCAAAGTCCCATGCTGGCCAGAATTTTTTCTAAGTCTGACGCCTGGCCGAAAATTTTCAAAGTCCCATGCTGTCCAGAATTTTTTCAAAGTCCCATGCTGGCCAGAATTTTTTCTAAGTCTGACGCCTGGCCGAAAATTTTCAAAGTCCCATGCTGTCCAGAATTTTTTCAAAGTACCATGCTGGCCAGAATTTTTTCTAAGTCTGACGCCTGGCCGAAAATTTTCCAAGTCCCATGCTGGCCAGAATTTCTTCTAAGTCCCATGCTGGCCAGAATTTTTTCTAAGTCTGACGCTTGGCCGAAAATTTTCAAAGTCCCATGCTGTCCAGAATTTTTTCAAAGTCCCATGCTGGCCAGAATTTTTTCTAAGTCTGACGCCTGGCTGAAAATTTTCAAAGTCCCATGATGGCCAGAAATTTTTCTAAGTCCCATGCTGGCCAGAATTTTTTCTAAATCTGATGACTGGCTGAAAAATTTCAAAGTCCCATGCTGGCCAGAATTTCTTCTAAGTCCCATGCTGGCCAGAATTTTTTCTAAGTCTGATGCCTGGCTGAAAATTTTCAAAGTCCCATGCTGGCCAGAATTTTTTCTAAGTCCCATGCTGGCCAGAATTTTTTCTAAGTCTGACGCCTGGCTGAAAAATTTCAAAGTCCCATGCTGTCCAGAATTTTTTCAAAGTCCCATGCTGGCCAGAATTTTTTCTAAGTCTGACGCCTGGCTGAAATTTTTCAAAGTCCCATGCTGGCCAGAATTTTTTTCAAAGTCCCATGCTGGCCAGAATTTTTTCTAAGTCTGACGCCTGGCCGAAAATTTTCCAAGTCCCATGCTGGCCAGAATTTCTTCTAAGTCCCATGCTGGCCAGAATTTTTTCTAAGTCTGACGCTTGGCCGAAAATTTTCAAAGTCCCATGCTGTCCAGAATTTTTTCAAAGTCCCATGCTGGCCAGAATTTTTTCTAAGTCTGACGCCTGGCCGAAAATTTTCAAAGTCCCATGCTGGCCAGAATTTCTTCTAAGTCTGACACCTGCCTGAAATATTTCAAAGTCCCATGCTGGCCAGAATTTTTTCAAAGTCCCATGCTGGCCAGAATTTTTTCTAAGTCTGACGCCTGGCCGAAAATTTTCAAAGTCCCATGCTGGCCAGAATTTTTTCTAAGTCTGACGCTTGGCCGAAAATTTTCAAAGTCCCATGCTGGCCAGAATTTCTTCTAAGTCCCATGCTGGCCAGAATTTTTTCTAAGTCTGACGCTTGGCCGAAAATTTTCAAAGTCCCATGCTGTCCAGAATTTTTTCAAAGTCCCATGCTGGCCAGAATTTTTTCTAAGTCCCATGCTGGCCAGAATTTTTTCAAAGTCCCATGCTGGCCAGAATATTTTCTAAGTCTGACGCCTGCCTGAAATATTTCAAAGTCCCATGCTGGCCAGAATTATTTCTAAGTCTGATGCCTGGCCGAAAATTTTCAAAGTCCCATGCTGGCCAGAATTTCTTCTAAGTCCCATGCTGGCCAGAATTTTTTCTAAGTCTGATGCCTCGCTGAAAATTTTCAAAGTCCCATGCTGTCCAGAATTTTTTCAAAGTCCTATGCTGGCCAGAATTTTTTCTAAGTCTGACGCCTGGCTGAAAATTTTCAAAGTCCCATGATGGCCAGAAATTTTTCTAAGTCCCATGCTGGCCAGAATTTTTTCTAAATCTGATGCCTGGCTGAAAAATTTCAAAGTCCCATGCTGGCCAGAATTTCTTCTAAGTCCCATGCTGGCCAGAATTTTTTCTAAGTCTGATGCCTGGCTGAAAATTTTCAAAGTCCCATGCTGGCCAGAATTTTTTCTAAGTCCCATGCTGGCCAGAATTTTTTCTAAGTCTGACGCCTGGCTGAAAAATTTCAAAGTCCCATGCTGTCCAGAATTTTTTCAAAGTCCCATGCTGGCCAGAATTTTTTCTAAGTCTGACGCCTGGCTGAAAATTTTCAAAGTCCCATGCTGGCCAGAATTATTTCTAAGTCTGACGCCTGGCCAAAAATTTTCAAAGTCCCATGCTGGCCAGAATTTTTTCAAAGTCCCATGCTGGCCAGAATTTTTTCTAAGTCTGATGCCTGGCTGAAAATTTTCAATGTCCCATGCTGGCCAGAATTTTTTCTAAGTCCCATGCTGGCCAGAATTTTTTCAAAGTCCCATGCTGGCCAGAATTTTTTCTAAGTCTGATGCCTGGTCGAAAATTTTCAAAGTCCCATGCTGGCCAGAATTTTTTCAAAGTCCCATGCTGGCCAGAATTTTTTCAAAGTCCCATGCTGGCCAGAATATTTTCTAAGTCTGACGCCTGCCTGAAATATTTCAAAGTCCCATGCTGGCCAGAATTTTTTCTAAGTCTGATGCCTGGCCGAAAATTTTCAAAGTCCCATGCTGGCCAGAATTTTTTCAAAGTCCCATGCTGGCCAGAATTTTTTCTAAGTCTGACATCTGCCTGAAATATTTCAAAGTCCCATGCTGGCCAGAATTTTTTCTAAGTCTGACGCTTGGCCGAAAATTTTCAAAGTCCCATGCTGGCCAGAATTTCTTCTAAGTCCCATGCTGGCCAGAATTTTTTCTAAGTCTGACGCCTGGACGAAAATTTTCAAAGTCCCATGCTGGCCAGAATTTTTTTCTAAGTCTGACGCCTGGCCGAAAATTTTCAAAGTCCCATGCTGGCCAGAATTTTTTCAAAGTCCCATGCTGGCCAGAATTTTTTCTAAGTCTGACGCCTGGCCGAAAATTTTCAAAGTCCCTTGCTTGCCAGAATTTTTTCTAAGTCTGACGCCTGGACGAAAATTTTCAAAGTCCCATGCTGGCCAGAATTTTTTCTAAGTCTTGACGCCTACCTGAAATATTTCAAAGTCCCATGCTGGCCACAATTTTTTCTAAGTCTGACGCCTGGCTGAAAATTTTCAAAGTCCCATGCTGGCCAGAATTTTTTCAAAGTCCCATGCTGGCCAGAATTTTTTCAAAGTCTGACGCCTGGCCGAAAATTTTCAAAGTCCCATGCTAGCCAGAATTTTTTCTAAGTCTGACGCCTGGCCGAAAATGTTCAAAGTCCCATGCTGGCCAGAATTTTTTCTAAGTCTGACGCCTGGCCGAAAATTTTCAAAGTCCCATGCTGGCCAGAATTTTTTCAAAGTCCCATGCAGGCCTGAAATATTTCCAACTCCCATGCTGGCCAGAATTTTTTCAGTCTGACGCCTGGCCGAAAATTTTCAAAGTCTCATGCTGGCCAGAATTTTTTCAAAGTCCCATGCTGGCCTGAAATATTTCCAAATCCCATGCTGGCCAGAATTTTTTCTAAGTCTGACGCCTGGCTGAAAATTTTCAAAGTCCCATGCAAGCCAGAATTTTTTCAAAGTCCCATGCTGGCCAGAAGTCTGACGCCTGGCCGAAAATGTTCAAAGTCTGACGCCTACCTGAAATATTTCAAAGTCCCATGCTGGCCAGAATTTTTTCAAAGTCCGACGCCTGGCTGAAAATTTTCAAAGTCCCATGCTGGCCAGAATTTTTTCTAAGTCCGACGCCTGCCTGAAAATTTTCAAAGTCCTACTCCTGCCCGAAAATTTTCAAAGTCCCACGCCTGTCTGAAAATGTTCAAAGTCTGACGCCTACCTGAAATATTTCAAAGTCCCATGCTGGCCAGAATTTTTTCAAAGTCTGACGCCTGGCCGAAAATTTTCAAAGTCCCATGCTGGCCAGAATTTTTTCTAAGTCTGACGCCTGGCTGAAAATTTTCAAAGTCCCATGCTGGCCAGAATTTTTTCTAAGTCCCACGGCTGTCTGAAAATTTTCAAAGTCCCACACTTGTCTGAAAATTTTCAAAGTCTGACGCAGGCACAAATGTTTTCAAAGTCTGGCGCCTCTCCGAAAATTTTCAAAGTCCCACACCAATCTTTTCAATAGCCTGGGTTAAAAGGGTTGCAGTACCGCCGGCCACCATCGGGGGGCGCTGCAGATAGGGCACCCGGTTCCCTATCTGGGGACCTTTCCACCCAAATCGCAAAATGGAGTTGTCACGATTTCAGAAGGTAGCATTTTCAGACGAGGCACCTCCAGGGCCGTACAAGGGAGGCTCACCAGACGTATGTCCGACAAAGAGGAGGGTTGGGGCGGCCTCCTTGGGCAGACGGCCTGCTCTCTGGCCTGGTTGTCAGATTTTTTCAAAGTCTGACGCCTGCCCGAAATATTTCAAAGTCCCACACCATTCATTTCAATAGCCTGGGTCACCAGGCCCGAAAATTTTCAGTCCAACGCCTGGCCGAAAATTTCCAAAGTCCCATGCGAGCCAGAATTTTTTCAAAGTCCCATGCTGGCCAGAAATTTTTCAAAGTCTGACGCCGAGCCGAAAATTTTCAAAGTCCCATGCTGGCCAGAATTTTTTCAAAGTCCCATGCTGGCCAGAATTTTTTCTAAGTCTGACGCCTGGCCGAAAATTTTCAAAGTCCCATGCTGGCCAGAATTTCTTCTAAGTCTGACACCTGCCTGAAATATTTCAAAGTCCCATGCTGGCCAGAATTTTTTCAAAGTCCCATGCTGGCCAGAATTTTTTCTAAGTCTGACGCCTGGCCGAAAATTTTCAAAGTCCCATGCTGGCCAGAATTTTTTCTAAGTCTGACGCCTGGCCGAAAATTTTCAAAGTCCCATGCTGGCCAGAATTTTTTCTAAGTCTGACGCTTGGCCGAAAATTTTCAAAGTCCCATGCTGTCCAGAATTTTTTCAAAGTCCCATGCTGGCCAGAATTTTTTCTAAGTCCCATGCTGGCCAGAATTTTTTCAAAGTCCCATGCTGGCCAGAATATTTTCTAAGTCTGACGCCTGCCTGAAATATTTCAAAGTCCCATGCTGGCCAGAATTATTTCTAAGTCTGATGCCTGGCCGAAAATTTTCAAAGTCCCATGCTGGCCAGAATTTCTTCTAAGTCCCATGCTGGCCAGAATTTTTTCTAAGTCTGATGCCTCGCTGAAAATTTTCAAAGTCCCATGCTGTCCAGAATTTTTTCAAAGTCCTATGCTGGCCAGAATTTTTTCTAAGTCTGACGCCTGGCTGAAAATTTTCAAAGTCCCATGATGGCCAGAAATTTTTCTAAGTCCCATGCTGGCCAGAATTTTTTCTAAATCTGATGCCTGGCTGAAAAATTTCAAAGTCCCATGCTGGCCAGAATTTCTTCTAAGTCCCATGCTGGCCAGAATTTTTTCTAAGTCTGATGCCTGGCTGAAAATTTTCAAAGTCCCATGCTGGCCAGAATTTTTTCTAAGTCCCATGCTGGCCAGAATTTTTTCTAAGTCTGACGCCTGGCTGAAAAATTTCAAAGTCCCATGCTGTCCAGAATTTTTTCAAAGTCCCATGCTGGCCAGAATTTTTTCTAAGTCTGACGCCTGGCTGAAAATTTTCAAAGTCCCATGCTGGCCAGAATTATTTCTAAGTCTGACGCCTGGCCAAAAATTTTCAAAGTCCCATGCTGGCCAGAATTTTTTCAAAGTCCCATGCTGGCCAGAATTTTTTCTAAGTCTGATGCCTGGCTGAAAATTTTCAATGTCCCATGCTGGCCAGAATTTTTTCTAAGTCCCATGCTGGCCAGAATTTTTTCAAAGTCTGATGCCTGGCTGAAAATTTTCAAAGTCCCATGCTGGCCAGAATTTTTTCAAAGTCCCATGCTGGCCAGAATTTTTTCTAAGTCTGATGCCTGGTCGAAAATTTTCAAAGTCCCATGCTGGCCAGAATTTTTTCAAAGTCCCATGCTGGCCAGAATTTTTTCAAAGTCCCATGCTGGCCAGAATATTTTCTAAGTCTGACGCCTGCCTGAAATATTTCAAAGTCCCATGCTGGCCAGAATTTTTTCTAAGTCTGATGCCTGGCCGAAAATTTTCAAAGTCCCATGCTGGCCAGAATTTTTTCAAAGTCCCATGCTGGCCAGAATTTTTTCAAAGTCCCATGCTGGCCAGAATATTTTCTAAGTCTGACGCCTGCCTGAAATATTTCAAAGTCCCATGCTGGCCAGAATTTTTTCTAAGTCTGATGCCTGGCCGAAAATTTTCAAAGTCCCATGCTGGCCAGAATTTTTTCAAAGTCCCATGCTGGCCAGAATTTTTTCTAAGTCCCATGCTGGCCAGAATTTTTTCAAAGTCCCATGCTGGCCAGAATTTCTTCTAAGTCTGACACCTGCCTGAAATATTTCAAAGTCCCATGCTGGCCAGAATTTTTTCAAAGTCCCATGCTGGCCAGAATTGTTTCTAAGTTTGACGCCTGGCCGAAAATTTTCAAAGTCCCATGCTGTCCAGAATTTTTTCAGTCCCATGCTGGCCAGAATTTTTTCTAAGTCTGACGCCTGCCTGAAAAATTTCAGTCCCATGCTGGCCAGAATTTTTTCTAAGTCTGACGCCTGGCCGAAAATTTTCAAAGTCCCATGCTGGCCAGAATTTTTTCTAAGTCTGATGCCTGGCCGAAAATTTTCAAAGTCCCATGCTGGCCAGAATTTCTTCTAAGTCCCATGCTGGCCAGAATTTTTTCTAAGTCTGACGCTTGGCCGAAAATTTTCAAAGTCCCATGCTGTCCAGAATTTTTTCCAAGTCCCATGCTGGCCAGAATTTTTTCTAAGTCTGACGCCTGGCTGAAAATTTTCAAAGTCCCATGATGGCCAGAATTTTTTCTAAGTCTGATGCCTGGCCGAAAATTTTCAAAGTCCCATGCTGGCCAGAATTTTTTCAAAGTCCCATGCTGGCCAGAATTTTTTCTAAGTCTGACACCTGCCTGAAATATTTCAAAGTCCCATGCTGGCCAGAATTTTTTCTAAGTCTGACGCTTGGCCGAAAATTTTCAAAGTCCCATGCTGGCCAGAATTTCTTCTAAGTCCCATGCTGGCCAGAATTTTTTCTAAGTCTGACGCTTGGCCGAAAATTTTCAAAGTCCCATGCTGTCCAGAATTTTTTCAAAGTCCCATGCTGGCCAGAATTTTTTTTAAGTCTGACGCCTGGCCGAAAATTTTCAAAGTCCCATGCTGGCCAGAATTTCTTCTAAGTCTGACGCCTGGCTGAAAAATTTCAAAGTCCCATGCTGGCCAGAATTTTTTCAAAGTCTGATGCCTGGCTGAAAATTTTCAAAGTCCCATGCTGTCCAGAATTTTTTCAAAGTCCCATGCTGGCCAGAATTTTTTCTAAGTCTGACGCCTGGCTGAAAATTTTCAAAGTCCCATACTGGCCAGAATTATTTCTAAGTCTGACGCCTGGCCAAAAATTTTCAAAGTCCCATGCTGGCCAGAATTTCTTCTAAGTCTGATGCCTGGCCGAAAATATTTCAAAGTCCCATGCTGGCCAGAATTTTTTCTAAGTCTGACGCTTGGCCGAAAATTTTCAAAGTCCCATGCTGGCCAGAATTTTTTCTAAGTCTGACGCCTGGCCGAAAATTTTCAAAGTCCCATGCTGGCCAGAATTTTTTCTAAGTCTGATGCCCGGCTGAAAAATTTCAAAGTCCCATGCTGGCCAGAATTTCTTCTAAGTCCCATGCTGGCCAGAATTTTTTCTAAGTCTGACGCTTGGCCGAAAATTTTCAAAGTCCCATGCTGGCCAGAATTTTTTCTAAGTCTGACGCCTGGCTGAAAATTTTCAAAGTCCCATGATGGCCAGAATTTCTTCTAAGTCCCATGCTGGCCAGAATTTTTTCTAAGTCCCATGCTGGCCAGAATTTTTTCTAAGTCTGACGCCTGGCCGAAAATTTTCAAAGTCCCATGCTGTCCAGAATTTTTTCAAAGTCCCATGCTGGCCAGAAGTCTGACGCCTGGCCGAAAATTTTCAAAGTCTGACGCCTACCTGAAATATTTCAAAGTCCCATGCTGGCCAGAATTTTTTCTAAGTCTGACGCCTGGCCGAAAATTTTCAAAGTCCCATGCTGGCCAGAATTTTTTCAAAGTCTGATGCCTGGCTGAAAATTTTCAAAGTCCCATGCAAGCCAGATTTTTTGCAAAGTCCCATGCTGGCCAGAATTTTTTCAAAGTCCGACCCCTGGCTGAAAATTTTCAAAGTCCCATGCTGGCCAGAATTTTTTCAAAGTCTGTTGCCTGGCTGAAAATTTTCAAAGTCCCATGCTAGCCAGAATTTTTTCAAAGTCCCATGCTGGCCAGAAGTCTGACGCCTGGCCGAAAATTTTCAAAGTCTGACGCCTACCTGAAATATTTCAAAGTCCCATGCTGGCCAGAATTTTTTCTAAGTCTGACGCCTGGCCGAAAATTTTCAAAGTCCCATGCTGGCCAGAATTTTTTCAAAGTCTGATGCCTGGCTGAAAATTTTCAAAGTCCCATGCAAGCCAGATTTTTTGCAAAGTCCCATGCTGGCCAGAATTTTTTCAAAGTCTGACGCCTTGCCGAAAATTTTCAAAGTCCCATGCTGGCCAGAATTTTTTCTAAGTCTGACGCCTACCTGAAATATTTCAAAGTCCCATGCTGGCCAGAATTTTTTCTAAGTCCGAACCCTGGCTGAAAATTTTCAAAGTCCCATGCTAGCCAGAATTTTTTCTAAGACCCATGCTGGCCAGAATTTTTTCAAAGTCTGACGCCTGGCCGAAAATTTTCAAAGTCCCATGCTAGCCAGAATTTTTTCAAAGTCCCATGCTGGCCAGAAATTTTCAAAGTCTCACGCCTGCCTGAAATATTTCAAAGTCCCATGCTGGCCACAATTTTTTCTAAGTCTGACGCCTGGCTGAAAAATTTCAAAGTCCCATGCTGGCCAGAATTTTTTCAAAGTCCCATGCTGGCCAGAATTTTTTCAAAGTCTGACGCCTGGACGAAAATTTTCAGTCCCATGCTGGCCAGAATTTTTTTCTAAGTCTGACGCCTGGCCGAAAATTTTCAAAGTCCCATGCTGGCCAGAATTTTTTCTAAGTCTGACGCCTGGCCGAAAATTTTCAAAGTCCCATGCTGGCCAGAATTTTTTCAAAGTCCCATGCTGGCCTGAAATATTTCCAACTACCATTCTGGCCAGAATTTTTTCTAAGTCTGACGCCTGGCCGAAAATTTTCAAAGTCCCATGCTGGCCAGAATTTTTTCTAAGTCTGATGCCTGGCTGAAAATTTTTAAAAGTCCCATGCTAGCCAGATTTTTTTCAAAGTCCCATGCTTGCCAGAATTTTTTCTAAGTTTGATGCCTGGACGAAAATTTTCAAAGTCCCATGCTGGCCAGAATTTTTTCTAAGTCTGATGCCTGGCCGAAAATTTTCAAAGTCCCATGCTGGCCAGAATCTTTTCTAAGTCCGACCCCTGGCTGAAAATTTTCAAAGTCCCATGCTGGCAAGAATTTTTTCAAAGTCTGACGCCTGGCTGAAAATTTTCAAAGTCCCATGATGGCCAGAATTTTTTCTAAGTCTGTTGCCTGGCTGAAAATTTTCAAAGTCCCATGCTGGCCAGAATTTTTTCAAAGTCTGACGCCTGGCTGAAAATTTTCAAAGTCCCATGATGGCCAGAATTTTTTCTAAGTCTGTTGCCTGGCTGAAAATTTTCAAAGTCCCATGCTAGCCAGAATTTTTTCAAAGTCCCATGATGGCCAGAATTTTTTCTAAGTCTGTTGCCTGGCCGAAAATTTTCAAAGTCTGACGCCTACCTGAAATATTTCAAAGTCCCATGCTGGCCAGAATTTTTTCTAAGTCTGACGCCTGGCCGAAAATTTTCAAAGTCCCATGCTGGCCAGAATTTTTTCAAAGTCTGATGCCTGGCTGAAAATTTTCAAAGTCCCATGCAAGCCAGAATTTTTTCAAAGTCTGACGCCTGGACGAAAATTTTCAAAGTCCCATGCTGGCCAGAATTTTTTCTAAGTCCGACGCCTGCCTGAAAATTTTCAAAGTCCTACTCCTGCCCGAAAATTTTCAAAGTCCCACGCCTGTCTGAAAATTTTCAAAGTCCCACACTTGTCTGAAAATTTTCAAAGTCTGACGCAGGCACAAATGTTTTCAAAGTCTGGCGCCTCTCCGAAAATTTTCAAAGTCCCACACCAATCTTTTCAATAGCCTGGGTTAAAAGGGTTGCAGTACCGCCGGCCACCATCGGGGGGCGCTGCAGATAGGGCACCCGGTTCCCTATCTGGGGACCTTTCCACCCAATCCGCAAAATGGAGTTGTCACGATTTCAGAAGGTAGCAATTTCAGACGAGGCACCTCCAGGGCCGAACAAGGGAGGCTCACCAGACGTATGTCCGACAAAGAGGAGGGTTGGGGCGGCCTCCTTGGGCAGACGGCCTGCTCTCTGGCCTGGTTGTCAGATTTTTTCAAAGTCTGACGCCTGCCAGAAATATTTCAAAGTCCCATGCTGGCCAGAATTATTTCTAAGTCTGATGCCTGGCCGAAAATTTTCAAAGTCCCATGCTGGCCAGAATTTCTTCTAAGTCCCATGCTGGCCAGAATTTTTTCTAAGTCTGATGCCTGGCTGAAAATTTTCAAAGTCCCATGCTGTCCAGAATTTTTTCAAAGTCCTATGCTGGCCAGAATTTTTTCTAAGTCTGACGCCTGGCTGAAAATTTTCAAAGTCCCATGATGGCCAGAAATTTTTCTAAGTCCCATGCTGGCCAGAATATTTTCTAAGTCTGACGCCTGCCTGAAATATTTCAAAGTCCCATGCTGGCCAGAATTATTTCTAAGTCTGATGCCTGGCCGAAAATTTTCAAAGTCCCATGCTGGCCAGAATTTCTTCTAAGTCCCATGCTGGCCAGAATTTTTTCTAAGTCTGATGCCTGGCTGAAAATTTTCAAAGTCCCATGCTGTCCAGAATTTTTTCAAAGTCCTATGCTGGCCAGAATTTTTTCTAAGTCTGACGCCTGGCTGAAAATTTTCAAAGTCCCATGATGGCCAGAAATTTTTCTAAGTCCCATGCTGGCCAGAATTTTTTCTAAATCTGATGCCTGGCTGAAAAATTTCAAAGTCCCATGCTGGCCAGAATTTCTTCTAAGTCCCATGCTGGCCAGAATTTTTTCTAAGTCTGATGCCTGGCTGAAAAATTTCAAAGTCCCATGCTGGCCAGAATTTTTTCTAAGTCCCATGCTGGCCAGAATTTTTTCTAAGTCTGACGCCTGGCTGAAAAATTTCAAAGTCCCATGCTGTCCAGAATTTTTTCAAAGTCCCATGCTGGCCAGAATTTTTTCTAAGTCTGACGCCTGGCTGAAAATTTTCAAAGTCCCATGCTGGCCAGAATTTTTTCTAAGTCTGACGCCTGGCCGAAAATTTTCAAAGTCCCATGCTGGCCAGAATTTCTTCTAAGTCTGACACCTGCCTGAAATATTTCAAAGTCCCATGCTGGCCAGAATTTTTTCAAAGTCCCATGCTGGCCAGAATTGTTTCTAAGTTTGACGCCTGGCCGAAAATTTTCAAAGTCCCATGCTGTCCAGAATTTTTTCAGTCCCATGCTGGCCAGAATTTTTTCTAAGTCTGACGCCTGCCTGAAATATTTCAAAGTCCCATGCTGGCCAGAATTTTTTCTAAGTCTGACGCCTGGCCGAAAATTTTCAAAGTCCCATGCTGGCCAGAATTTTTTCTAAGTCTGATGCCTGGCCGAAAATTTTCAAAGTCCCATGCTGGCCAGAATTTCTTCTAAGTCCCATGCTGGCCAGAATTTTTTCTAAGTCTGACGCTTGGCCGAAAATTTTCAAAGTCCCATGCTGTCCAGAATTTTTTCCAAGTCCCATGCTGGCCAGAATTTTTTCTAAGTCTGACGCCTGGCTGAAAATTTTCAAAGTCCCATGATGGCCAGAATTTTTTCTAAGTCTGATGCCTGGCCGAAAATTTTCAAAGTCCCATGCTGGCCAGAATTTTTTCAAAGTCCCATGCTGGCCAGAATTTTTTCTAAGTCTGACACCTGCCTGAAATATTTCAAAGTCCCATGCTGGCCAGAATTTTTTCTAAGTCTGACGCTTGGCCGAAAATTTTCAAAGTCCCATGCTGGCCAGAATTTCTTCTAAGTCCCATGCTGGCCAGAATTTTTTCTAAGTCTGACGCTTGGCCGAAAATTTTCAAAGTCCCATGCTGTCCAGAATTTTTTCAAAGTCCCATGCTGGCCAGAATTTTTTTTAAGTCTGACGCCTGGCCGAAAATTTTCAAAGTCCCATGCTGGCCAGAATTTCTTCTAAGTCTGACGCCTGGCTGAAAAATTTCAAAGTCCCATGCTGGCCAGAATTTTTTCTAAGTCTGACGCTTGGCCGAAAATTTTCAAAGTCCCATGCTGTCCAGAATTTTTTCAAAGTCCCATGCTGGCCAGAATTTTTTCTAAGTCTGACGCCTGGCTGAAAATTTTCAAAGTCCCATGATGGCCAGAATTTTTTCTAAGTCTGATGCCTGGCCGAAAATTTTCAAAGTCCCATGCTGGCCAGAATTTTTTCAAAGTCCCATGCTGGCCAGAATTTTTTCTAAGTCTGACACCTGCCTGAAATATTTCAAAGTCCCATGCTGGCCAGAATTTTTTCTAAGTCTGACGCTTGGCCGAAAATTTTCAAAGTCCCATGCTGGCCAGAATTTCTTCTAAGTCCCATGCTGGCCAGAATTTTTTCTAAGTCTGACGCTTGGCCGAAAATTTTCAAAGTCCCATGCTGTCCAGAATTTTTTCAAAGTCCCATGCTGGCCAGAATTTTTTTTAAGTCTGACGCCTGGCCGAAAATTTTCAAAGTCCCATGCTGGCCAGAATTTCTTCTAAGTCTGACGCCTGGCTGAAAAATTTCAAAGTCCCATGCTGGCCAGAATTTTTTCTAAGTCTGACGCTTGGCCGAAAATTTTCAAAGTCCCATGCTGGCCAGAATTTTTTCTAAGTCTGACGCCTGGCCGAAAATTTTCAAAGTCCCATGCTGGCCAGAATTTTTTCTAAGTCTGATGCCTGGCTGAAAAATTTCAAAGTCCCATGCTGGCCAGAATTTCTTCTAAGTCCCATGCTGGCAAGAATTTTTTCTAAGTCTGACGCCTGGCTGAAAATTTTCAAAGTCCCATGATGGCCAGAATTTTTTCTAAGTCTGTTGCCTGGCTGAAAATTTTCAAAGTCCCATGCTGGCCAGAATTTTTTCAAAGTCTGACGCCTGGCTGAAAATTTTCAAAGTCCCATGATGGCCAGAATTTTTTCTAAGTCTGTTGCCTGGCTGAAAATTTTCAAAGTCCCATGCTAGCCAGAATTTTTTCAAAGTCCCATGATGGCCAGAATTTTTTCTAAGTCTGACGCCTGGCCGAAAATTTTCAAAGTCCCATGCTGGCCAGAATTTTTTCAAAGTCTGATGCCTGGCTGAAAATTTTCAAAGTCCCATGCAAGCCAGAATTTTTTCAAAGTCTGACGCCTGGACGAAAATTTTCAAAGTCCCATGCTGGCCAGAATTTTTTCTAAGTCCGACGCCTGGCCGAAAATTTTCAAAGTCCCATGCTGGCCAGAATTTTTTCAAAGTCCCATGCTGGCCTGAAATATTTCCAACTCCCATGCTGGCCAGAATTTTTTCAAAGTCTGACGCCTGGCCGAAAATTTTCAAAGTCTCATGCTGGCCAGAATTTTTTCAAAGTCCCATGCTGGCCTGAAATATTTCCAAATCCCATGCTGGCCAGAATTTTTTCTAAGTCTGACGCCTGGCCGAAAATTTTCAAAGTCCCATGCTGGCCAGAATTTTTTCAAAGTCTGATGCCTGGCTGAAAATTTTCAAAGTCCCATGCAAGCCAGAATTTTTTCAAAGTCCCATGCTGGCCAGAAGTCTGACGCCTGGCCGAAAATGTTCAAAGTCTGACGCCTACCTGAAATATTTCAAAGTCCCATGCTGGCCAGAATTTTTTCAAAGTCCGACGCCTGGCCGAAAATTTTCAAAGTCCCATGCTGGCCAGAATTTTTTCTAAGTCTGATGCCTGGCTGAAAATTTTCAAAGTCCCATGCTGGCCAGAATTTTTTCTAAGTCTGACGCCTGCCTGAAAATTTTCAAAGTCCTACTCCTGCCCGAAAATTTTCAAAGTCTGACGCCTGGCCGAAAATGTTCAAAGTCTGACGCCTACCTGAAATATTTCAAAGTCCCATGCTGGCCAGAATTTTTTCAAAGTCCGACGCCTGGCCGAAAATTTTCAAAGTCCCATGCTGGCCAGAATTTTTTCTAAGTCTGATGCCTGGCTGAAAATTTTCAAAGTCCCATGCTGGCCAGAATTTTTTCTAAGTCTGACGCCTGCCTGAAAATTTTCAAAGTCCTACTCCTGCCCGAAAATTTTCAAAGTCCCACGCCTGTCTGAAAATTTTCAAAGTCCCACACTTGTCTGAAAATTTTCAAAGTCTGACGCAGGCACAAATGTTTTCAAAGTCTGGCGCCTCTCCGAAAATTTTCAAAGTCCCACACAAATCTTTTCAATAGCCTGGGTTAAAAGGGTTGCAGTACCTCCGGCCACCATCGGGGGGCGCTGCAGATAGGGCACCCGGTTCCCTATCTGGGGACCTTTCCACCCAAATCGCAAAATGGAGTTGTCACGATTTCAGAAGGTAGCAATTTCAGACGAGGCACCTCCAGGGCCGAACAAGGGAGGCTCACCAGACGTATGTCCGACAAAGAGGAGGGTTGGGGCGGCCTCCTTGGGCAGACGGCCTGCTCTCTGGCCTGGTTGTCAGATTTTTTCAAAGTCTGACGCCTGCCCGAAATATTTCAAAGTCCCACACCATTCATTTCAATAGCCTGGGTCACCAGGCCCGAAAATTTCCAAAGTCCCATGCGAGCCAGAATTTTTTCAAAGTCCCATGCTGGCCAGAAATTTTTCAAAGTCTGACGCCTGGCCGAAAATGTTCAAAGTCTGACGCCTACCTGAAATATTTCAAAGTCCCATGCTGGCCAGAATTTTTTCAAAGTCTGACGCCTGGCCGAAAATTTTCAAAGTCCCATGCTGGCCAGAATTTTTTCTAAGTCTGACGCCTGGCTGAAAATTTTCAAAGTCCCATGCTGGCCAGAATTTTTTCTAAGTCCCACGGCTGTCTGAAAATTTTCAAAGTCCCACACTTGTCTGAAAATTTTCAAAGTCTGACGCAGGCACAAATGTTTTCAAAGTCTGGCGCCTCTCCGAAAATTTTCAAAGTCCCACACCAATCTTTTCAATAGCCTGGGTTAAAAGGGTTGCAGTACCGCCGGCCACCATCGGGGGGCGCTGCAGATAGGGCACCCGGTTCCCTATCTGGGGACCTTTCCACCCAATCCGCAAAATGGAGTTGTCACGATTTCAGAAGGTAGCAATTTCAGACGAGGCACCTCCAGGGCCGAACAAGGGAGGCTCACCAGACGTATGTCCGACAAAGAGGAGGGTTGGGGCGGCCTCCTTGGGCAGACGGCCTGCTCTCTGGCCTGGTTGTCAGATTTTTTCAAAGTCTGACGCCTGCCCGAAATATTTCAAAGTCCCACACCATTCATTTCAATAGCCTGGGTCACCAGGCCCGAAAATTTTCAGTCCAACGCCTGCCTGAAAATTTTCAAAGTCTGACACCTACCTGAAATATTTCAAAGTCCCATGCTGGCCAGAAATTTTTTCAAAGTCTGACGCCTGGCCGAAAATTTTCAAAGTCCCATGATGGCCAGAATTTTTTCTAAGTCTGTTGCCTGGCCGAAAATTTTCAAAGTCCCATGCTAGCCAGAATTTTTTCTAAGACCCATGCTGGCCAGAATTTTTTCAAAGTCTGACGCCTGGCCGAAAATTTTCAAAGTCCCATGCTAGCCAGAATTTTTTCAAAGTCCCATGCTGGCCAGAAATTTTCAAAGTCTCACGCCTGCCTGAAATATTTCAAAGTCCCATGCTGGCCAGAATTTTTTCTAAGTCTGACGCCTGGCCGAAAATTTTCAAAGTCCCATGCTGGCCAGAATTTTTTCAAAGTCCCATGCTGGCCAGAAATTTTCAAAGTCTCACGCCTGCCTGAAATATTTCAAAGTCCCATGCTGGCCACAATTTTTTCTAAGTCTGACGCCTGGCTGAAAAATTTCAAAGTCCCATGCTGGCCAGAATTTTTTCAAAGTCCCATGCTGGCCAGAATTTTTTCAAAGTCTGACGCCTGGACGAAAATTTTCAGTCCCATGCTGGCCAGAATTTTTTTCTAAGTCTGACGCCTGGCCGAAAATTTTCAAAGTCCCATGCTGGCCAGAATTTTTTCTAAGTCTGACGCCTGGCCGAAAATTTTCAAAGTCCCATGCTGGCCAGAATTTTTTCAAAGTCCCATGCTGGCCTGAAATATTTCCAACTACCATTCTGGCCAGAATTTTTTCTAAGTCTGACGCCTGGCCGAAAATTTTCAAAGTCCCATGCTGGCCAGAATTTTTTCTAAGTCTGATGCCTGGCTGAAAATTTTTAAAAGTCCCATGCTAGCCAGATTTTTTTCTAAGTCTGACGCCTGGCCGAAAATTTTCAAAGTCCCATGATGGCCAGAATTTTTTCAAAGTCCCATGCTTGCCAGAATTTTTTCTAAGTCTGACGCCTGGACGAAAATTTTCAAAGTCCCATGCTGGCCAGAATTTTTTCTAAGTCTGATGCCTGGCTGAAAATTTTCAAAGTCCCATGCTGGCCAGAATTTTTTCTAAGTCTGATGCCTGGCCGAAAATTTTCAAAGTCCCATGATGGCCAGAATTTTTTCTAAGTCTGATGCCTGGCTGAAAAATTTCAAAGTCCCATGCTGGCCAGAATTTCTTCTAAGTCCCATGCTGGCCAGAATTTTTTCTAAGTCTGATGCTTGGCCGAAAATTTTCAAAGTCCCATGCTGGCCAGAATTTTTTCAAAGTCCCATGCTGGCCAGAATTTTTTCTAAGTCTGACGCTTGGCCGAAAATTTTCAAAGTCCCATGATGGCCAGAATTTTTTCAAAGTCCCATGCTGGCCAGAATTTTTTCTAAGTCTGACGCCTGGCTGAAAATTTTCAAAGTCCCATGCTGGCCAGAATTTTTTCTAAGTCTGACGCCTGCCTGAAAATTTTCAAAGTCCTACTCCTGCCCGAAAATTTTCAAAGTCTGACGCCTGGCCGAAAATGTTCAAAGTCTGACGCCTACCTGAAATATTTCAAAGTCCCATGCTGGCCAGAATTTTTTCTAAGTCTGATGCCTGGCCGAAAATTTTCAAAGTCCCATGCTGGCCAGAATTTTTTCAAAGTCCCATGCTGGCCAGAATTTTTTCTAAGTCCCATGCTGGCCAGAATTATTTCTAAGTCTGACGCTTGGCCGGAAATTTTCAAAGTCCCATGCTGTCCAGAATTTTTTCAAAGTCCCATGCTGGCCAGAATTTTTTCTAAGTCTGACGCTTGACAAAAATTTTCAAAGTCCCATGCTGGCCAGAATTTTTTCCAAGTCCCATGCTGGCCAGAATTTTTTCTAAGTCTGACGCCTGGCCGAAAATTTTCAAAGTCCCATGCTGTCCAGAATTTTTTCAAAGTCCCATGCTGGCCAGAATTTTTTCTAAGTCTGACGCCTGGCCGAAAATTTTCAAAGTCCCATGCTGGCCAGAATTTCTTCTAAGTCCCATGATGGCCAGAATTTTTTCTAAGTCTGATGCCTGGCCGAAAATTTTCAAAGTCCCATGCTGGCCAGAATTTTTTCAAAGTCCCATGCTGGCCAGAATTTTTTCTAAGTCTGACACCTGCCTGAAATATTTCAAAGTCCCATGCTGGCCAGAATTTTTTCTAAGTCTGACGCTTGGCCGAAAATTTTCAAAGTCCCATGCTGGCCAGAATTTCTTCTAAGTCCCATGCTGGCCAGAATTTTTTCTAAGTCTGACGCTTGGCCGAAAATTTTCAAAGTCCCATGCTGTCCAGAATTTTTTCAAAGTCCCATGCTGGCCAGAATTTTTTTTAAGTCTGACGCCTGGCCGAAAATTTTCAAAGTCCCATGCTGGCCAGAATTTCTTCTAAGTCTGACGCCTGGCTGAAAAATTTCAAAGTCCCATGCTGGCCAGAATTTTTTCTAAGTCTGACGCTTGGCCGAAAATTTTCAAAGTCCCATGCTGGCCAGAATTTTTTCTAAGTCTGACGCCTGGCCGAAAATTTTCAAAGTCCCATGCTGGCCAGAATTTTTTCTAAGTCTGATGCCTGGCTGAAAAATTTCAAAGTCCCATGCTGGCCAGAATTTCTTCTAAGTCCCATGCTGGCAAGAATTTTTTCTAAGTCTGACGCCTGGCTGAAAATTTTCAAAGTCCCATGATGGCCAGAATTTTTTCTAAGTCTGTTGCCTGGCTGAAAATTTTCAAAGTCCCATGCTGGCCAGAATTTTTTCAAAGTCTGACGCCTGGCTGAAAATTTTCAAAGTCCCATGATGGCCAGAATTTTTTCTAAGTCTGTTGCCTGGCTGAAAATTTTCAAAGTCCCATGCTAGCCAGAATTTTTTCAAAGTCCCATGATGGCCAGAATTTTTTCTAAGTCTGACGCCTGGCCGAAAATTTTCAAAGTCCCATGCTGGCCAGAATTTTTTCAAAGTCTGATGCCTGGCTGAAAATTTTCAAAGTCCCATGCAAGCCAGAATTTTTTCAAAGTCTGACGCCTGGACGAAAATTTTCAAAGTCCCATGCTGGCCAGAATTTTTTCTAAGTCCGACGCCTGGCCGAAAATTTTCAAAGTCCCATGCTGGCCAGAATTTTTTCAAAGTCCCATGCTGGCCTGAAATATTTCCAACTCCCATGCTGGCCAGAATTTTTTCAAAGTCTGACGCCTGGCCGAAAATTTTCAAAGTCTCATGCTGGCCAGAATTTTTTCAAAGTCCCATGCTGGCCTGAAATATTTCCAAATCCCATGCTGGCCAGAATTTTTTCTAAGTCTGACGCCTGGCCGAAAATTTTCAAAGTCCCATGCTGGCCAGAATTTTTTCAAAGTCTGATGCCTGGCTGAAAATTTTCAAAGTCCCATGCAAGCCAGAATTTTTTCAAAGTCCCATGCTGGCCAGAAGTCTGACGCCTGGCCGAAAATGTTCAAAGTCTGACGCCTACCTGAAATATTTCAAAGTCCCATGCTGGCCAGAATTTTTTCAAAGTCCGACGCCTGGCCGAAAATTTTCAAAGTCCCATGCTGGCCAGAATTTTTTCTAAGTCTGATGCCTGGCTGAAAATTTTCAAAGTCCCATGCTGGCCAGAATTTTTTCTAAGTCTGACGCCTGCCTGAAAATTTTCAAAGTCCTACTCCTGCCCGAAAATTTTCAAAGTCTGACGCCTGGCCGAAAATGTTCAAAGTCTGACGCCTACCTGAAATATTTCAAAGTCCCATGCTGGCCAGAATTTTTTCAAAGTCCGACGCCTGGCCGAAAATTTTCAAAGTCCCATGCTGGCCAGAATTTTTTCTAAGTCTGATGCCTGGCTGAAAATTTTCAAAGTCCCATGCTGGCCAGAATTTTTTCTAAGTCTGACGCCTGCCTGAAAATTTTCAAAGTCCTACTCCTGCCCGAAAATTTTCAAAGTCCCACGCCTGTCTGAAAATTTTCAAAGTCCCACACTTGTCTGAAAATTTTCAAAGTCTGACGCAGGCACAAATGTTTTCAAAGTCTGGCGCCTCTCCGAAAATTTTCAAAGTCCCACACAAATCTTTTCAATAGCCTGGGTTAAAAGGGTTGCAGTACCTCCGGCCACCATCGGGGGGCGCTGCAGATAGGGCACCCGGTTCCCTATCTGGGGACCTTTCCACCCAAATCGCAAAATGGAGTTGTCACGATTTCAGAAGGTAGCAATTTCAGACGAGGCACCTCCAGGGCCGAACAAGGGAGGCTCACCAGACGTATGTCCGACAAAGAGGAGGGTTGGGGCGGCCTCCTTGGGCAGACGGCCTGCTCTCTGGCCTGGTTGTCAGATTTTTTCAAAGTCTGACGCCTGCCCGAAATATTTCAAAGTCCCACACCATTCATTTCAATAGCCTGGGTCACCAGGCCCGAAAATTTCCAAAGTCCCATGCGAGCCAGAATTTTTTCAAAGTCCCATGCTGGCCAGAAATTTTTCAAAGTCTGACGCCTGGCCGAAAATGTTCAAAGTCTGACGCCTACCTGAAATATTTCAAAGTCCCATGCTGGCCAGAATTTTTTCAAAGTCTGACGCCTGGCCGAAAATTTTCAAAGTCCCATGCTGGCCAGAATTTTTTCTAAGTCTGACGCCTGGCTGAAAATTTTCAAAGTCCCATGCTGGCCAGAATTTTTTCTAAGTCCCACGGCTGTCTGAAAATTTTCAAAGTCCCACACTTGTCTGAAAATTTTCAAAGTCTGACGCAGGCACAAATGTTTTCAAAGTCTGGCGCCTCTCCGAAAATTTTCAAAGTCCCACACCAATCTTTTCAATAGCCTGGGTTAAAAGGGTTGCAGTACCGCCGGCCACCATCGGGGGGCGCTGCAGATAGGGCACCCGGTTCCCTATCTGGGGACCTTTCCACCCAATCCGCAAAATGGAGTTGTCACGATTTCAGAAGGTAGCAATTTCAGACGAGGCACCTCCAGGGCCGAACAAGGGAGGCTCACCAGACGTATGTCCGACAAAGAGGAGGGTTGGGGCGGCCTCCTTGGGCAGACGGCCTGCTCTCTGGCCTGGTTGTCAGATTTTTTCAAAGTCTGACGCCTGCCCGAAATATTTCAAAGTCCCACACCATTCATTTCAATAGCCTGGGTCACCAGGCCCGAAAATTTTCAGTCCAACGCCTGCCTGAAAATTTTCAAAGTCTGACACCTACCTGAAATATTTCAAAGTCCCATGCTGGCCAGAAATTTTTTCAAAGTCTGACGCCTGGCCGAAAATTTTCAAAGTCCCATGATGGCCAGAATTTTTTCTAAGTCTGTTGCCTGGCCGAAAATTTTCAAAGTCCCATGCTAGCCAGAATTTTTTCTAAGACCCATGCTGGCCAGAATTTTTTCAAAGTCTGACGCCTGGCCGAAAATTTTCAAAGTCCCATGCTAGCCAGAATTTTTTCAAAGTCCCATGCTGGCCAGAAATTTTCAAAGTCTCACGCCTGCCTGAAATATTTCAAAGTCCCATGCTGGCCAGAATTTTTTCTAAGTCTGACGCCTGGCCGAAAATTTTCAAAGTCCCATGCTGGCCAGAATTTTTTCAAAGTCCCATGCTGGCCAGAAATTTTCAAAGTCTCACGCCTGCCTGAAATATTTCAAAGTCCCATGCTGGCCACAATTTTTTCTAAGTCTGACGCCTGGCTGAAAAATTTCAAAGTCCCATGCTGGCCAGAATTTTTTCAAAGTCCCATGCTGGCCAGAATTTTTTCAAAGTCTGACGCCTGGACGAAAATTTTCAGTCCCATGCTGGCCAGAATTTTTTTCTAAGTCTGACGCCTGGCCGAAAATTTTCAAAGTCCCATGCTGGCCAGAATTTTTTCTAAGTCTGACGCCTGGCCGAAAATTTTCAAAGTCCCATGCTGGCCAGAATTTTTTCAAAGTCCCATGCTGGCCTGAAATATTTCCAACTACCATTCTGGCCAGAATTTTTTCTAAGTCTGACGCCTGGCCGAAAATTTTCAAAGTCCCATGCTGGCCAGAATTTTTTCTAAGTCTGATGCCTGGCTGAAAATTTTTAAAAGTCCCATGCTAGCCAGATTTTTTTCTAAGTCTGACGCCTGGCCGAAAATTTTCAAAGTCCCATGATGGCCAGAATTTTTTCAAAGTCCCATGCTTGCCAGAATTTTTTCTAAGTCTGACGCCTGGACGAAAATTTTCAAAGTCCCATGCTGGCCAGAATTTTTTCTAAGTCTGATGCCTGGCTGAAAATTTTCAAAGTCCCATGCTGGCCAGAATTTTTTCTAAGTCTGATGCCTGGCCGAAAATTTTCAAAGTCCCATGATGGCCAGAATTTTTTCTAAGTCTGATGCCTGGCTGAAAAATTTCAAAGTCCCATGCTGGCCAGAATTTCTTCTAAGTCCCATGCTGGCCAGAATTTTTTCTAAGTCTGATGCTTGGCCGAAAATTTTCAAAGTCCCATGCTGGCCAGAATTTTTTCAAAGTCCCATGCTGGCCAGAATTTTTTCTAAGTCTGACGCTTGGCCGAAAATTTTCAAAGTCCCATGATGGCCAGAATTTTTTCAAAGTCCCATGCTGGCCAGAATTTTTTCTAAGTCTGACGCCTGGCTGAAAATTTTCAAAGTCCCATGCTGGCCAGAATTTTTTCTAAGTCTGACGCCTGCCTGAAAATTTTCAAAGTCCTACTCCTGCCCGAAAATTTTCAAAGTCTGACGCCTGGCCGAAAATGTTCAAAGTCTGACGCCTACCTGAAATATTTCAAAGTCCCATGCTGGCCAGAATTTTTTCTAAGTCTGATGCCTGGCCGAAAATTTTCAAAGTCCCATGCTGGCCAGAATTTTTTCAAAGTCCCATGCTGGCCAGAATTTTTTCTAAGTCCCATGCTGGCCAGAATTATTTCTAAGTCTGACGCTTGGCCGGAAATTTTCAAAGTCCCATGCTGTCCAGAATTTTTTCAAAGTCCCATGCTGGCCAGAATTTTTTCTAAGTCTGACGCTTGACAAAAATTTTCAAAGTCCCATGCTGGCCAGAATTTTTTCCAAGTCCCATGCTGGCCAGAATTTTTTCTAAGTCTGACGCCTGGCCGAAAATTTTCAAAGTCCCATGCTGTCCAGAATTTTTTCAAAGTCCCATGCTGGCCAGAATTTTTTCTAAGTCTGATGCCTGGCTGAAAATTTTCAAAGTCCCATGCTGGCCAGAATTTTTTCTAAGTCTGACGCCTGGTCGAAAATTTTCAAAGTCCCATGCTGTCCAGAATTTTTTCAAAGTCCCATGCTGGCCAGAATTTTTTCTAAGTCTGACGCTTGGCCAAAAATTTTCAAAGTCCCATGCTGGCCAGAATTTTTTCTAAGTCTGACGCCTGGCCGAAAATTTTCAAAGTCCCATGCTGGCCAGAATTTTTTCAAAGTCCCATGCTGGCCAGAATTTTTTCTAAGTCTGACGCCTGGCTGAAAATTTTCAAAGTCCCATGTTGTCCAGAATTTTTTCAAAGTCCCATGCTGGCCAGAATTTTTTCTAAGTCTGACGCCTGGCTGAAAATTTTCAAAGTCCCATGATGGCCAGAATTTTTTCTAAGTCTGATGCCTGGCCGAAAATTTTCAAAGTCCCATGCTGTCCAGAATTTTTTCAAAGTCCCATGCTGGCCAGAATTTTTTCTAAGTCTGACGCCTGGCTGAAAATTTTCAAAGTCCCATGCTGGCCAGAATTATTTCTAAGTCTGACGCCTGGCCAAAAATTTTCAAAGTCCCATGCTGGCCAGAATTTTTTCAAAGTCCCATGCTGGCCAGAATTTTTTCTAAGTCTGATGCCTGGCTGAAAATTTTCAATGTCCCATGCTGGCCAGAATTTTTTCTAAGTCCCATGCTGGCCAGAATTTTTTCAAAGTCTGATGCCTGGCTGAAAATTTTCAAAGTCCCATGCTGGCCAGAATTTTTTCAAAGTCCCATGCTGGCCAGAATTTTTTCTAAGTCTGATGCCTGGTCGAAAATTTTCAAAGTCCCATGCTGGCCAGAATTTTTTCAAAGTCCCATGCTGGCCAGAATTTTTTCAAAGTCCCATGCTGGCCAGAATATTTTCTAAGTCTGACGCCTGCCTGAAATATTTCTAAGTCCCATGCTGGCCAGAATTTTTTCTAAGTCTGACGCCTGGCCGAAAATTTTCAAAGTCCCATGCTGTCCAGAATTTTTTCAAAGTCCCATGCTGGCCAGAATTTTTTCTAAGTCTGACGCCTGGCTGAAAATTTTCAAAGTCCCATGCTGGCCTGAATTTTTTCAAAGTCCCATGCTGGCCAGAATTTTTTCTAAGTCTGACGCCTGGCCGAAAATTTTCAAAGTCCCATGCTGGCCAGAATTTTTTCTAAGTCTGATGCCTGGCTGAAAATTTTCAAAGTCCCATGCTGGCCAGAATTTTTTCTAAGTCTGACGCCTGCCTGAAATATTTCAAAGTCCCATGCAGGCCAGAATTTTTTCAAAGTCCCATGCTGGCCAGAATTTTTTCTAAGTCTGACGCTTGGCCGAAAATTTTCAAAGTCCCATGCTGGCCAGAATTTTTTCTAAGTCTGACGCCTGGCCGAAAATTTTCAAAGTCCCATGCTGGCCAGAATTTTTTCTAAGTCTGATGCCTGGCTGAAAATTTTCAAAGTCCCATGATGGCCAGAATTTTTTCTAAGTCCCATGCTGGCCAGAATTATTTCTAAGTCTGACGCTTGGCCGAAAATTTTCAAAGTCCCATGCTGTCCAGAATTTTTTCAAAGTCCCATGCTGGCCAGAATTTTTTCTAAGTCTGACGCTTGGCCAAAAATTTTCAAAGTCCCATGCTGGCCAGAATTTTTTCTAAGTCTGACGCCTGGCCGAAAATTTTCAAAGTCCCATGCTGTCCAGAATTTTTTCAAAGTCCCATGCTGGCCAGAATTTTTTCTAAGTCTGACGCTTGGCCAAAAATTTTCAAAGTCCCATGTGGCCAGAATTTTTTCTAAGTCTGATGCCTGGCTGAAAATTTTCAAAGCATAATGCTGGCCAGAATTTTTTCTAAGTCTGACGCCTACCTGAAATATTTCAAAGTCCCATGCTGGCCAGAATTTTTTCTAAGTCCGAACCCTGGCTGAAAATTTTCAAAGTCCCATGCTGTCCAGAATTTTTTCAAAGTCCCATGCTGGCCAGAATTTTTTCTAAGTCCCATGCTGGCCAGAATTATTTCTAAGTCTGACGCTTGGCCGGAAATTTTCAAAGTCCCATGCTGTCCAGAATTTTTTCAAAGTCCCATGCTGGCCAGAATTTTTTCTAAGTCTGACGCTTGACAAAAATTTTCAAAGTCCCATGCTGGCCAGAATTTTTTCCAAGTCCCATGCTGGCCAGAATTTTTTCTAAGTCTGACGCCTGGCCGAAAATTTTCAAAGTCCCATGCTGTCCAGAATTTTTTCAAAGTCCCATGCTGGCCAGAATTTTTTCTAAGTCTGATGCCTGGCTGAAAATTTTCAAAGTCCCATGCTGGCCAGAATTTTTTCTAAGTCTGACGCCTGGTCGAAAATTTTCAAAGTCCCATGCTGTCCAGAATTTTTTCAAAGTCCCATGCTGGCCAGAATTTTTTCTAAGTCTGACGCTTGGCCAAAAATTTTCAAAGTCCCATGCTGGCCAGAATTTTTTCTAAGTCTGACGCCTGGCCGAAAATTTTCAAAGTCCCATGCTGGCCAGAATTTTTTCAAAGTCCCATGCTGGCCAGAATTTTTTCTAAGTCTGACGCCTGGCTGAAAATTTTCAAAGTCCCATGTTGTCCAGAATTTTTTCAAAGTCCCATGCTGGCCAGAATTTTTTCTAAGTCTGACGCCTGGCTGAAAATTTTCAAAGTCCCATGATGGCCAGAATTTTTTCTAAGTCTGATGCCTGGCCGAAAATTTTCAAAGTCCTATGCTGTCCAGAATTTTTTCAAAGTCCCATGCTGGCCAGAATTTTTTCTAAGTCTGACGCCTGGCCAAAAATTTTCAAAGTCCCATGCTGGCCAGAATTTTTTCAAAGTCCCATGCTGGCCAGAATTTTTTCTAAGTCTGATGCCTGGCTGAAAATTTTCAATGTCCCATGCTGGCCAGAATTTTTTCTAAGTCCCATGCTGTCCAGAATTTTTTCAAAGTCTGATGCCTGGCTGAAAATTTTCAAAGTCCCATGCTGGCCAGAATTTTTTCAAAGTCCCATGCTGGCCAGAATTTTTTCTAAGTCTGATGCCTGGTCGAAAATTTTCAAAGTCCCATGCTGGCCAGAATTTTTTCAAAGTCCCATGCTGGCCAGAATTTTTTCAAAGTCCCATGCTGGCCAGAATATTTTCTAAGTCTGACGCCTGCCTGAAATATTTCAAAGTCCCATGCTGGCCAGAATTTTTTCTAAGTCTGACGCTTGGCCAAAAATTTTCAAAGTCCCATGCTGGCCAGAATTTTTTCTAAGTCTGACGCCTGGCCGAAAATTTTCAAAGTCCCATGCTGTCCAGAATTTTTTCAAAGTCCCATGCTGGCCAGAATTTTTTCTAAGTCTGACGCTTGGCCAAAAATTTTCAAAGTCCCATGTGGCCAGAATTTTTTCTAAGTCTGATGCCTGGCTGAAAATTTTCAAAGCATAATGCTGGCCAGAATTTTTTCTAAGTCTGATGCCTGGCTAAAAAATTTCAAAGTCCCATGCTGGCCAGAATTTCTTCTAAGTCCCATGCTGGCCAGAATTTTTTCTAAGTCTGACGCTTGGCCGAAAATTTTCAAAGTCCCATGCTGTCCAGAATTTTTTCTAAGTCTGATGCCTGGCTGAAAATTTTCAAAGTCCCATGCTGGCCAGAATTTTTTCTAAGTCTGACGCCTGGTCGAAAATTTTCAAAGTCCCATGCTGGCCAGAATTTCTTCTAAGTCCCATGCTGGCCAGAATTTTTTCTAAGTCTGATGCCTGGCTGAAAATTTTCAAAGTCCCATGCTGTCCAGAATTTTTTCAAAGTCCTATGCTGGCCAGAATTTTTTCTAAGTCTGACGCCTGGCTGAAAATTTTCAAAGTCCCATGATGGCCAGAAATTTTTCTAAGTCCCATGCTGGCCAGAATTTTTTCTAAATCTGATGCCTGGCTGAAAAATTTCAAAGTCCCATGCTGGCCAGAATTTCTTCTAAGTCCCATGCTGGCCAGAATTTTTTCTAAGTCTGATGCCTGGCTGAAAAATTTCAAAGTCCCATGCTGGCCAGAATTTTTTCTAAGTCCCATGCTGGCCAGAATTTTTTCTAAGTCTGACGCCTGGCTGAAAAATTTCAAAGTCCCATGCTGTCCAGAATTTTTTCAAAGTCCCATGCTGGCCAGAATTTTTTCTAAGTCTGACGCTTGGCCGAAAATTTTCAAAGTCCCATGCTGGCCAGAATTTTTTCTAAGTCTGACGCCTGGCCGAAAATTTTCAAAGTCCCATGCTGGCCAGAATTTCTTCTAAGTCTGACACCTGCCTGAAATATTTCAAAGTCCCATGCTGGCCAGAATTTTTTCAAAGTCCCATGCTGGCCAGAATTGTTTCTAAGTTTGACGCCTGGCCGAAAATTTTCAAAGTCCCATGCTGTCCAGAATTTTTTCAGTCCCATGCTGGCCAGAATTTTTTCTAAGTCTGACGCCTGCCTGAAATATTTCAAAGTCCCATGCTGGCCAGAATTTTTTCTAAGTCTGACGCCTGGCCGAAAATTTTCAAAGTCCCATGCTGGCCAGAATTTTTTCTAAGTCTGACGCTTGGCCGAAAATTTTCAAAGTCCCATGCTGTCCAGAATTTTTTCAAAGTCCCATGCTGGCCAGAATTTTTTTTAAGTCTGACGCCTGGCCGAAAATTTTCAAAGTCCCATGCTGGCCAGAATTTCTTCTAAGTCTGACGCCTGGCTGAAAAATTTCAAAGTCCCATGCTGGCCAGAATTTCTTCTAAGTCCCATGCTGGCAAGAATTTTTTCTAAGTCTGACGCCTGGCTGAAAATTTTCAAAGTCCCATGATGGCCAGAATTTTTTCTAAGTCTGTTGCCTGGCTGAAAATTTTCAAAGTCCCATGCTGGCCAGAATTTTTTCAAAGTCTGACGCCTGGCTGAAAATTTTCAAAGTCCCATGATGGCCAGAATTTTTTCTAAGTCTGTTGCCTGGCTGAAAATTTTCAAAGTCCCATGCTAGCCAGAATTTTTTCAAAGTCCCATGATGGCCAGAATTTTTTCTAAGTCTGACGCCTGGCCGAAAATTTTCAAAGTCCCATGCTGGCCAGAATTTTTTCAAAGTCTGATGCCTGGCTGAAAATTTTCAAAGTCCCATGCAAGCCAGAATTTTTTCAAAGTCTGACGCCTGGACGAAAATTTTCAAAGTCCCATGCTGGCCAGAATTTTTTCTAAGTCCGACGCCTGGCCGAAAATTTTCAAAGTCCCATGCTGGCCAGAATTTTTTCAAAGTCCCATGCTGGCCTGAAATATTTCCAACTCCCATGCTGGCCAGAATTTTTTCAAAGTCTGACGCCTGGCCGAAAATTTTCAAAGTCTCATGCTGGCCAGAATTTTTTCAAAGTCCCATGCTGGCCTGAAATATTTCCAAATCCCATGCTGGCCAGAATTTTTTCTAAGTCTGACGCCTGGCCGAAAATTTTCAAAGTCCCATGCTGGCCAGAATTTTTTCAAAGTCTGATGCCTGGCTGAAAATTTTCAAAGTCCCATGCAAGCCAGAATTTTTTCAAAGTCCCATGCTGGCCAGAAGTCTGACGCCTGGCCGAAAATGTTCAAAGTCTGACGCCTACCTGAAATATTTCAAAGTCCCATGCTGGCCAGAATTTTTTCAAAGTCCGACGCCTGGCCGAAAATTTTCAAAGTCCCATGCTGGCCAGAATTTTTTCTAAGTCTGATGCCTGGCTGAAAATTTTCAAAGTCCCATGCTGGCCAGAATTTTTTCTAAGTCTGACGCCTGCCTGAAAATTTTCAAAGTCCTACTCCTGCCCGAAAATTTTCAAAGTCCCACGCCTGTCTGAAAATTTTCAAAGTCCCACACTTGTCTGAAAATTTTCAAAGTCTGACGCAGGCACAAATGTTTTCAAAGTCTGGCGCCTCTCCGAAAATTTTCAAAGTCCCACACAAATCTTTTCAATAGCCTGGGTTAAAAGGGTTGCAGTACCTCCGGCCACCATCGGGGGGCGCTGCAGATAGGGCACCCGGTTCCCTATCTGGGGACCTTTCCACCCAAATCGCAAAATGGAGTTGTCACGATTTCAGAAGGTAGCAATTTCAGACGAGGCACCTCCAGGGCCGAACAAGGGAGGCTCACCAGACGTATGTCCGACAAAGAGGAGGGTTGGGGCGGCCTCCTTGGGCAGACGGCCTGCTCTCTGGCCTGGTTGTCAGATTTTTTCAAAGTCTGACGCCTGCCCGAAATATTTCAAAGTCCCACACCATTCATTTCAATAGCCTGGGTCACCAGGCCCGAAAATTTCCAAAGTCCCATGCGAGCCAGAATTTTTTCAAAGTCCCATGCTGGCCAGAAATTTTTCAAAGTCTGACGCCTGGCCGAAAATGTTCAAAGTCTGACGCCTACCTGAAATATTTCAAAGTCCCATGCTGGCCAGAATTTTTTCAAAGTCTGACGCCTGGCCGAAAATTTTCAAAGTCCCATGCTGGCCAGAATTTTTTCTAAGTCTGACGCCTGGCTGAAAATTTTCAAAGTCCCATGCTGGCCAGAATTTTTTCTAAGTCCCACGGCTGTCTGAAAATTTTCAAAGTCCCACACTTGTCTGAAAATTTTCAAAGTCTGACGCAGGCACAAATGTTTTCAAAGTCTGGCGCCTCTCCGAAAATTTTCAAAGTCCCACACCAATCTTTTCAATAGCCTGGGTTAAAAGGGTTGCAGTACCGCCGGCCACCATCGGGGGGCGCTGCAGATAGGGCACCCGGTTCCCTATCTGGGGACCTTTCCACCCAATCCGCAAAATGGAGTTGTCACGATTTCAGAAGGTAGCAATTTCAGACGAGGCACCTCCAGGGCCGAACAAGGGAGGCTCACCAGACGTATGTCCGACAAAGAGGAGGGTTGGGGCGGCCTCCTTGGGCAGACGGCCTGCTCTCTGGCCTGGTTGTCAGATTTTTTCAAAGTCTGACGCCTGCCCGAAATATTTCAAAGTCCCACACCATTCATTTCAATAGCCTGGGTCACCAGGCCCGAAAATTTTCAGTCCAACGCCTGCCTGAAAATTTTCAAAGTCTGACACCTACCTGAAATATTTCAAAGTCCCATGCTGGCCAGAAATTTTTTCAAAGTCTGACGCCTGGCCGAAAATTTTCAAAGTCCCATGATGGCCAGAATTTTTTCTAAGTCTGTTGCCTGGCCGAAAATTTTCAAAGTCCCATGCTAGCCAGAATTTTTTCTAAGACCCATGCTGGCCAGAATTTTTTCAAAGTCTGACGCCTGGCCGAAAATTTTCAAAGTCCCATGCTAGCCAGAATTTTTTCAAAGTCCCATGCTGGCCAGAAATTTTCAAAGTCTCACGCCTGCCTGAAATATTTCAAAGTCCCATGCTGGCCAGAATTTTTTCTAAGTCTGACGCCTGGCCGAAAATTTTCAAAGTCCCATGCTGGCCAGAATTTTTTCAAAGTCCCATGCTGGCCAGAAATTTTCAAAGTCTCACGCCTGCCTGAAATATTTCAAAGTCCCATGCTGGCCACAATTTTTTCTAAGTCTGACGCCTGGCTGAAAAATTTCAAAGTCCCATGCTGGCCAGAATTTTTTCAAAGTCCCATGCTGGCCAGAATTTTTTCAAAGTCTGACGCCTGGACGAAAATTTTCAGTCCCATGCTGGCCAGAATTTTTTTCTAAGTCTGACGCCTGGCCGAAAATTTTCAAAGTCCCATGCTGGCCAGAATTTTTTCTAAGTCTGACGCCTGGCCGAAAATTTTCAAAGTCCCATGCTGGCCAGAATTTTTTCAAAGTCCCATGCTGGCCTGAAATATTTCCAACTACCATTCTGGCCAGAATTTTTTCTAAGTCTGACGCCTGGCCGAAAATTTTCAAAGTCCCATGCTGGCCAGAATTTTTTCTAAGTCTGATGCCTGGCTGAAAATTTTTAAAAGTCCCATGCTAGCCAGATTTTTTTCTAAGTCTGACGCCTGGCCGAAAATTTTCAAAGTCCCATGATGGCCAGAATTTTTTCAAAGTCCCATGCTTGCCAGAATTTTTTCTAAGTCTGACGCCTGGACGAAAATTTTCAAAGTCCCATGCTGGCCAGAATTTTTTCTAAGTCTGATGCCTGGCTGAAAATTTTCAAAGTCCCATGCTGGCCAGAATTTTTTCTAAGTCTGATGCCTGGCCGAAAATTTTCAAAGTCCCATGATGGCCAGAATTTTTTCTAAGTCTGATGCCTGGCTGAAAAATTTCAAAGTCCCATGCTGGCCAGAATTTCTTCTAAGTCCCATGCTGGCCAGAATTTTTTCTAAGTCTGATGCTTGGCCGAAAATTTTCAAAGTCCCATGCTGGCCAGAATTTTTTCAAAGTCCCATGCTGGCCAGAATTTTTTCTAAGTCTGACGCTTGGCCGAAAATTTTCAAAGTCCCATGATGGCCAGAATTTTTTCAAAGTCCCATGCTGGCCAGAATTTTTTCTAAGTCTGACGCCTGGCTGAAAATTTTCAAAGTCCCATGCTGTCCAGAATTTTTTCAAAGTCCCATGCTGGCCAGAATTTTTTCTAAGTCTGATGCCTGGCCGAAAATTTTCAAAGTCCCATGCTGGCCAGAATTTTTTCAAAGTCCCATGCTGGCCAGAATTTTTTCTAAGTCCCATGCTGGCCAGAATTATTTCTAAGTCTGACGCTTGGCCGGAAATTTTCAAAGTCCCATGCTGTCCAGAATTTTTTCAAAGTCCCATGCTGGCCAGAATTTTTTCTAAGTCTGACGCTTGACAAAAATTTTCAAAGTCCCATGCTGGCCAGAATTTTTTCCAAGTCCCATGCTGGCCAGAATTTTTTCTAAGTCTGACGCCTGGCCGAAAATTTTCAAAGTCCCATGCTGTCCAGAATTTTTTCAAAGTCCCATGCTGGCCAGAATTTTTTCTAAGTCTGATGCCTGGCTGAAAATTTTCAAAGTCCCATGCTGGCCAGAATTTTTTCTAAGTCTGACGCCTGGTCGAAAATTTTCAAAGTCCCATGCTGTCCAGAATTTTTTCAAAGTCCCATGCTGGCCAGAATTTTTTCTAAGTCTGACGCTTGGCCAAAAATTTTCAAAGTCCCATGCTGGCCAGAATTTTTTCTAAGTCTGACGCCTGGCCGAAAATTTTCAAAGTCCCATGCTGGCCAGAATTTTTTCAAAGTCCCATGCTGGCCAGAATTTTTTCTAAGTCTGACGCCTGGCTGAAAATTTTCAAAGTCCCATGTTGTCCAGAATTTTTTCAAAGTCCCATGCTGGCCAGAATTTTTTCTAAGTCTGACGCCTGGCTGAAAATTTTCAAAGTCCCATGATGGCCAGAATTTTTTCTAAGTCTGATGCCTGGCCGAAAATTTTCAAAGTCCCATGCTGTCCAGAATTTTTTCAAAGTCCCATGCTGGCCAGAATTTTTTCTAAGTCTGACGCCTGGCTGAAAATTTTCAAAGTCCCATGCTGGCCAGAATTATTTCTAAGTCTGACGCCTGGCCAAAAATTTTCAAAGTCCCATGCTGGCCAGAATTTTTTCAAAGTCCCATGCTGGCCAGAATTTTTTCTAAGTCTGATGCCTGGCTGAAAATTTTCAATGTCCCATGCTGGCCAGAATTTTTTCTAAGTCCCATGCTGGCCAGAATTTTTTCAAAGTCTGATGCCTGGCTGAAAATTTTCAAAGTCCCATGCTGGCCAGAATTTTTTCAAAGTCCCATGCTGGCCAGAATTTTTTCTAAGTCTGATGCCTGGTCGAAAATTTTCAAAGTCCCATGCTGGCCAGAATTTTTTCAAAGTCCCATGCTGGCCAGAATTTTTTCAAAGTCCCATGCTGGCCAGAATATTTTCTAAGTCTGACGCCTGCCTGAAATATTTCTAAGTCCCATGCTGGCCAGAATTTTTTCTAAGTCTGACGCCTGGCCGAAAATTTTCAAAGTCCCATGCTGTCCAGAATTTTTTCAAAGTCCCATGCTGGCCAGAATTTTTTCTAAGTCTGACGCCTGGCTGAAAATTTTCAAAGTCCCATGCTGGCCTGAATTTTTTCAAAGTCCCATGCTGGCCAGAATTTTTTCTAAGTCTGACGCCTGGCCGAAAATTTTCAAAGTCCCATGCTGGCCAGAATTTTTTCTAAGTCTGATGCCTGGCTGAAAATTTTCAAAGTCCCATGCTGGCCAGAATTTTTTCTAAGTCTGATGCCTGCCTGAAATATTTCAAAGTCCCATGCAGGCCAGAATTTTTTCAAAGTCCCATGCTGGCCAGAATTTTTTCTAAGTCTGATGCCTGGCTGAAAATTTTCAAAGTCCCATGCTGGCCAGAATTTTTTCTAAGTCTGACGCCTGGCCGAAAATTTTCAAAGTCCCATGCTGGCCAGAATTTTTTCTAAGTCTGATGCCTGGCTGAAAATTTTCAAAGTCCCATGATGGCCAGAATTTTTTCTAAGTCCCATGCTGGCCAGAATTATTTCTAAGTCTGACGCTTGGCCGAAAATTTTCAAAGTCCCATGCTGTCCAGAATTTTTTCAAAGTCCCATGCTGGCCAGAATTTTTTCTAAGTCTGACGCTTGGCCAAAAATTTTCAAAGTCCCATGCTGGCCAGAATTTTTTCTAAGTCTGACGCCTGGCCGAAAATTTTCAAAGTCCCATGCTGTCCAGAATTTTTTCAAAGTCCCATGCTGGCCAGAATTTTTTCTAAGTCTGACGCTTGGCCAAAAATTTTCAAAGTCCCATGTGGCCAGAATTTTTTCTAAGTCTGATGCCTGGCTGAAAATTTTCAAAGCATAATGCTGGCCAGAATTTTTTCTAAGTCTGACGCCTACCTGAAATATTTCAAAGTCCCATGCTGGCCAGAATTTTTTCTAAGTCCGAACCCTGGCTGAAAATTTTCAAAGTCCCATGCTGTCCAGAATTTTTTCAAAGTCCCATGCTGGCCAGAATTTTTTCTAAGTCCCATGCTGGCCAGAATTATTTCTAAGTCTGACGCTTGGCCGGAAATTTTCAAAGTCCCATGCTGTCCAGAATTTTTTCAAAGTCCCATGCTGGCCAGAATTTTTTCTAAGTCTGACGCTTGACAAAAATTTTCAAAGTCCCATGCTGGCCAGAATTTTTTCCAAGTCCCATGCTGGCCAGAATTTTTTCTAAGTCTGACGCCTGGCCGAAAATTTTCAAAGTCCCATGCTGTCCAGAATTTTTTCAAAGTCCCATGCTGGCCAGAATTTTTTCTAAGTCTGATGCCTGGCTGAAAATTTTCAAAGTCCCATGCTGGCCAGAATTTTTTCTAAGTCTGACGCCTGGTCGAAAATTTTCAAAGTCCCATGCTGTCCAGAATTTTTTCAAAGTCCCATGCTGGCCAGAATTTTTTCTAAGTCTGACGCTTGGCCAAAAATTTTCAAAGTCCCATGCTGGCCAGAATTTTTTCTAAGTCTGACGCCTGGCCGAAAATTTTCAAAGTCCCATGCTGGCCAGAATTTTTTCAAAGTCCCATGCTGGCCAGAATTTTTTCTAAGTCTGACGCCTGGCTGAAAATTTTCAAAGTCCCATGTTGTCCAGAATTTTTTCAAAGTCCCATGCTGGCCAGAATTTTTTCTAAGTCTGACGCCTGGCTGAAAATTTTCAAAGTCCCATGATGGCCAGAATTTTTTCTAAGTCTGATGCCTGGCCGAAAATTTTCAAAGTCCTATGCTGTCCAGAATTTTTTCAAAGTCCCATGCTGGCCAGAATTTTTTCTAAGTCTGACGCCTGGCCAAAAATTTTCAAAGTCCCATGCTGGCCAGAATTTTTTCAAAGTCCCATGCTGGCCAGAATTTTTTCTAAGTCTGATGCCTGGCTGAAAATTTTCAATGTCCCATGCTGGCCAGAATTTTTTCTAAGTCCCATGCTGTCCAGAATTTTTTCAAAGTCTGATGCCTGGCTGAAAATTTTCAAAGTCCCATGCTGGCCAGAATTTTTTCAAAGTCCCATGCTGGCCAGAATTTTTTCTAAGTCTGATGCCTGGTCGAAAATTTTCAAAGTCCCATGCTGGCCAGAATTTTTTCAAAGTCCCATGCTGGCCAGAATTTTTTCAAAGTCCCATGCTGGCCAGAATATTTTCTAAGTCTGACGCCTGCCTGAAATATTTCTAAGTCCCATGCTGGCCAGAATTTTTTCTAAGTCTGACGCCTGGCCGAAAATTTTCAAAGTCCCATGCTGTCCAGAATTTTTTCAAAGTCCCATGCTGGCCAGAATTTTTTCAAAGTCCCATGCTGGCCAGAATTTTTTCTAAGTCTGACGCCTGGCCGAAAATTTTCAAAGTCCCATGCTGGCCAGAATTTTTTCTAAGTCTGATGCCTGGCTGAAAATTTTCAAAGTCCCATGCTGGCCAGAATTTTTTCTAAGTCTGATGCCTGCCTGAAATATTTCAAAGTCCCATGCAGGCCAGAATTTTTTCAAAGTCCCATGCTGGCCAGAATTTTTTCTAAGTCTGATGCCTGGCTGAAAATTTTCAAAGTCCCATGCTGGCCAGAATTTTTTCTAAGTCTGACGCCTGCCTGAAATATTTCAAAGTCCCATGCTGGCCAGAATTTTTTCTAAGTCTGACGCCTGGCCGAAAATTTTCAAAGTCCCATGCTGGCCAGAATTTTTTCTAAGTCTGATGCCTGGCTGAAAATTTTCAAAGTCCCATGATGGCCAGAATTTTTTCTAAGTCCCATGCTGGCCAGAATTATTTCTAAGTCTGACGCTTGGCCGAAAATTTTCAAAGTCCCATGCTGTCCAGAATTTTTTCAAAGTCCCATGCTGGCCAGAATTTTTTCTAAGTCTGACGCTTGGCCAAAAATTTTCAAAGTCCCATGCTGGCCAGAATTTTTTCTAAGTCTGACGCCTGGCCGAAAATTTTCAAAGTCCCATGCTGTCCAGAATTTTTTCAAAGTCCCATGCTGGCCAGAATTTTTTCTAAGTCTGACGCTTGGCCAAAAATTTTCAAAGTCCCATGTGGCCAGAATTTTTTCTAAGTCTGATGCCTGGCTGAAAATTTTCAAAGCATAATGCTGGCCAGAATTTTTTCTAAGTCTGATGCCTGGCTAAAAAATTTCAAAGTCCCATGCTGGCCAGAATTTCTTCTAAGTCCCATGCTGGCCAGAATTTTTTCTAAGTCTGACGCTTGGCCGAAAATTTTCAAAGTCCCATGCTGTCCAGAATTTTTTCTAAGTCTGATGCCTGGCTGAAAATTTTCAAAGTCCCATGCTGGCCAGAATTTTTTCTAAGTCTGACGCCTGGTCGAAAATTTTCAAAGTCCCATGCTGGCCAGAATTTTTTCTAAGTCTGACACCTGCCTGAAATATTTCAAAGTCCCATGCTGGCCAGAATTTTTTCAAAGTCCCATGCTGGCCAGAATTTTTTCTAAGTCTGACGCCTGGCTGAAAATTGTCAAAGTCCCATGCTGTCCAGAATTTTTTCAAAGTCCCATGCTGGCCAGAATTTTTTCTAAGTCTGACGCCTGGCTGAAAACTTTCAAAGTCCCATGATGGCCAGAATTTTTTCTAAGTCTGATGCCTGGCTGAAAATTTTCAAAGTCCCATGCTGTCCAGAATTTTTTAAAAGTCCCATGCTGGCCAGAATTTTTTCTAAGTCTGACGCCTGGCTGAAAATTTTCAAAGTCCCATGATGGCCAGAAATTTTTCTAAGTCCCATGCTGGCCAGAATTTTTTCTAAATCTGATGCCTGGCTGAAAAATTTCAAAGTCCCATGCTGGCCAGAATTTTTTCTAAGTCTGATGACTGGCTGAAAAATTTCAAAGTCCCATGCTGGCCAGAATTTTTTCTAAGTCCCATGCTGGCCAGAATTTTTTCTAAGTCTGACGCCTGGCTGAAAAATTTCAAAGTCCCATGCTGGCCAGAATTTTTTCTAAGTCTGACGCCTGGCTGAAAAATTTCAAAGTCCCATGCTGGCCAGAATTATTTCTAAGTCTGACGCCTGGCCAAAAATTTTCAAAGTCCCATGCTGGCCAGAATTTTTTCAAAGTCCCATGCTGGCCAGAATTTTTTCTAAGTCTGATGCCTGGCTGAAAATTTTCAATGTCCCATTCTGGCCAGAATTTTTTAAAAGTCTGATGCCTGGCTGAAAATTTTCAAAGTCCCATGCTGGCCAGAATTTTTTCAAAGTCCCATGCTGGCCAGAATTTTTTCAAAGTCCCATGCTGGCCAGAATATTTTCTAAGTCTGACGCCTGCCTGAAATATTTCAAAGTCCCATGCTGGCCAGAATTTTTTCTAAGTCTGATGCCTGGCCGAAAATTTTCAAAGTCCCATGCTGGCCAGAATTTTTTCAAAGTCCCATGCTGGCCAGAATTTTTTCTAAGTCTGATGCCTGGCTGAAAATTTTCAAAGTCCCATGCTGGCCAGAATTTTTTCTAAGTCTGACGCCTGGCCGAAAATTTTCAAAGTCCCATGCTGTCCAGAATTTTTTCAAAGTCCCATGCTGGCCAGAATTTTTTCTAAGTCTGATGCCTGGCTGAAAATTTTCAATGTCCCATGCTGGCCAGAATTTTTTAAAAGTCTGATGCCTGGCTGAAAATTTTCAAAGTCCCATGCTGGCCAGAATTTTTTCAAAGTCCCATGCTGGCCAGAATTTTTTCAAAGTCCCATGCTGGCCAGAATTTTTTCTAAGTCTGACGCCTGGCCGAAAATTTTCAAAGTCCCATGCTGGCCAGAATTTTTTCTAAGTCTGATGCCTGGCTGAAAATTTTCAAAGTCCCATGCTGGCCAGAATTTTTTCTAAGTCTGATGCCTGCCTGAAATATTTCAAAGTCCCATGCAGGCCAGAATTTTTTCAAAGTCCCATGCTGGCCAGAATTTTTTCTAAGTCTGATGCCTGGCTGAAAATTTTCAAAGTCCCATGCTGGCCAGAATTTTTTCTAAGTCTGACGCCTGCCTGAAATATTTCAAAGTCCCATGCTGGCCAGAATTTTTTCTAAGTCTGACGCCTGGCCGAAAATTTTCAAAGTCCCATGCTGGCCAGAATTTTTTCTAAGTCTGATGCCTGGCTGAAAATTTTCAAAGTCCCATGATGGCCAGAATTTTTTCTAAGTCCCATGCTGGCCAGAATTATTTCTAAGTCTGACGCTTGGCCGAAAATTTTCAAAGTCCCATGCTGTCCAGAATTTTTTCAAAGTCCCATGCTGGCCAGAATTTTTTCTAAGTCTGACGCTTGGCCAAAAATTTTCAAAGTCCCATGCTGGCCAGAATTTTTTCTAAGTCTGACGCCTGGCCGAAAATTTTCAAAGTCCCATGCTGTCCAGAATTTTTTCAAAGTCCCATGCTGGCCAGAATTTTTTCTAAGTCTGACGCTTGGCCAAAAATTTTCAAAGTCCCATGTGGCCAGAATTTTTTCTAAGTCTGATGCCTGGCTGAAAATTTTCAAAGCATAATGCTGGCCAGAATTTTTTCTAAGTCTGATGCCTGGCTAAAAAATTTCAAAGTCCCATGCTGGCCAGAATTTCTTCTAAGTCCCATGCTGGCCAGAATTTTTTCTAAGTCTGACGCTTGGCCGAAAATTTTCAAAGTCCCATGCTGTCCAGAATTTTTTCTAAGTCTGATGCCTGGCTGAAAATTTTCAAAGTCCCATGCTGGCCAGAATTTTTTCTAAGTCTGACGCCTGGTCGAAAATTTTCAAAGTCCCATGCTGGCCAGAATTTTTTCTAAGTCTGACACCTGCCTGAAATATTTCAAAGTCCCATGCTGGCCAGAATTTTTTCAAAGTCCCATGCTGGCCAGAATTTTTTCTAAGTCTGACGCCTGGCTGAAAATTGTCAAAGTCCCATGCTGTCCAGAATTTTTTCAAAGTCCCATGCTGGCCAGAATTTTTTCTAAGTCTGACGCCTGGCTGAAAACTTTCAAAGTCCCATGATGGCCAGAATTTTTTCTAAGTCCCATGCTGGCCAGAATTATTTCTAAGTCTGACGCCTGCCTGAAAATTTTCAAAGTCCCATGCTGTCCAGAATTTTTTCAAAGTCCCATGCTGGCCAGAATTTTTTCTAAGTCTGACGCCTGGCTGAAAATTTTCAAAGTCCCATGATGGCCAGAAATTTTTCTAAGTCCCATGCTGGCCAGAATTTTTTCTAAATCTGATGCCTGGCTGAAAAATTTCAAAGTCCCATGCTGGCCAGAATTTTTTCTAAGTCTGACGCCTGGCCGAAAATTTTCAAAGTCCCATGCTGTCCAGAATTTTTTCAAAGTCCCATGCTGGCCAGAATTTTTTCTAAGTCTGATGCCTGGCTGAAAATTTTCAATGTCCCATGCTGGCCAGAATTTTTTAAAAGTCTGATGCCTGGCTGAAAATTTTCAAAGTCCCATGCTGGCCAGAATTTTTTCAAAGTCCCATGCTGGCCAGAATTTTTTCAAAGTCCCATGCTGGCCAGAATTTTTTCTAAGTCTGACGCCTGGCCGAAAATTTTCAAAGTCCCATGCTGGCCAGAATTTTTTCTAAGTCTGATGCCTGGCTGAAAATTTTCAAAGTCCCATGCTGGCCAGAATTTTTTCTAAGTCTGATGCCTGCCTGAAATATTTCAAAGTCCCATGCAGGCCAGAATTTTTTCAAAGTCCCATGCTGGCCAGAATTTTTTCTAAGTCTGATGCCTGGCTGAAAATTTTCAAAGTCCCATGCTGGCCAGAATTTTTTCTAAGTCTGACGCCTGCCTGAAATATTTCAAAGTCCCATGCTGGCCAGAATTTTTTCTAAGTCTGACGCCTGGCCGAAAATTTTCAAAGTCCCATGCTGGCCAGAATTTTTTCTAAGTCTGATGCCTGGCTGAAAATTTTCAAAGTCCCATGATGGCCAGAATTTTTTCTAAGTCCCATGCTGGCCAGAATTATTTCTAAGTCTGACGCTTGGCCGAAAATTTTCAAAGTCCCATGCTGTCCAGAATTTTTTCAAAGTCCCATGCTGGCCAGAATTTTTTCTAAGTCTGACGCTTGGCCAAAAATTTTCAAAGTCCCATGCTGGCCAGAATTTTTTCTAAGTCTGACGCCTGGCCGAAAATTTTCAAAGTCCCATGCTGTCCAGAATTTTTTCAAAGTCCCATGCTGGCCAGAATTTTTTCTAAGTCTGACGCTTGGCCAAAAATTTTCAAAGTCCCATGTGGCCAGAATTTTTTCTAAGTCTGATGCCTGGCTGAAAATTTTCAAAGCATAATGCTGGCCAGAATTTTTTCTAAGTCTGATGCCTGGCTAAAAAATTTCAAAGTCCCATGCTGGCCAGAATTTCTTCTAAGTCCCATGCTGGCCAGAATTTTTTCTAAGTCTGACGCTTGGCCGAAAATTTTCAAAGTCCCATGCTGTCCAGAATTTTTTCTAAGTCTGATGCCTGGCTGAAAATTTTCAAAGTCCCATGCTGGCCAGAATTTTTTCTAAGTCTGACGCCTGGTCGAAAATTTTCAAAGTCCCATGCTGGCCAGAATTTTTTCTAAGTCTGACACCTGCCTGAAATATTTCAAAGTCCCATGCTGGCCAGAATTTTTTCAAAGTCCCATGCTGGCCAGAATTTTTTCTAAGTCTGACGCCTGGCTGAAAATTGTCAAAGTCCCATGCTGTCCAGAATTTTTTCAAAGTCCCATGCTGGCCAGAATTTTTTCTAAGTCTGACGCCTGGCTGAAAACTTTCAAAGTCCCATGATGGCCAGAATTTTTTCTAAGTCCCATGCTGGCCAGAATTATTTCTAAGTCTGACGCCTGCCTGAAAATTTTCAAAGTCCCATGCTGTCCAGAATTTTTTCAAAGTCCCATGCTGGCCAGAATTTTTTCTAAGTCTGACGCCTGGCTGAAAATTTTCAAAGTCCCATGATGGCCAGAAATTTTTCTAAGTCCCATGCTGGCCAGAATTTTTTCTAAATCTGATGCCTGGCTGAAAAATTTCAAAGTCCCATGCTGGCCAGAATTTTTTCTAAGTCTGATGACTGGCTGAAAAATTTCAAAGTCCCATGCTGGCCAGAATTTTTTCTAAGTCCCATGCTGGCCAGAATTTTTTCTAAGTCTGACGCCTGGCTGAAAAATTTCAAAGTCCCATGCTGGCCAGAATTTTTTCTAAGTCTGACGCCTGGCTGAAAAATTTCAAAGTCCCATGCTGGCCAGAATTATTTCTAAGTCTGACGCCTGGCCAAAAATTTTCAAAGTCCCATGCTGGCCAGAATTTTTTCAAAGTCCCATGCTGGCCAGAATTTTTTCTAAGTCTGACGCCTGGCTGAAAATTTTCAAAGTCCCATGATGGCCAGAAATTTTTCTAAGTCCCATGCTGGCCAGAATTTTTTCTAAATCTGATGCCTGGCTGAAAAATTTCAAAGTCCCATGCTGGCCAGAATTTTTTCTAAGTCTGATGACTGGCTGAAAAATTTCAAAGTCCCATGCTGGCCAGAATTTTTTCTAAGTCCCATGCTGGCCAGAATTTTTTCTAAGTCTGACGCCTGGCTGAAAAATTTCAAAGTCCCATGCTGGCCAGAATTTTTTCTAAGTCTGACGCCTGGCTGAAAAATTTCAAAGTCCCATGCTGGCCAGAATTATTTCTAAGTCTGACGCCTGGCCAAAAATTTTCAAAGTCCCATGCTGGCCAGAATTTTTTCAAAGTCCCATGCTGGCCAGAATTTTTTCTAAGTCTGATGCCTGGCTGAAAATTTTCAATGTCCCATTCTGGCCAGAATTTTTTAAAAGTCTGATGCCTGGCTGAAAATTTTCAAAGTCCCATGCTGGCCAGAATTTTTTCAAAGTCCCATGCTGGCCAGAATTTTTTCAAAGTCCCATGCTGGCCAGAATATTTTCTAAGTCTGACGCCTGCCTGAAATATTTCAAAGTCCCATGCTGGCCAGAATTTTTTCTAAGTCTGATGCCTGGCCGAAAATTTTCAAAGTCCCATGCTGGCCAGAATTTTTTCAAAGTCCCATGCTGGCCAGAATTTTTTCTAAGTCTGATGCCTGGCTGAAAATTTTCAAAGTCCCATGCTGGCCAGAATTTTTTCTAAGTCTGACGCCTGGCCGAAAATTTTCAAAGTCCCATGCTGTCCAGAATTTTTTCAAAGTCCCATGCTGGCCAGAATTTTTTCTAAGTCTGATGCCTGGCTGAAAATTTTCAATGTCCCATGCTGGCCAGAATTTTTTAAAAGTCTGATGCCTGGCTGAAAATTTTCAAAGTCCCATGCTGGCCAGAATTTTTTCAAAGTCCCATGCTGGCCAGAATTTTTTCAAAGTCCCATGCTGGCCAGAATATTTTCTAAGTCTGACGCCTGCCTGAAATATTTCAAAGTCCCATGCTGGCCAGAATTTTTTCAAAGTCTGATGCCTGGCTGAAAATTTTCAAAGTCCCATGCTGGCCAGAATTTTTTCAAAGTCCCATGCTGGCCAGAATTTTTTCTAAGTCTGATGCCTGGTCGAAAATTTTCAAAGTCCCATGCTGGCCAGAATTTTTTCAAAGTCCCATGCTGGCCAGAATTTTTTCAAAGTCCCATGCTGTCCAGAATTTTTTCAAAGTCCCATGCTGGCGAGAATTTTTTCTAAGTCTGACGCCTGGCTGAAAATTTTCAAAGTCCCATGCTGGCCAGAATTTTTTCAAAGTCCCATGCTGGCCAGAATTTTTTCTAAGTCTGACGCCTGGCCGAAAATGTTCAAAGTCCCATGCTGTCCAGAATTTTTTCAAAGTCCCATGCTGGCCAGAATTTTTTCTAAGTCTGACGCCTGGCTGAAAATTTTCAAAGTCCCATGCTGGCCAGAATTTTTTCAAAGTCCCATGCTGGCCAGAATTTTTTCTAAGTCTGACGCCTGGCCGAAAATTTTCCAAGTCCCATGCTGGCCAGAATTTCTTCTAAGTCCCATGCTGGCCAGAATTTTTTCTAAGTCTGACGCTTGGCCGAAAATTTTCAAAGTCCCATGCTGTCCAGAATTTTTTCAAAGTCCCATGCTGGCCAGAATTTTTTCTAAGTCTGACGCCTGGCCGAAAATTTTCAAAGTCCCATGCTGGCCAGAATTTTTTCTAAGTCTGACGCTTGGCCGAAAATTTTCAAAGTCCCATGCTGGCCAGAATTTCTTCTAAGTCCCATGCTGGCCAGAATTTTTTCTAAGTCTGACGCTTGGCCGAAAATTTTCAAAGTCCCATGCTGTCCAGAATTTTTTCAAAGTCCCATGCTGGCCAGAATTTTTTCTAAGTCTGACGCCTGGCCGAAAATTTTCAAAGTCCCATGCTGGCCAGAATTTTTTCTAAGTCTGACGCCTGGCCGAAAATTTTCAAAGTCCCATGCTGGCCAGAATTTTTTCAAAGTCTGATGCCTGGCTGAAAATTTTCAAAGTCCCATGCTGTCCAGAATTTTTTCAAAGTCCCATGCTGGCCAGAATTTTTTCTAAGTCTGATGCCTGGCTGAAAATTTTCAATGTCCCATGCTGGCCAGAATTTTTTAAAAGTCTGATGCCTGGCTGAAAATTTTCAAAGTCCCATGCTGGCCAGAATTTTTTCAAAGTCCCATGCTGGCCAGAATTTTTTCAAAGTCCCATGCTGGCCAGAATATTTTCTAAGTCTGACGCCTGCCTGAAATATTTCAAAGTCCCATGCTGGCCAGAATTTTTTCTAAGTCTGATGCCTGGCCGAAAATTTTCAAAGTCCCATGCTGGCCAGAATTTTTTCAAAGTCCCATGCTGGCCAGAATTTTTTCTAAGTCTGATGCCTGGCTGAAAATTTTCAAAGTCCCATGCTGGCCAGAATTTTTTCTAAGTCTGACGCCTGGCCGAAAATTTTCAAAGTCCCATGCTGGCCAGAATTTTTTCTAAGTCTGATGCCTGGCTGAAAATTTTCAAAGTCCCATGCTGGCCAGAATTTTTTCTAAGTCTGATGCCTGGCTGAAAAATTTCAAAGTCCCATGCTGGCCAGAATTTCTTCTAAGTCCCATGCTGGCCAGAATTTTTTCTAAGTCTGACGCTTGGCCGAAAATTTTCAAAGTCCCATGCTGTCCAGAATTTTTTCAAAGTCCCATGCTGGCCAGAATTTTTTCTAAGTCTGATGCCTGGCTGAAAATTTTCAAAGTCCCATGCTGGCCAGAATTTTTTCTAAGTCTGATGCCTGGCTGAAAATTTTCAAAGTCCCATGCTGGCCAGAAATTTTTCTAAGTCTGACGCCTGGTCGAAAATTTTCAAAGTCCCATGCTGGCCAGAATTTTTTCTAAGTCTGACACCTGCCTGAAATATTTCAAAGTCCCATTCTGGCCAGAATTTTTTCAAAGTCCCATGCTGGCCAGAATTTTTTCTAAGTCTGACGCCTGGCTGAAAATTTTCAAAGTCCCATGATGGCCAGAATTTTTTCTAAGTCTGATGCCTGGCTGAAAATTTTCAAAGTCCCATGCTGTCCAGAATTTTTTCAAAGTCCTATGCTGGCCAGAATTTTTTCTAAGTCTGACGCCTGGCTGAAAATTTTCAAAGTCCCATGATGGCCAGAAATTTTTCTAAATCTGATGCCTGGCTGAAAAATTTCAAAGTCCCATGCTGGCCAGAATTTTTTCTAAGTCCCATGCTGGCCAGAATTTTTTCTAAGTCTGACGCCTGGCTGAAAAATTTCAAAGTCCCATGCTGGCCAGAATTTTTTCAAAGTCCCATGCTGGCCAGAATTTTTTCTAAGTCTGACGCCTGGCTGAAAATTTTCAAAGTCCCATGCTGGCCAGAATTATTTCTAAGTCTGACGCCTGGCCAAAAATTTTCAAAGTCCCATGCTGGCCAGAATCTTTTCAAAGTCCCATGCTGGCCAGAATTTTTTCAAAGTCTGATGCCTGGCTGAAAATTTTCAAAGTCCCATGCTGGCCAGAATTTTTTCTAAGTCTGATGCCTGGTCGAAAATTTTCAAAGTCCCATGCTGGCCAGAATTTTTTCAAAGTCCCATGCTGGCCAGAATTTTTTCAAAGTCCCATGCTGGCCAGAATTTTTTCAAAGTCCCATGCTGTCCAGAATTTTTTCAAAGTCCCATGCTGGCGAGAATTTTTTCTAAGTCTGACGCCTGGCTGAAAATTTTCAAAGTCCCATGCTGGCCAGAATTTTTTCAAAGTCCCATGCTGGCCAGAATTTTTTCTAAGTCTGACGCCTGGCCGAAAATGTTCAAAGTCCCATGCTGTCCAGAATTTTTTCAAAGTCCCATGCTGGCCAGAATTTTTTCTAAGTCTGACGCCTGGCTGAAAATTTTCAAAGTCCCATGCTGGCCAGAATTTTTTCAAAGTCCCATGCTGGCCAGAATTTTTTCTAAGTCTGACGCCTGGCCGAAAATTTTCCAAGTCCCATGCTGGCCAGAATTTCTTCTAAGTCCCATGCTGGCCAGAATTTTTTCTAAGTCTGACGCTTGGCCGAAAATTTTCAAAGTCCCATGCTGTCCAGAATTTTTTCAAAGTCCCATGCTGGCCAGAATTTTTTCTAAGTCTGACGCCTGGCCGAAAATTTTCAAAGTCCCATGCTGGCCAGAATTTTTTCTAAGTCTGACGCTTGGCCGAAAATTTTCAAAGTCCCATGCTGGCCAGAATTTCTTCTAAGTCCCATGCTGGCCAGAATTTTTTCTAAGTCTGACGCTTGGCCGAAAATTTTCAAAGTCCCATGCTGTCCAGAATTTTTTCAAAGTCCCATGCTGGCCAGAATTTTTTCTAAGTCTGACGCCTGGCCGAAAATTTTCAAAGTCCCATGCTGGCCAGAATTTTTTCTAAGTCTGACGCCTGGCCGAAAATTTTCAAAGTCCCATGCTGGCCAGAATTTTTTCAAAGTCCCATGCTGGCCAGAATTTTTTCTAAGTCTGATGCCTGGCTGAAAATGTTCAATGTCCCATGCTGGCCAGAATTTTTTCTAAGTCCCATGCTGGCCAGAATTTTTTCAAAGTCTGATGCCTGGCTGAAAATTTTCAAAGTCCCATGCTGGCCAGAATTTTTTCAAAGTCCCATGCTGGCCAGAATTTTTTCTAAGTCTGATGCCTGGTCGAAAATTTTCAAAGTCCCATGCTGGCCAGAATTTTTTCAAAGTCCCATGCTGGCCAGAATTTTTTCAAAGTCCCATGCTGGCCAGAATATTTTCTAAGTCTGACGCCTGCCTGAAATATTTCTAAGTCCCATGCTGGCCAGAATTTTTTCTAAGTCTGACGCCTGGCCGAAAATTTTCAAAGTCCCATGCTGTCCAGAATTTTTTCAAAGTCCCATGCTGGCCAGAATTTTTTCTAAGTCTGACGCCTGGCTGAAAATTTTCAAAGTCCCATGCTGGCCAGAATTTTTTCAAAGTCCCATGCTGGCCAGAATTTTTTCTAAGTCTGACGCCTGGCCGAAAATTTTCAAAGTCCCATGCTGGCCAGAATTTTTTCTAAGTCTGATGCCTGGCTGAAAATTTTCAAAGTCCCATGCTGGCCAGAATTTTTTCTAAGTCTGATGCCTGCCTGAAATATTTCAAAGTCCCATGCAGGCCAGAATTTTTTCTAAGTCTGATGCCTGGCTGAAAATTTTCAAAGTCCCATGCTGGCCAGAATTTTTTCTAAGTCTGACGCCTGCCTGAAATATTTCAAAGTCCCATGCTGGCCAGAATTTTTTCTAAGTCTGACGCCTGGCTGAAAATTTTCAAAGTCCCATGATGGCCAGAATTTTTTCTAAGTCCCATGCTGGCCAGAATTATTTCTAAGTCTGACGCTTGGTCGAAAATTTTCAAAGTCCCATGCTGGCCAGAATTTTTTCAAAGTCCCATGCTGGCCAGAATTTTTTCAAAGTCCCATGCTGGCCAGAATTTTTTCTAAGTCTGACGCCTGGCCGAAAATTTTCAAAGTCCCATGCTGTCCAGAATTTTTTCAAAGTCCCATGCTGGCCAGAATTTTTTCTAAGTCTGACGCCTGGCTGAAATTTTCAAAGTCCCATGCTGGCCAGAATTTTTTCAAAGTCCCATGCTGGCCAGAATTTTTTCTAAGTCTGACGCCTGGCCGAAAATTTTCAAAGTCCCATGCTGGCCAGAATTTTTTCTAAGTCTGATGCCTGCCTGAAATATTTCAAAGTCCCATGCAGGCCAGAATTTTTTCAAAGTCCCATGCTGGCCAGAATTTTTTCTAAGTCTGATGCCTGGCTGAAAATTTTCAAAGTCCCATGCTGGCCAGAATTTTTTCTAAGTCTGACGCCTGCCTGAAATATTTCAAAGTCCCATGCTGGCCAGAATTTTTTCTAAGTCTGACGCCTGGCCGAAAATTTTCAAAGTCCCATGCTGGCCAGAATTTTTTCTAAGTCTGATGCCTGGCTGAAAATTTTCAAAGTCCCATGATGGCCAGAATTTTTTCTAAGTCCCATGCTGGCCAGAATTATTTCTAAGTCTGACGCTTGGCCGAAAATTTTCAAAGTCCCATGCTGTCCAGAATTTTTTCAAAGTCCCATGCTGGCCAGAATTTTTTCTAAGTCTGACGCTTGGCCAAAAATTTTCAAAGTCCCATGCTGGCCAGAATTTTTTCTAAGTCTGACGCTTGGCCAAAAATTTTCAAAGTCCCATGTGGCCAGAATTTTTTCTAAGTCTGACGCCTGGCCGAAAATTTTCAAAGTCCCATGCTGGCCAGAATTTTTTCTAAGTCTGATGCCTGGCTGAAAATTTTCAAAGCATAATGCTGGCCAGAATTTTTTCTAAGTCCGAACCCTGGCTGAAAATTTTCAAAGTCCCATGCTAGCCAGAATTTTTTCTAAGACCCATGCTGGCCAGAATTTTTTCAAAGTCTGACGCCTGGCCGAAAATTTTCAGTCTCACGCCTACCTGAAATATTTCAAAGTCCCATGCTGGCCAGAATTTTTTCTAAGACCCATGCTGGCCAGAATTTTTTCAAAGTCTGACGCCTGGCCGAAAATTTTCAGTCTCACGCCTACCTGAAATATTTCAAAGTCCCATGCTGGCCAGAATTTTTTCAAAGTCTGACGCCTGGCCGAAAATTTTCAAAGTCCCATGATGGCCAGAATTTTTTCTAAGTCTGTTGCCTGGCCGAAAATTTTCAAAGTCTGACGCCTACCTGAAATATTTCAAAGTCCCATGCTGGCCAGAATTTTTTCAAAGTCCCATGCTGGCCAGAATTTTTTCTAAGTCTGACGCCTGGCTGAAAATTTTCAAAGTCCCATGCTGGCCAGAATTATTTCTAAGTCTGACGCCTGGCCAAAAATTTTCAAAGTCCCATGCTGGCCAGAATTTTTTCAAAATCCCATGCTGGCCAGAATTTTTTCTAAGTCTGACGCCTGGCTGAAAATTTTCAATGTCCCATGCTGGCCAGAATTTTTTCAAAGTCCCATGCTGGCCAGAATTTTTTCAAAGTCCCATGCTGTCCAGAATTTTTTCAAAGTCCCATGCTGGCGAGAATTTTTTCTAAGTCCCATGCTGGCCAGAATTTTTTCTAAGTCTGACGCCTGGCTGAAAATTTTCAAAGTCCCATGCTGGCCAGAATTTTTTCAAAGTCCCATGCTGGCCAGAATTTTTTCTAAGTCTGACGCCTGGCTGAAAATTTTCAAAGTCCCATGCTGGCCAGAATTTTTTCAAAGTCCCATGCTGGCCAGAATTTTTTCTAAGTCTGACGCCTGGCCGAAAATTTTCCAAGTCCCATGCTGGCCAGAATTTCTTCTAAGTCCCATGCTGGCCAGAATTTTTTCTAAGTCTGACGCTTGGCCGAAAATTTTCAAAGTCCCATGCTGTCCAGAATTTTTTCAAAGTCCCATGCTGGCCAGAATTTTTTCTAAGTCTGACGCCTGGCCGAAAATTTTCAAAGTCCCATGCTGGCCAGAATTTTTTCTAAGTCTGACGCCTGGCCGAAAATTTTCAAAGTCCCATGCTGGCCAGAATTTCTTCTAAGTCTGACACCTGCCTGAAATATTTCAAAGTCCCATGCTGGCCAGAATTTTTTCAAAGTCCCATGCTGGCCAGAATTTTTTCTAAGTCTGACGCCTGGCCGAAAATTTTCAAAGTCCCATGCTGGCCAGAATTTCTTCTAAGTCCCATGCTGGCCAGAATTTTTTCTAAGTCTGACGCTTGGCCGAAAATTTTCAAAGTCCCATGCTGTCCAGAATTTTTTCAAAGTCCCATGCTGGCCAGAATTTTTTCTAAGTCTGATGCCTGGCCGAAAATTTTCAAAGTCCCATGCTGGCCAGAATTTTTTCAAAGTCCCATGCTGGCCAGAATTTTTTCTAAGTCTGACGCCTGGCCGAAAATTTTCAAAGTCCCATGCTGGCCAGAATTTCTTCTAAGTCCCATGCTGGCCAGAATTTGTTCTAAGTCTGACGCTTGGCCGAAAATTATCAAAGTCCCATGCTGTCCAGAATTTTTTCAAAGTCCCATGCTGGCCAGAATTTTTTCTAAGTCCCATGCTGGCCAGAATATTTTCTAAGTCTGACGCCTGCCTGAAATATTTCAAAGTCCCATGCTGGCCAGAATTTTTTCTAAGTCTGATGCCTGGCCGAAAATTTTCAAAGTCCCATGCTGGCCAGAATTTCTTCTAAGTCCCATGCTGGCCAGAATTTTTTCTAAGTCTGACGCTTGGCCGAAAATTTTCAAAGTCCCATGCTGGCCAGAATTTCTTCTAAGTCCCATGCTGGCCAGAATTTTTTCTAAGTCTGACGCCTGGACGAAAATTTTCAAAGTCCCATGCTGGCCAGAATTTCTTCTAAGTCCCATGCTGGCCAGAATTTTTTCTAAGTCCCATGCTGGCCAGAATATTTTCTAAGTCTGACGCCTGCCTGAAATATTTCAAAGTCCCATGCTGGCCAGAATTTTTTCTAAGTCTGATGCCTGGCCGAAAATTTTCAAAGTCCCATGCTGTCCAGAATTTTTTCAAAGTCCCATGCTGGCCAGAATTTTTTCTAAGTCTGACGCCTGGCTGAAAATTTTCAAAGTCCCATGATGGCCAGAATTTTTTCTAAGTCTGATGCCTGGCTGAAAATTTTCAAAGTCCCATGCTGGCCAGAATTTTTTCAAAGTCCCATGCTGGCCAGAATTTCTTCTAAGTCTGACGCCTGGCAGAAAATTTTCAAAGTCCCATGCTGGCCAGAATTTTTTCTAAGTCTGACGCCTGGCTGAATTTTTTCAAAGTCCCATGCTGGCCAGAATTTTTTCTAAGTCTGACGCTTGGCCAAAAATTTTCAAAGTCCCATGCTGGCCAGAATTTTTTCTAAGTCTGACGCCTGGCCGGAAATTTTCAAAGTCCCATGCTGGCCAGAATTTCTTCTAAGTCCCATGCTGGCCAGAATTTTTTCTAAGTCTGACGCTTGGCCGAAAATTTTCAAAGTCCCATGCTGGCCAGAATTTTTTCTAAGTCCCATGATGGCCAGAATTTTTTCTAAGTCTGATGCCTGGCTGAAAATTTTCAAAGTCCCATGCTGGCCAGAATTTTTTCAAAGTCCCATGCTGGCCAGAATTTTTTCAAAGTCTGACGCCTGCTTGAAATATTTCAAAGTCCCATGCTGGCCAGAATTTTTTCTAAGTCTGACGCCTGGCCGAAAATTTTCAAAGTCCCATGCTGGCCAGAATTTCTTCTAAGTCCCATGCTGGCCAGAATTTGTTCTAAGTCTGACGCTTGGCCGAAAATTTTCAAAGTCCCATGCTGTCCAGAATTTTTTCAAAGTCCCATGCTGGCCAGAATTTTTTCCAAGTCTAACGCCTGGCTGAAAATTTTCAAAGTCCCATGATGGCCAGAATTTTTTCTAAGTCTGATGCCTGGCTGAAAATTTTCAAAGTCCCATGCTGGCCAGAATTTTTTCTAAGTCTGACGCCTGGCCGAAAATTTTCAAAGTCCCATGCTGGCCAGAATTTCTTCTAAGTCCCATGCTGGCCAGAATTTGTTCTAAGTCTGACGCTTGGCCGAAAATTTTCAAAGTCCCATGCTGTCCAGAATTTTTTCAAAGTCCCATGCTGGCCAGAATTTTTTCCAAGTCTAACGCCTGGCTGAAAATTTTCAAAGTCCCATGATGGCCAGAATTTTTTCTAAGTCCCATGCTGGCCAGAATATTTTCTAAGTCTGACGCCTGCCTGAAATATTTCAAAGTCCCATGCTGGCCAGAATTTTTTCTAAGTCTGATGCCTGGCCGAAAATTTTCAAAGTCCCATGATGGCCAGAATTTTTTCAAAGTCCCATGCTGGCCAGAATTTTTTCTAAGTCTGACGCCTGGCAGAAAATTTTCAAAGTCCCATGCTGGCCAGAATTTTTTCTAAGTCTGACGCCTGGCTGAATTTTTTCAAAGTCCCATGCTGGCCAGAATTTTTTCTAAGTCTGACGCTTGGCCAAAAATTTTCAAAGTCCCATGCTGGCCAGAATTTTTTCTAAGTCTGACGCCTGGCCGGAAATTTTCAAAGTCCCATGCTGGCCAGAATTTCTTCTAAGTCCCATGCTGGCCAGAATTTTTTCTAAGTCTGACGCTTGGCCGAAAATTTTCAAAGTCCCATGCTGGCCAGAATTTTTTCTAAGTCCCATGATGGCCAGAATTTTTTCTAAGTCTGATGCCTGGCTGAAAATTTTCAAAGTCCCATGCTGGCCAGAATTTTTTCAAAGTCCCATGCTGGCCAGAATTTTTTCAAAGTCTGACGCCTGCTTGAAATATTTCAAAGTCCCATGCTGGCCAGAATTTTTTCTAAGTCTGACGCCTGGCCGAAAATTTTCAAAGTCCCATGCTGGCCAGAATTTCTTCTAAGTCCCATGCTGGCCAGAATTTGTTCTAAGTCTGACGCTTGGCCGAAAATTTTCAAAGTCCCATGCTGTCCAGAATTTTTTCAAAGTCCCATGCTGGCCAGAATTTTTTCCAAGTCTAACGCCTGGCTGAAAATTTTCAAAGTCCCATGATGGCCAGAATTTTTTCTAAGTCTGATGCCTGGCTGAAAATTTTCAAAGTCCCATGCTGGCCAGAATTTTTTCTAAGTCTGACGCCTGGCCGAAAATTTTCAAAGTCCCATGCTGGCCAGAATTTCTTCTAAGTCCCATGCTGGCCAGAATTTGTTCTAAGTCTGACGCTTGGCCGAAAATTTTCAAAGTCCCATGCTGTCCAGAATTTTTTCAAAGTCCCATGCTGGCCAGAATTTTTTCCAAGTCTAACGCCTGGCTGAAAATTTTCAAAGTCCCATGATGGCCAGAATTTTTTCTAAGTCTGATGCCTGGCTGAAAATTTTCAAAGTCCCATGCTGGCCAGAATTTTTTCTAAGTCTGACGCCTGGCTGAAAATTTTCAAAGTCCCATGCTGGCCAGAATTTTTTCTAAGTCTGACGCCTGGCCGAAAATTTTCAAAGTCCCATGCTGGCCAGAATTTCTTCTAAGTCCCATGCTGGCCAGAATTTTTTCTAAGTCCCATGCTGGCCAGAATATTTTCTAAGTCTGACGCCTGCCTGAAATATTTCAAAGTCCCATGCTGGCCAGAATTTTTTCTAAGTCTGATGCCTGGCCGAAAATTTTCAAAGTCCCATGCTGGCCAGAATTTCTTCTAAGTCCCATGCTGGCCAGAATTTTTTCTAAGTCTGACGCTTGGCCGAAAATTTTCAAAGTCCCATGCTGGCCAGAATTTCTTCTAAGTCCCATGCTGGCCAGAATTTTTTCTAAGTCTGACGCCTGGCCGAAAATTTTCAAAGTCCCATGCTGGCCAGAATTTCTTCTAAGTCCCATGCTGGCCAGAATTTTTTCTAAGTCTGATGCCTGCCTGAAATATTTCAAAGTCCCATGCAGGCCAGAATTTTTTCAAAGTCCCATGCTGGCCAGAATTTTTTCTAAGTCTGATGCCTGGCTGAAAATTTTCAAAGTCCCATGCTGGCCAGAATTTTTTCTAAGTCTGACGCCTGCCTGAAATATTTCAAAGTCCCATGCTGGCCAGAATTTTTTCTAAGTCTGACGCCTGGCCGAAAATTTTCAAAGTCCCATGCTGGCCAGAATTTTTTCTAAGTCTGATGCCTGGCTGAAAATTTTCAAAGTCCCATGATGGCCAGAATTTTTTCTAAGTCCCATGCTGGCCAGAATTATTTCTAAGTCTGACGCTTGGTCGAAAATTTTCAAAGTCCCATGCTGGCCAGAATTTTTTCAAAGTCTGACGCCTGGCCGAAAATTTTCAAAGTCCCATGCTGGCCAGAATTTTTTCTAAGTCTGATGCCTGGCTGAAAATTTTCAAAGTCCCATGATGGCCAGAATTTTTTCTAAGTCCCATGCTGGCCAGAATTATTTCTAAGTCTGACGCTTGGTCGAAAATTTTCAAAGTCCCATGCTGGCCAGAATTTTTTCAAAGTCCCATGCTGGCCAGAATTTTTTCAAAGTCCCATGCTGGCCAGAATTTTTTCTAAGTCTGACGCCTGGCCGAAAATTTTCAAAGTCCCATGCTGTCCAGAATTTTTTCAAAGTCCCATGCTGGCCAGAATTTTTTCTAAGTCTGACGCCTGGCTGAAATTTTCAAAGTCCCATGCTGGCCAGAATTTTTTCAAAGTCCCATGCTGGCCAGAATTTTTTCTAAGTCTGACGCTTGGCCGAAAATTTTCAAAGTCCCATGCTGGCCAGAATTTTTTCTAAGTCTGATGCCTGCCTGAAATATTTCAAAGTCCCATGCAGGCCAGAATTTTTTCAAAGTCCCATGCTGGCCAGAATTTTTTCTAAGTCTGATGCCTGGCTGAAAATTTTCAAAGTCCCATGCTGGCCAGAATTTTTTCTAAGTCTGACGCCTGGCCGAAAATTTTCAAAGTCCCATGCTGGCCAGAATTTTTTCTAAGTCTGATGCCTGGCTGAAAATTTTCAAAGTCCCATGATGGCCAGAATTTTTTCTAAGTCCCATGCTGGCCAGAATTATTTCTAAGTCTGACGCTTGGCCGAAAATTTTCAAAGTCCCATGCTGTCCAGAATTTTTTCAAAGTCCCATGCTGGCCAGAATTTTTTCTAAGTCTGACGCTTGGCCAAAAATTTTCAAAGTCCCATGCTGGCCAGAATTTTTTCTAAGTCTGACGCTTGGCCAAAAATTTTCAAAGTCCCATGTGGCCAGAATTTTTTCTAAGTCTGACGCCTGGCCGAAAATTTTCAAAGTCCCATGCTGGCCAGAATTTTTTCTAAGTCTGATGCCTGGCTGAAAATTTTCAAAGCATAATGCTGGCCAGAATTTTTTCTAAGTCTGACGCCTACCTGAAATATTTCAAAGTCCCATGCTGGCCAGAATTTTTTCTAAGTCCGAACCCTGGCTGAAAATTTTCAAAGTCCCATGCTAGCCAGAATTTTTTCTAAGACCCATGCTGGCCAGAATTTTTTCAAAGTCTGACGCCTGGCCGAAAATTTTCAGTCTCACGCCTACCTGAAATATTTCAAAGTCCCATGCTGGCCAGAATTTTTTCAAAGTCTGACGCCTGGCCGAAAATTTTCAAAGTCCCATGCTGGCCAGAATTTTTTCTAAGTCTGACGCTTGGCCGAAAATTTTCAAAGTCCCATGCTGGCCAGAATTTCTTCTAAGTCCCATGCTGGCCAGAATTTTTTCTAAGTCTGACGCCTGGACGAAAATTTTCAAAGTCCCATGCTGGCCAGAATTTCTTCTAAGTCCCATGCTGGCCAGAATTTTTTCTAAGTCCCATGCTGGCCAGAATTTTTTCTAAGTCTGACGCCTGGCTGAAATATTTCAAAGTCCCATGCTGGCCAGAATTTTTTCTAAGTCTGACGCCTGGCCGAAAATTTTCAAAGTCCCATGCTGGCCAGAATTTTTTCTAAGTCTGATGCCTGGCTGAAAATTTTCAAAGTCCCATGATGGCCAGAATTTTTTCTAAGTCCCATGCTGGCCAGAATTATTTCTAAGTCTGACGCTTGGCCGAAAATTTTCAAAGTCCCATGCTGTCCAGAATTTTTTCAAAGTCCCATGCTGGCCAGAATTTTTTCTAAGTCTGACGCTTGGCCAAAAATTTTCAAAGTCCCATGCTGGCCAGAATTTTTTCTAAGTCTGACGCTTGGCCAAAAATTTTCAAAGTCCCATGTGGCCAGAATTTTTTCTAAGTCTGACGCCTGCCTGAAATATTTCAAAGTCCCATGCTGGCCAGAATTTTTTCAAAGTCCCATGCTGGCCAGAATTTTTTCTAAGTCTGACGCCTGCCTGAAATATTTCAAAGTCCCATGCTGGCCAGAATTTTTTCTAAGTCTGATGCCTGGCCGAAAATTTTCAAAGTCCCATGCTGTCCAGAATTTTTTCAAAGTCCCATGCTGGCCAGAATTTTTTCTAAGTCTGACGCCTGGCTGAAAATTTTCAAAGTCCCATGATGGCCAGAATTTTTTCTAAGTCTGATGCCTGGCTGAAAATTTTCAAAGTCCCATGCTGGCCAGAATTTTTTCAAAGTCCCATGCTGGCCAGAATTTCTTCTAAGTCTGACGCCTGGCAGAAAATTTTCAAAGTCCCATGCTGGCCAGAATTTTTTCTAAGTCTGACGCCTGGCTGAATTTTTTCAAAGTCCCATGCTGGCCAGAATTTTTTCTAAGTCTGACGCTTGGCCAAAAATTTTCAAAGTCCCATGCTGGCCAGAATTTTTTCTAAGTCTGACGCTTGGCCGAAAATTTTCAAAGTCCCATGCTGGCCAGAATTTTTTCTAAGTCCCATGATGGCCAGAATTTTTTCTAAGTCTGATGCCTGGCTGAAAATTTTCAAAGTCCCATGCTGGCCAGAATTTTTTCAAAGTCCCATGCTGGCCAGAATTTTTTCAAAGTCTGACGCCTGCTTGAAATATTTCAAAGTCCCATGCTGGCCAGAATTTTTTCTAAGTCTGATGCCTGGCCGAAAATTTTCAAAGTCCCATGCTGGCCAGAATTTTTTCAAAGTCCCATGCTGGCCAGAATTTTTTCTAAGTCTGACGCCTGGCCGAAAATTTTCAAAGTCCCATGCTGGCCAGAATTTTTTCAAAGTCCCATGCTGGCCAGAATTTTTTCTAAGTCTGACGCCTGGCCGAAAATTTTCAAAGTCCCATGCTGTCCAGAATTTCTTCTAAGTCCCATGCTGGCCAGAATTTTTTCTAAGTCTGATGCCTGGCTGAAAATTTTCAAAGTCCCATGCTGGCCAGAATTTTTTCTAAGTCTGACGCCTGGCCGAAAATTTTCAAAGTCCCATGCTGGCCAGAATTTTTTCAAAGTCCCATGCTGGCCAGAATTTTTTCTAAGTCTGACGCCTGGCTGAAAATTTTCAAAGTCCCATGCTGGCCAGAATTATTTCTAAGTCTGACGCCTGGCCAAAAATGTTCAAAGTCCCATGCTGGCCAGAATTTTTTCTAAGTCTGACGCCTGGCCGAAAATTTTCAAAGTCCCATGCTGGCCAGAATTTCTTCTAAGTCCCATGCTGGCCAGAATTTTTTCTAAGTCCCATGCTGGCCAGAATATTTTCTAAGTCTGACGCCTGCCTGAAATATTTCAAAGTCCCATGCTGGCCAGAATTTCTTCTAAGTCCCATGCTGGCCAGAATTTTTTCTAAGTCTGACGCCTGGCCGAAAATTTTCAAAGTCCCATGCTGGCCAGAATTTTTTCTAAGTCCCATGCTGGCCAGAATATTTTCTAAGTCTGACGCCTGCCTGAAATATTTCAAAGTCCCATGCTGGCCAGAATTTTTTCTAAGTCTGATGCCTGGCCGAAAATTTTCAAAGTCCCATGCTGTCCAGAATTTTTTCAAAGTCCCATGCTGGCCAGAATTTTTTCTAAGTCTGACGCCTGGCTGAAAATTTTCAAAGTCCCATGATGGCCAGAATTTTTTCTAAGTCTGATGCCTGGCTGAAAATTTTCAAAGTCCCATGCTGGCCAGAATTTTTTCAAAGTCCCATGCTGGCCAGAATTTCTTCTAAGTCTGACGCCTGGCAGAAAATTTTCAAAGTCCCATGCTGGCCAGAATTTTTTCTAAGTCTGACGCCTGGCTGAATTTTTTCAAAGTCCCATGCTGGCCAGAATTTTTTCTAAGTCTGACGCTTGGCCAAAAATTTTCAAAGTCCCATGCTGGCCAGAATTTTTTCTAAGTCTGACGCCTGGCCGGAAATTTTCAAAGTCCCATGCTGGCCAGAATTTCTTCTAAGTCCCATGCTGGCCAGAATTTTTTCTAAGTCTGACGCTTGGCCGAAAATTTTCAAAGTCCCATGCTGGCCAGAATTTTTTCTAAGTCCCATGATGGCCAGAATTTTTTCCAAGTCTGATGCCTGGCTGAAAATTTTCAAAGTCCCATGCTGGCCAGAATTTTTTCTAAGTCTGACGCCTGGCTGAAAATTTTCAAAGTCCCATGCTGGCCAGAATTATTTCTAAGTCTGACGCCTGGCCAAAAATTTTCAAAGTCCCATGCTGGCCAGAATTTTTTCAAAGTCTGACGCCTGCTTGAAATATTTCAAAGTCCCATGCTGGCCAGAATTTTTTCTAAGTCTGATGCCTGGCCGAAAATTTTCAAAGTCCCATGCTGGCCAGAATTTTTTCAAAGTCCCATGCTGGCCAGAATTTTTTCTAAGTCTGACGCCTGGCCGAAAATTTTCAAAGTCCCATGCTGGCCAGAATTTTTTCAAAGTCCCATGCTGGCCAGAATTTTTTCTAAGTCTGACGCCTGGCCGAAAATTTTCAAAGTCCCATGCTGTCCAGAATTTCTTCTAAGTCCCATGCTGGCCAGAATTTTTTCTAAGTCTGATGCCTGGCTGAAAATTTTCAAAGTCCCATGCTGGCCAGAATTTTTTCTAAGTCTGACGCCTGGCCGAAAATTTTCAAAGTCCCATGCTGGCCAGAATTTTTTCAAAGTCCCATGCTGGCCAGAATTTTTTCTAAGTCTGACGCCTGGCTGAAAATTTTCAAAGTCCCATGCTGGCCAGAATTATTTCTAAGTCTGACGCCTGGCCAAAAATGTTCAAAGTCCCATGCTGGCCAGAATTTTTTCTAAGTCTGACGCCTGGCCGAAAATTTTCAAAGTCCCATGCTGGCCAGAATTTCTTCTAAGTCCCATGCTGGCCAGAATTTTTTCTAAGTCCCATGCTGGCCAGAATATTTTCTAAGTCTGACGCCTGCCTGAAATATTTCAAAGTCCCATGCTGGCCAGAATTTCTTCTAAGTCTGATGCCTGGCCGAAAATTTTCAAAGTCCCATGCTGTCCAGAATTTTTTCAAAGTCCCATGCTGGCCAGAATTTTTTCTAAGTCTGACGCCTGGCTGAAAATTTTCAAAGTCCCATGATGGCCAGAATTTTTTCTAAGTCTGATGCCTGGCTGAAAATTTTCAAAGTCCCATGCTGGCCAGAATTTTTTCAAAGTCCCATGCTGGCCAGAATTTCTTCTAAGTCTGACGCCTGGCAGAAAATTTTCAAAGTCCCATGCTGGCCAGAATTTTTTCTAAGTCTGACGCCTGGCTGAATTTTTTCAAAGTCCCATGCTGGCCAGAATTTTTTCTAAGTCTGACGCTTGGCCAAAAATTTTCAAAGTCCCATGCTGGCCAGAATTTTTTCTAAGTCCCATGCTGGCCAGAATATTTTCTAAGTCTGACGCCTGCCTGAAATATTTCAAAGTCCCATGCTGGCCAGAATTTTTTCTAAGTCTGATGCCTGGCCGAAAATTTTCAAAGTCCCATGCTGTCCAGAATTTTTTCAAAGTCCCATGCTGGCCAGAATTTTTTCTAAGTCTGACGCCTGGCTGAAAATTTTCAAAGTCCCATGATGGCCAGAATTTTTTCTAAGTCTGATGCCTGGCTGAAAATTTTCAAAGTCCCATGCTGGCCAGAATTTTTTCAAAGTCCCATGCTGGCCAGAATTTCTTCTAAGTCTGACGCCTGGCAGAAAATTTTCAAAGTCCCATGCTGGCCAGAATTTTTTCTAAGTCTGACGCCTGGCTGAATTTTTTCAAAGTCCCATGCTGGCCAGAATTTTTTCTAAGTCTGACGCTTGGCCAAAAATTTTCAAAGTCCCATGCTGGCCAGAATTTTTTCTAAGTCTGACGCCTGGCCGGAAATTTTCAAAGTCCCATGCTGGCCAGAATTTCTTCTAAGTCCCATGCTGGCCAGAATTTTTTCTAAGTCTGACGCTTGGCCGAAAATTTTCAAAGTCCCATGCTGGCCAGAATTTTTTCTAAGTCCCATGATGGCCAGAATTTTTTCCAAGTCTGATGCCTGGCTGAAAATTTTCAAAGTCCCATGCTGGCCAGAATTTTTTCTAAGTCTGACGCCTGGCTGAAAATTTTCAAAGTCCCATGCTGGCCAGAATTATTTCTAAGTCTGACGCCTGGCCAAAAATTTTCAAAGTCCCATGCTGGCCAGAATTTTTTCTAAGTCTGACGCCTGGCCGAAAATTTTCAAAGTCCCATGCTGGCCAGAATTTCTTCTAAGTCCCATGCTGGCCAGAATTTTTTCTAAGTCCCATGCTGGCCAGAATTTTTTCAAAGTCCCATGCTGGCCAGAATATTTTCTAAGTCTGACGCCTGCCTGAAATATTTCAAAGTCCCATGCTGGCCAGAATTTTTTCTAAGTCTGATGCCTGGCCGAAAATTTTCAAAGTCCCATGCTGGCCAGAATTTCTTCTAAGTCCCATGCTGGCCAGAATTTTTTCTAAGTCTGACGCTTGGCCGAAAATTTTCAAAGTCCCATGCTGTCCAGAATTTTTTCAAAGTCCCATGCTGGCCAGAATTTTTTCTAAGTCTGATGCCTGGCTGAAAATTTTCAAAGTCCCATGCTGGCCAGAATTTTTTCTAAGTCTGACGCCTGGCCGAAAATTTTCAAAGTCCCATGCTGGCCAGAATTTCTTCTAAGTCCCATGCTGGCCAGAATTTGTTCTAAGTCTGACGCTTGGCCGAAAATTTTCAAAGTCCCATGCTGTCCAGAATTTTTTCAAAGTCCCATGCTGGCCAGAATTTTTTCTAAGTCTGATGTCTGGCTGAAAATTTTCAAAGTCCCATGCTGGCCAGAATTTTTTCTAAGTCTGATGTCTGGCTGAAAATTTTCAAAGTCCCATGCTGTCCAGAATTTTTTCAAAGTCCCATGCTGGCCAGAATTTTTTCTAAGTCTGATGTCTGGCTGAAAATTTTCAAAGTCCCATGATGGCCAGAATTTTTTCTAAGTCTGATGTCTGGCTGAAAATTTTCAAAGTCCCATGCTGGCCAGAATTTCTTCTAAGTCCCATGCTGGCCAGAATTTTTTCTAAGTCTGATGCCTGGCTGAAAATTTTCAAAGTCCCATGATGGCCAGAATTTTTTCTAAGTCTGATGCCTGGCTGAAAATTTTCAAAGTCCCATGCTGGCCAGAAATTTTTCTAAGTCTGACGCCTGGTCGAAAATTTTCAAAGTCCCATGCTGGCCAGAATTTTTTCTAAGTCTGACACCTGCCTGAAATATTTCAAAGTCCCATTCTGGCCAGAATTTTTTCAAAGTCCCATGCTGGCCAGAATTTTTTCTAAGTCTGATGCCTGGCTGAAAATTTTCAAAGTCCCATGCTGGCCAGAATTTTTTCTAAGTCTGACGCCTGGCTGAATTTTTTCAAAGTCCCATGCTGGCCAGAATTTTTTCTAAGTCTGACGCTTGGCCAAAAATTTTCAAAGTCCCATGCTGGCCAGAATTTTTTCTAAGTCTGATGCCTGGCTGAAAATTTTCAAAGTCCCATGCTGTCCAGAATTTTTTCAAAGTCCTATGCTGGCCAGAATTTTTTCTAAGTCTGACGCCTGGCTGAAAATTTTCAAAGTCCCATGATGGCCAGAAATTTTTCTAAATCTGATGCCTGGCTGAAAAATTTCAAAGTCCCATGCTGGCCAGAATTTTTTCTAAGTCCCATGCTGGCCAGAATTTTTTCTAAGTCTGACGCCTGGCTGAAAAATTTCAAAGTCCCATGCTGGCCAGAATTTTTTCAAAGTCCCATGCTGGCCAGAATTTTTTCTAAGTCTGACGCCTGGCTGAAAATTTTCAAAGTCCCATGCTGGCCAGAATTTTTTCTAAGTCTGACGCCTGGCTGAAAAATTTCAAAGTCCCATGCTGGCCAGAATCTTTTCAAAGTCCCATGCTGGCCAGAATTTTTTCTAAGTCTGATGCCTGGCTGAAAATTTTCAATGTCCCATGCTGGCCAGAATTTTTTCTAAGTCCCATGCTGGCCAGAATTTTTTCAAAGTCTGATGCCTGGCTGAAAATTTTCAAAGTCCCATGCTGGCCAGAATTTTTTCAAAGTCCCATGCTGGCCAGAATTTTTTCTAAGTCTGACGCCTGGCCGAAAATTTTCAAAGTCCCATGCTGTCCAGAATTTCTTCTAAGTCCCATGCTGGCCAGAATTTTTTCTAAGTCTGATGCCTGGCTGAAAATTTTCAAAGTCCCATGCTGGCCAGAATTTTTTCTAAGTCTGATGTCTGGCTGAAAATTTTCAAAGTCCCATGCTGGCCAGAATTTTTTCTAAGTCTGATGTCTGGCCGAAAATTTTCAAAGTCCCATGCTGGCCAGAATTTTTTCTAAGTCTGATGCCTGGCTGAAAATTTTCAAAGTCCCATGCTGTCCAGAATTTTTTCAAAGTCCTATGCTGGCCAGAATTTTTTCAAAGTCCCATGCTGGCCAGAATTTTTTCTAAGTCTGATGTCTGGCTGAAAATTTTCAAAGTCCCATGATGGCCAGAATTTTTTCTAAGTCTGATGTCTGGCTGAAAATTTTCAAAGTCCCATGCTGGCCAGAATTTCTTCTAAGTCCCATGCTGGCCAGAATTTTTTCTAAGTCTGATGCCTGGCTGAAAATTTTCAAAGTCCCATGCTGTCCAGAATTTTTTCAAAGTCCCATGCTGTCCAGAATTTTTTCAAAGTCCCATGCTGGCCAGAATTTTTTCTAAGTCTGATGTCTGGCTGAAAATTTTCAAAGTCCCATGCTGGCCAGAATTTTTTCTAAGTCTGACGCCTGGTCGAAAATTTTCAAAGTCCCATGCTGTCCAGAATTTTTTCTAAGTCTGATGCCTGGCTGAAAATTTTTAAAAGTCCCATGCTCGCCAGAATTTTTTCTAAGTCTGACGCCTGGCCGAAAATTTTCAAAGTCCCTTGCTGGCCAGAAATTTTTCAAAGTCTGACGCCTGGACGAAAATTTTCAAAGTCCCATGCTGGCCAGAATTTTTTCTAAGTCTTGACGCCTACCTGAAATATTTCAAAGTCCCATGCTGGCCACAATTTTTTCTAAGTCTGACGCCTGGCTGAAAATTTTCAAAGTCCCATGCTGGCCAGAATTTTTTCTAAGTCTGACGCCTGGCCAAAAATTTTCAAAGTCCCATGCTGGCCAGAATTTTTTCAAAGTCCCATGCTGGCCAGAATTTTTTCTAAGTCTGACGCCTGGCTGAAAATTTTCAAAGTCCCATGCTGGCCAGAATTTTTTCTAAGTCTGACGCCTGGCTGAAAAATTTCAAAGTCCCATGCTGGCCAGAATCTTTTCAAAGTCCCATGCTGGCCAGAATTTTTTCTAAGTCTGATGCCTGGCTGAAAATTTTCAATGTCCCATGCTGGCCAGAATTTTTTCTAAGTCCCATGCTGGCCAGAATTTTTTCAAAGTCTGATGCCTGGCTGAAAATTTTCAAAGTCCCATGCTGGCCAGAATTTTTTCAAAGTCCCATGCTGGCCAGAATTTTTTCTAAGTCTGACGCCTGGCCGAAAATTTTCAAAGTCCCATGCTGTCCAGAATTTCTTCTAAGTCCCATGCTGGCCAGAATTTTTTCTAAGTCTGATGCCTGGCTGAAAATTTTCAAAGTCCCATGCTGGCCAGAATTTTTTCTAAGTCTGATGTCTGGCTGAAAATTTTCAAAGTCCCATGCTGGCCAGAATTTTTTCTAAGTCTGATGTCTGGCCGAAAATTTTCAAAGTCCCATGCTGGCCAGAATTTTTTCTAAGTCTGATGCCTGGCTGAAAATTTTCAAAGTCCCATGCTGTCCAGAATTTTTTCAAAGTCCTATGCTGGCCAGAATTTTTTCAAAGTCCCATGCTGGCCAGAATTTTTTCTAAGTCTGATGTCTGGCTGAAAATTTTCAAAGTCCCATGATGGCCAGAATTTTTTCTAAGTCTGATGTCTGGCTGAAAATTTTCAAAGTCCCATGCTGGCCAGAATTTCTTCTAAGTCCCATGCTGGCCAGAATTTTTTCTAAGTCTGATGCCTGGCTGAAAATTTTCAAAGTCCCATGCTGTCCAGAATTTTTTCAAAGTCCCATGCTGTCCAGAATTTTTTCAAAGTCCCATGCTGGCCAGAATTTTTTCTAAGTCTGATGTCTGGCTGAAAATTTTCAAAGTCCCATGCTGGCCAGAATTTTTTCTAAGTCTGACGCCTGGTCGAAAATTTTCAAAGTCCCATGCTGTCCAGAATTTTTTCTAAGTCTGATGCCTGGCTGAAAATTTTTAAAAGTCCCATGCTCGCCAGAATTTTTTCTAAGTCTGACGCCTGGCCGAAAATTTTCAAAGTCCCTTGCTGGCCAGAAATTTTTCAAAGTCTGACGCCTGGACGAAAATTTTCAAAGTCCCATGCTGGCCAGAATTTTTTCTAAGTCTTGACGCCTACCTGAAATATTTCAAAGTCCCATGCTGGCCACAATTTTTTCTAAGTCTGACGCCTGGCTGAAAATTTTCAAAGTCCCATGCTGGCCAGAATTTTTTCTAAGTCTGACGCCTGGCCAAAAATTTTCAAAGTCCCATGCTGGCCAGAATTTTTTCAAAGTCCCATGCTGGCCAGAATTTTTTCAAAGTCTGACGCCTGGCCGAAAATGTTCAAAGTCCCATGCTGGCCAGAATTTTTTCTAAGTCTGACGCCTGGCCGAAAATTTTCAAAGTCCCATGCTGGCCAGAATTTTTTCAAAGTCTGACGCCTGCCTGAAAATTTTCAAAGTCCTACTCCTGCCCGAAAATTTTCAAAGTCCCACGCCTGTCTGAAAATTTTCAAAGTCCCACACTTGTCTGAAAATTTTCAAAGTCTGACGCCTGGCCGAAAATTTTCAAAGTCCCATGCTGGCCAGAATTTTTTCTAAGTCTGACGCCTGGCCGAAAATGTTCAAAGTCCCATGCTGGCCAGAATTTTTTCTAAGTCTGAAGCAGGCCTGAAATATTTCAAAGTCCCATGGTGGCCAGAATTTTTTCAAAGTCTGACGCCTGGCCGAAAATTTTCAAAGTCCCATGCTGGCCAGAATTTTTTCAAAGTCCCATGCTGGCCAGAATTTTTTCAAAGTCTGACGCCTGGCCGAAAATTTTCAAAGTCTCATGCTGGCCAGAATTTTTTCAAAGTCCCATGCTGGACTGAAATATTTCCAACTCCCATGCTGGCCAGAATTTTTTCTGAGTCTGACGCCTGGCCGAAAATTTTCAAAGTCCCATGCTGGCCAGAATTTTTTTCTAAGTCTGACGCCTGGCCGAAAATTTTCAAAGTCCCATGCTGGCCAGAATTTTTTCAAAGTCCCATGCTGGCCAGAATTTTTTCAAAGTCTGACGCCTGGCCGAAAATGTTCAAAGTCCCATGCTAGCCAGAATTTTTTCTAAGTCTGACGCCTGGCCGAAAATGTTCAAAGTCCCATGCTGGCCAGAATTTTTTCTAAGTCTGACGCCTGGCCGAAAATTTTCAAAGTCCCATGCTGGCCAGAATTTTTTCTAAGTCTGACGCCTGGCCGAAAATTTTCAAAGTCCCATGCTGGCCAGAATTTTTTCAAAGTCTGATGTCTGGCCGAAAATTTTCAAAGTCTGACGCCTACCTGAAATATTTCAAAGTCCCATGCTGGCCAGAATTTTTTCAAAGTCCCATGCTGGCCAGAATTTTTTCTAAGTCTGACGCCTGGCCGAAAATGTTCAAAGTCCCATGCTGTCCAGAATTTTTTCAAAGTCCCATGCTGGCCAGAATTTTTTCTAAGTCTGACGCCTGGCTGAAAATTTTCAAAGTCCCATGCTGGCCAGAATTTTTTCAAAGTCCCATGCTGGCCAGAATTTTTTCTAAGTCTGACGCCTGGCCGAAAATTTTCCAAGTCCCATGCTGGCCAGAATTTCTTCTAAGTCCCATGCTGGCCAGAATTTTTTCTAAGTCTGACGCTTGGCCGAAAATTTTCAAAGTCCCATGCTGTCCAGAATTTTTTCAAAGTCCCATGCTGGCCAGAATTTTTTCTAAGTCTGACGCCTGGCCGAAAATTTTCAAAGTCCCATGCTGGCCAGAATTTTTTCTAAGTCTGACGCTTGGCCGAAAATTTTCAAAGTCCCATGCTGGCCAGAATTTCTTCTAAGTCCCATGCTGGCCAGAATTTTTTCTAAGTCTGACGCTTGGCCGAAAATTTTCAAAGTCCCATGCTGTCCAGAATTTTTTCAAAGTCCCATGCTGGCCAGAATTTTTTCTAAGTCTGACGCCTGGCCGAAAATTTTCAAAGTCCCATGCTGGCCAGAATTTTTTCTAAGTCTGACGCCTGGCCGAAAATTTTCAAAGTCCCATGCTGGCCAGAATTTTTTCAAAGTCTGATGCCTGGCCGAAAATTTTCAAAGTCTGACGCCTACCTGAAATATTTCAAAGTCCCATGCTGGCCAGAATTTTTTCGAAGTCCGACGCCTGGCCGAAAATTTTCAAAGTCCCATGCTGGCCAGAATTTTTTCTAAGTCTGACGCCTGGCTGAAAATTTTCAAAGTCCCATGCTAGCCAGAATTTTTTCTAAGACCCATGCTGGCCAGAATTTTTTCAAAGTCTGACGCATGGCCGAAAATTTTCAAAGTCCCATGCTGGCCAGAATTTTTTCTAAGTCTTGACGCCTACCTGAAATATTTCAAAGTCCCATGCTGGCCACAATTTTTTCTAAGTCTGACGCCTACCTGAAATATTTCAAAGTCCCATGCTAGCCAGAATTTTTTCTAAGTCCCATGCTAGCCAGAATTTTTTCAAAGTCCCATGCTGGCCAGAAATTTTCAAAGTCTCACGCCTGCCTGAAATATTTCAAAGTCCCATGCTGGCCACAATTTTTTCTAAGTCTGACGCCTGGCTGAAAAATTTCAAAGTCCCATGCTGGCCAGAATTTTTTCAAAGTCCCATGCTGGCCAGAATTTTTTCAAAGTCTGACGCCTGGACGAAAATTTTCAAAGTCCCATGCTGGCCAGAATTTTTTTCTAAGTCTGACGCCTGGCCGAAAATTTTCAAAGTCCCATGCTGGCCAGAATTTTTTCTAAGTCTGACGCCTGGCCGAAAATTTTCAAAATCCCATGCTGGCCAGAATTTTTTCTAAGTCTGATGCCTGGCTGAAAATTTTTAAAAGTCCCATGCTCGCCAGAATTTTTTCTAAGTCTGACGCCTGGCCGAAAATTTTCAAAGTCCCTTGCTGGCCAGAAATTTTTCAAAGTCTGACGCCTGGACGAAAATTTTCAAAGTCCCATGCTGGCCAGAATTTTTTCTAAGTCTTGACGCCTACCTGAAATATTTCAAAGTCCCATGCTGGCCACAATTTTTTCTAAGTCTGACGCCTGGCTGAAAATTTTCAAAGTCCCATGCTGGCCAGAATTTTTTCTAAGTCTGACGCCTGGCCAAAAATTTTCAAAGTCCCATGCTGGCCAGAATTTTTTCAAAGTCCCATGCTGGCCAGAATTTTTTCAAAGTCTGACGCCTGGCCGAAAATGTTCAAAGTCCCATGCTGGCCAGAATTTTTTCTAAGTCTGACGCCTGGCCGAAAATTTTCAAAGTCCCATGCTGGCCAGAATTTTTTCAAAGTCTGACGCCTGTCTGAAAATTTTCAAAGTCCCACACTTGTCTGAAAATTTTCAAAGTCTGACGCCTGGCCGAAAATTTTCAAAGTCCCATGCTGGCCAGAATTTTTTCTAAGTCTGACGCCTGGCCGAAAATGTTCAAAGTCCCATGCTGGCCAGAATTTTTTCTAAGTCTGAAGCAGGCCTGAAATATTTCAAAGTCCCATGGTGGCCAGAATTTTTTCAAAGTCTGACGCCTGGCCGAAAATTTTCAAAGTCCCATGCTGGCCAGAATTTTTTCAAAGTCCCATGCTGGCCAGAATTTTTTCAAAGTCTGACGCCTGGCCGAAAATTTTCAAAGTCTCATGCTGGCCAGAATTTTTTCAAAGTCCCATGCTGGACTGAAATATTTCCAACTCCCATGCTGGCCAGAATTTTTTCTGAGTCTGACGCCTGGCCGAAAATTTTCAAAGTCCCATGCTGGCCAGAATTTTTTTCTAAGTCTGACGCCTGGCCGAAAATTTTCAAAGTCCCATGCTGGCCAGAATTTTTTCAAAGTCCCATGCTGGCCAGAATTTTTTCAAAGTCTGACGCCTGGCCGAAAATGTTCAAAGTCCCATGCTAGCCAGAATTTTTTCTAAGTCTGACGCCTGGCCGAAAATGTTCAAAGTCCCATGCTGGCCAGAATTTTTTCTAAGTCTGACGCCTGGCCGAAAATTTTCAAAGTCCCATGCTGGCCAGAATTTTTTCTAAGTCTGACGCCTGGCCGAAAATTTTCAAAGTCCCATGCTGGCCAGAATTTTTTCAAAGTCTGATGTCTGGCCGAAAATTTTCAAAGTCTGACGCCTACCTGAAATATTTCAAAGTCCCATGCTGGCCAGAATTTTTTCGAAGTCCGACGCCTGGCCGAAAATTTTCAAAGTCCCATGCTGGCCAGAATTTTTTCTAAGTCTGACGCCTGGCTGAAAATTTTCAAAGTCCCATGCTGGCCAGAATTTTTTCAAAGTCTGACGCCTGGCCGAAAATTTTCAAAGTCCCATGCTGGCCAGAATTTTTTCTAAGTCTGACGCCTACCTGAAATATTTCAAAGTCCCATGCTAGCCAGAATTTTTTCTAAGACCCATGCTGGCCAGAATTTTTTCAAAGTCTGACGCCTGGCCGAAAATGTTCAAAGTCCCATGCTGGCCAGAATTTTTTCTAAGTCTGAAGCAGGCCTGAAATATTTCAAAGTCCCATGGTGGCCAGAATTTTTTCAAAGTCTGACGCCTGGCCGAAAATTTTCAAAGTCCCATGCTGGCCAGAATTTTTTCAAAGTCCCATGCTGGCCAGAATTTTTTCTGAGTCTGACGCCTGGCCGAAAATTTTCAAAGTCCCATGCTGGCCAGAATTTTTTTCTAAGTCTGACGCCTGGCCGAAAATTTTCAAAGTCCCATGCTGGCCAGAATTTTTTCAAAGTCCCATGCTGGCCAGAATTTTTTCAAAGTCTGACGCCTGGCCGAAAATTTTCAAAGTCCCATGCTAGCCAGAATTTTTTCTAAGTCTGACGCCTGGCCGAAAATGTTCAAAGTCCCATGCTGGCCAGAATTTTTTCTAAGTCTGACGCCTGGCCGAAAATTTTCAAAGTCCCATGCTGGCCAGAATTTTTTCTAAGTCTGACGCCTGGCCGAAAATTTTCAAAGTCCCATGCTGGCCAGAATTTTTTCAAAGTCTGATGCCTGGCCGAAAATTTTCAAAGTCTGACGCCTACCTGAAATATTTCAAAGTCCCATGCTGGCCAGAATTTTTTCGAAGTCCGACGCCTGGCCGAAAATTTTCAAAGTCCCATGCTGGCCAGAATTTTTTCTAAGTCTGACGCCTGGCTGAAAATTTTCAAAGTCCCATGCTGGCCAGAATTTTTTCAAAGTCTGACGCCTGGCCGAAAATTTTCAAAGTCCCATGCTGGCCAGAATTTTTTCTAAGTCTGACGCCTACCTGAAATATTTCAAAGTCCCATGCTGGCCAGAATTTTTTCTAAGTCTGAAGCAGGCCTGAAATATTTCAAAGTCCCATGGTGGCCAGAATTTTTTCAAAGTCTGACGCCTGGCCGAAAATTTTCAAAGTCCCATGCTGGCCAGAATTTTTTCAAAGTCCCATGCTGGCCAGAATTTTTTCAAAGTCTGACGCCTGGCCGAAAATTTTCAAAGTCTCATGCTGGCCAGAATTTTTTCAAAGTCCCATGCTGGACTGAAATATTTCCAACTCCCATGCTGGCCAGAATTTTTTCTGAGTCTGACGCCTGGCCGAAAATTTTCAAAGTCCCATGCTGGCCAGAATTTTTTTCTAAGTCTGACGCCTGGCCGAAAATTTTCAAAGTCCCATGCTGGCCAGAATTTTTTCAAAGTCCCATGCTGGCCAGAATTTTTTCAAAGTCTGACGCCTGGCCGAAAATTTTCAAAGTCCCATGCTAGCCAGAATTTTTTCTAAGTCTGACGCCTGGCCGAAAATGTTCAAAGTCCCATGCTGGCCAGAATTTTTTCTAAGTCTGACGCCTGGCCGAAAATTTTCAAAGTCCCATGCTGGCCAGAATTTTTTCTAAGTCTGACGCCTGGCCGAAAATTTTCAAAGTCCCATGCTGGCCAGAATTTTTTCAAAGTCTGATGCCTGGCCGAAAATTTTCAAAGTCTGACGCCTACCTGAAATATTTCAAAGTCCCATGCTGGCCAGAATTTTTTCGAAGTCCGACGCCTGGCCAAAAATTTTCAAAGTCCCATGCTGGCCAGAATTTTTTCAAAGTCTGACGCCTGGCCGAAAATTTTCAAAGTCCCATGCTGGCCAGAATTTTTTCTAAGTCTGACGCCTACCTGAAATATTTCAAAGTCCCATGCTGGCCAGAATTTTTTCTAAGTCTGAAGCAGGCCTGAAATATTTCAAAGTCCCATGGTGGCCAGAATTTTTTCAAAGTCTGACGCCTGGCCGAAAATTTTCAAAGTCCCATGCTGGCCAGAATTTTTTCAAAGTCCCATGCTGGCCAGAATTTTTTCAAAGTCTGACGCCTGGCCGAAAATTTTCAAAGTCTCATGCTGGCCAGAATTTTTTCTAAGTCTGACGCCTGGCCGAAAATTTTCAAAGTCCCTTGCTTGCCAGAATTTTTTCTAAGTCTGACGCCTGGACGAAAATTTTCAAAGTCCCATGCTGGCCAGAATTTTTTTCTAAGTCTGACGCCTGGCCGAAAATTTTCAAAGTCCCATGCTGGCCAGAATTTTTTCTAAGTCTGACGCCTGGCCGAAAATGTTCAAAGTCCCATGCTGGCCAGAATTTTTTCTAAGTCTGAAGCAGGCCTGAAATATTTCAAAGTCCCATGGTGGCCAGAATTTTTTCAAAGTCTGATGCCTGGCCGAAAATTTTCAAAGTCCCATGCTGGCCAGAATTTTTTCAAAGTCCCATGCTGGCCAGAATTTTTTCGAAGTCCGACGCCTGGCCGAAAATTTTCAAAGTCCCATGCTGGCCAGAATTTTTTCAAAGTCTGACGCCTGGCCGAAAATTTTCAAAGTCCCATGCTGGCCAGAATTTTTTCTAAGTCTGACGCCTACCTGAAATATTTCAAAGTCCCATGCTAGCCAGAATTTTTTCTAAGACCCATGCTGGCCAGAATTTTTTCAAAGTCTGACGCCTGGCCGAAAATGTTCAAAGTCTCATGCTGGCCAGAATTTTTTCAAAGTCCCATGCTGGACTGAAATATTTCCAACTCCCATGCTGGCCAGAATTTTTTCTGAGTCTGACGCCTGGCCGAAAATTTTCAAAGTCCCATGCTGGCCAGAATTTTTTTCTAAGTCTGACGCCTGGCCGAAAATTTTCAAAGTCCCATGCTGGCCAGAATTTTTTCAAAGTCCCATGCTGGCCAGAATTTTTTCAAAGTCTGACGCCTGGCCGAAAATTTTCAAAGTCCCATGCTAGACAGAATTTTTTCTAAGTCTGACGCCTGGCCGAAAATGTTCAAAGTCCCATGCTGGCCAGAATTTTTTCTAAGTCTGACGCCTGGCCGAAAATTTTCAAAGTCCCATGCTGGCCAGAATTTTTTCTAAGTCTGACGCCTGGCCGAAAATTTTCAAAGTCCCATGCTGGCCAGAATTTTTTCAAAGTCTGATGCCTGGCCGAAAATTTTCAAAGTCTGACGCCTACCTGAAATATTTCAAAGTCCCATGCTGGCCAGAATTTTTTCGAAGTCCGACGCCTGGCCGAAAATTTTCAAAGTCCCATGCTGGCCAGAATTTTTTCTAAGTCTGACGCCTGGCTGAAAATTTTCAAAGTCCCATGCTGGCCAGAATTTTTTCAAAGTCTGACGCCTGGCCGAAAATTTTCAAAGTCCCATGCTGGCCAGAATTTTTTCTAAGTCTGACGCCTACCTGAAATATTTCAAAGTCCCATGCTGGCCAGAATTTTTTCTAAGTCTGAAGCAGGCCTGAAATATTTCAAAGTCCCATGGTGGCCAGAATTTTTTCAAAGTCTGACGCCTGGCCGAAAATTTTCAAAGTCCCATGCTGGCCAGAATTTTTTCAAAGTCCCATGCTGGCCAGAATTTTTTCAAAGTCTGACGCCTGGCCGAAAATTTTCAAAGTCTCATGCTGGCCAGAATTTTTTCAAAGTCCCATGCTGGACTGAAATATTTCCAACTCCCATGCTGGCCAGAATTTTTTTCTAAGTCTGACGCCTGGCCGAAAATTTTCAAAGTCCCATGCTGGCCAGAATTTTTTCAAAGTCCCATGCTGGCCAGAATTTTTTCAAAGTCTGACGCCTGGCCGAAAATTTTCAAAGTCCCATGCTAGCCAGAATTTTTTCTAAGTCTGACGCCTGGCCGAAAATGTTCAAAGTCCCATGCTGGCCAGAATTTTTTCTAAGTCTGACGCCTGGCCGAAAATTTTCAAAGTCCCATGCTGGCCAGAATTTTTTCTAAGTCTGACGCCTGGCCGAAAATTTTCAAAGTCCCATGCTGGCCAGAATTTTTTCAAAGTCTGATGCCTGGCCGAAAATTTTCAAAGTCTGACGCCTACCTGAAATATTTCAAAGTCCCATGCTGGCCAGAATTTTTTCGAAGTCCGACGCCTGGCCGAAAATTTTCAAAGTCCCATGCTGGCCAGAATTTTTTCAAAGTCTGACGCCTGGCCGAAAATTTTCAAAGTCCCATGCTGGCCAGAATTTTTTCTAAGTCTGACGCCTACCTGAAATATTTCAAAGTCCCATGCTGGCCAGAATTTTTTCTAAGTCTGAAGCAGGCCTGAAATATTTCAAAGTCCCATGGTGGCCAGAATTTTTTCAAAGTCTGACGCCTGGCCGAAAATTTTCAAAGTCTCATGCTGGCCAGAATTTTTTCAAAGTCCCATGCTGGACTGAAATATTTCCAACTCCCATGCTGGCCAGAATTTTTTCGAAGTCCGACGCCTGGCCGAAAATTTTCAAAGTCCCATGCTGGCCAGAATTTTTTCTAAGTCTGACGCCTGGCTGAAAATTTTCAAAGTCCCATGCTGGCCAGAATTTTTTCAAAGTCTGACGCCTGGCCGAAAATTTTCAAAGTCCCATGCTGGCCAGAATTTTTTCTAAGTCTGACGCCTACCTGAAATATTTCAAAGTCCCATGCTAGCCAGAATTTTTTCTAAGACCCATGCTGGCCAGAATTTTTTCAAAGTCTGACGCATGGCCGAAAATTTTCAAAGTCCCATGCTGGCCAGAATTTTTTCTAAGTCTTGACGCCTACCTGAAATATTTCAAAGTCCCATGCTCGCCAGAATTTTTTCTAAGTCTGACGCCTGGCCGAAAATTTTCAAAGTCCCTTGCTGGCCAGAAATTTTTCAAAGTCTGACGCCTGGACGAAAATTTTCAAAGTCCCATGCTGGCCAGAATTTTTTCTAAGTCTTGACGCCTACCTGAAATATTTCAAAGTCCCATGCTGGCCACAATTTTTTCTAAGTCTGACGCCTACCTGAAATATTTCAAAGTCCCATGCTAGCCAGAATTTTTTCTAAGTCCCATGCTAGCCAGAATTTTTTCAAAGTCCCATGCTGGCCAGAAATTTTCAAAGTCTCACGCCTGCCTGAAATATTTCAAAGTCCCATGCTGGCCACAATTTTTTCTAAGTCTGACGCCTGGCTGAAAATTTCCAAAGTCCCATGCGAGCCAGAATTTTTTCAAAGTCCCATGCTGGCCAGAAATTTTTCAAAGTCTGACGCCTAGCCGAAAATTTTCAAAGTCCCATGCTGGCCAGAATTTTTTCTAAGTCCGACCCCTGGCTGAAAATTTTCAAAGTCCCATGCTGGCCAGAATTTTTTCTGTCTGTTGCCTGGCTGAAAATTTTCAAAGTCCCATGCTGGCCAGAAGTCTGACGCCTGGCCGAAAATTTTCAAAGTCAGACGCCTACCTGAAATATTTCAAAGTCCCATGCTGGCCAGAATTTTTTCTAAGTCTGATGCCTGGCTGAAAATTTTTAAAAGTCCCATGCTAGCCAGAATTTTTTCTAAGTCTGACGCCTGGCCGAAAATTTTCAAAGTCCCATGCTCGCCAGAATTTTTTCAAAGTCTGACGCCTGGACGAAAATTTTCAAAGTCCCATGCTGGCCAGAATTTTTTCTAAGTCTTGACGCCTACCTGAAATATTTCAAAGTCCCATGCTGGCCACAATTTTTTCTAAGTCTGACGCCTGGCCAAAAATTTTCAAAGTCCCATGCTGGCCAGAATTTTTTCTAAGTCTGACGCCTGGCCGAAAATGTTCAAAGTCCCATGCTGGCCAGAATTTTTTCTAAGTCTGACGCCTGGCCGAAAATTTTCAAAGTCCCATGCTGGCCAGAATTTTTTCAAAGTCTGAAGCAGGCCTGAAATATTTCAAAGTCCCATGGTGGCCAGAATTTTTTCAAAGTCTGACGCCTGGCCGAAAATTTTCAAAGTCCCATGCTAGCCAGAATTTTTTCTAAGTCTGACGCCTGGCCGAAAATGTTCAAAGTCCCATGCTGGCCAGAATTTTTTCAAAGTCCCATGCTGGCCTGAAATATTTCCAACTCCCATGCTGGCCAGAATTTTTTCAAAGTCTGACGCCTGGCCGAAAATTTTCAAAGTCTCATGCTGGCCAGAATTTTTTCAAAGTCCCATGCTGGCCAGAATTTTTTCGAAGTCCGACGCCTGGCCGAAAATTTTCAAAGTCCCACGCCTGTCTGAAAATTTTCAAAGTCCCACACTTGTCTGAAAATTTTCAAAGTCTGACGCAGGCACAAATGTTTTCAAAGTCTGGCGCCTCTCCGAAAATTTTCAAAGTCCCACGCCTGTCTGACAATTTTCAAAGTCCCACATCAATCTTTTCAATAGCCTGGGTTAAAAGGGTTGCAGTACCGCCGGCCACCATCGGGGGGCGCTGCAGATAGGGCACCCGGTTCCCTATCTGGGGACCTTTCCACCCAAACCGCAAAATGGAGTTGTCACGATTTCAGAAGGTAGCAATTTCAGACGAGGCACCTCCAGGGCCGAACAAGGGAGGCTCACCAGACGTATGTCCGACAAAGAGGAGGGTTGGGGCGGCCTCCTTGGGCAGACGGCCTGCTCTCTGGCCTGGTTGTCAGATTTTTTCAAAGTCTGACGCCTGCCCGAAATATTTCAAAGTCCCACACCATTCATTTCAATAGCCTGGGTCACCAGGCCCGAAAATTTTCAGTCCAACGCCTGGCCGAAAATTTCCAAAGTCCCATGCGAGCCAGAATTTTTTCAAAGTCCCATGCTGGCCAGAAATTTTTCAAAGTCTGACGCCTAGCCAAAAATTTTCAAAGTCCCATGCTGGCCAGAATTTTTTCTAAGTCCGACCCCTGGCCGAAAATGTTCAAAGTCCCATGCTGGCCAGAATTTTTTCTAAGTCTGACGCCTGGCCGAAAATTTTCAAAGTCCCATGCTGGCCAGAATTTTTTCAAAGTCTGAAGCAGGCCTGAAATATTTCAAAGTCCCATGGTGGCCAGAATTTTTTCAAAGTCTGACGCCTGGCCGAAAATTTTCAAAGTCCCATGCTAGCCAGAATTTTTTCTAAGTCTGACGCCTGGCCGAAAATGTTCAAAGTCCCATGCTGGCCAGAATTTTTTCAAAGTCCCATGCTGGCCTGAAATATTTCCAACTCCCATGCTGGCCAGAATTTTTTCAAAGTCTGACGCCTGGCCGAAAATTTTCAAAGTCTCATGCTGGCCAGAATTTTTTCAAAGTCTGATGCCTGGCTGAAAATTTTCAAAGTCCCATGCAAGCCAGAATTTTTTCAAAGTCCCATGCTGGCCAGAATTTTTTCGAAGTCCGACGCCTGGCCGAAAATTTTCAAAGTCCCACGCCTGTCTGAAAATTTTCAAAGTCCCACACTTGTCTGAAAATTTTCAAAGTCTGACGCAGGCACAAATGTTTTCAAAGTCTGGCGCCTCTCCGAAAATTTTCAAAGTCCCACGCCTGTCTGACAATTTTCAAAGTCCCACATCAATCTTTTCAATAGCCTGGGTTAAAAGGGTTGCAGTACCGCCGGCCACCATCGGGGGGCGCTGCAGATAGGGCACCCGGTTCCCTATCTGGGGACCTTTCCACCCAAACCGCAAAATGGAGTTGTCACGATTTCAGAAGGTAGCAATTTCAGACGAGGCACCTCCAGGGCCGAACAAGGGAGGCTCACCAGACGTATGTCCGACAAAGAGGAGGGTTGGGGCGGCCTCCTTGGGCAGACGGCCTGCTCTCTGGCCTGGTTGTCAGATTTTTTCAAAGTCTGACGCCTGGCTGAAAATTTTCAAAGTCCCATGCTGGCCAGAATTTTTTCTAAGTCCGACGCCTGCCTGAAAATTTTCAAAGTCCTACTCCTGCCCGAAAATTTTCAAAGTCCCACGCCTGTCTGAAAATTTTCAAAGTCCCACACTTGTCTGACAATTTTCAAAGTCCCACATCAATCTTTTCAATAGCCTGGGTTAAAAGGGTTGCAGTACCGCCGGCCACCATCGGGGGGCGCTGCAGATAGGGCACCCGGTTCCCTATCTGGGGACCTTTCCACCCAAACCGCAAAATGGAGTTGTCACGATTTCAGAAGGTAGCAATTTCAGACGAGGCACCTCCAGGGCCGAACAAGGGAGGCTCACCAGACGTATGTCCGACAAAGAGGAGGGTTGGGGCGGCCTCCTTGGGCAGACGGCCTGCTCTCTGGCCTGGTTGTCAGATTTTTTCAAAGTCTGACGCCTGCCCGAAATATTTCAAAGTCCCACACCATTCATTTCAATAGCCTGGGTCACCAGGCCCGAAAATTTTCAGTCCAACGCCTGGCCGAAAATTTCCAAAGTCCCATGCGAGCCAGAATTTTTTCAAAGTCCCATGCTGGCCAGAAATTTTTCAAAGTCTGACGCCTAGCCGAAAATTTTCAAAGTCCCATGCTGGCCAGAATTTTTTCTGTCTGTTGCCTGGCTGAAAATTTTCAAAGTCCCATGCTGGCCAGAAGTCTGACGCCTGGCCGAAAATTTTCAGTCAGACGCCTACCTGAAATATTTCAAAGTCCCATGCTGGCCAGAATTTTTTCTAAGTCTGACGCCTACCTGAAATATTTCAAAGTCCCATGCTGGCCAGAATTTTTTCTAAGTCCGACCCCTGGCTGAAAATTTTCAAAGTCCCATGCTAGCCAGAATTTTTTCAAAGTCCCATGCTGGCCAGAAATTTTTCAAAGTCTGACGCCTAGCCGAAAATTTTCAAAGTCCCATGCTGGCCAGAATTTTTTCAAAGTCCCATGCTGGCCAGAATTTTTTCAAAGTCTGACGCCTGGCCGAAAATTTTCAAAGTCCCATGCTAGCCAGAATTTTTTCTAAGTCTGATGCCTGGCTGAAAATTTTCAAAGTCCCATGCAAGCCAGAATTTTTTCAAAGTCCCATGCTGGCCAGAAGTCTGACGCCAGGCCGAAAATGTTCAAAGTCTGACGCCTACCTGAAATATTTCAAAGTCCCATGCTGGCCAGAATTTTTTCAAAGTCTGATGCCTGGCCGAAAATTTTCAAAGTCCCATGCTAGCCAGAATTTTTTCAAAGTCCCATGCTGGCCAGAAGTCTGACGCCTGGCCGAAAATTTTCAAAGTCCCATGCTGGCCAGAATTTTTTCAAAGTCTGATGCCTGGCTGAAAATTTTCAAAGTCCCATGCAAGCCAGAATTTTTTCAAAGTCCCATGCTGGCCAGAAGTCTGACGCCAGGCCGAAAATGTTCAAAGTCTGACGCCTACCTGAAATATTTCAAAGTCCCATGCTGGCCAGAATTTTTTCAAAGTCTGATGCCTGGCCGAAAATTTTCAAAGTCCCATGCTGACCAGAATTTTTTCTAAGTCTGACGCCTACCTGAAATATTTCAAAGTCCCACACCATTCATTTCAATAGCCTGGGTCACCAGGCCCGAAAATTTTCAGTCCAACGCCTGGCCGAAAATTTCCAAAGTCCCATGCGAGCCAGAATTTTTTCAAAGTCCCATGCTGGCCAGAAATTTTTCAAAGTCTGACGCCTAGCCGAAAATTTTCAAAGTCCCATGCTGGCCAGAATTTTTTCTAAGTCCGACCCCTGGCTGAAAATTTTCAAAGTCCCATGCTGGCCAGAATTTTTTCTAAGTCTGACGCCTACCTGAAATATTTCAAAGTCCCATGCTGGCCAGAATTTTTTCTAAGTCCGACCCCTGGCTGAAAATTTTCAAAGTCCCATGCTAGCCAGAATTTTTTCAAAGTCCCATGCTGGCCAGAAATTTTTCAAAGTCTGACGCCTAGCCGAAAATTTTCAAAGTCCCATGCTGGCCAGAATTTTTTCAAAGTCTGACGCCTGGCCGAAAATTTTCAAAGTCCCATGATGGCCAGAATTTTTTCTAAGTCTGTTGCCTGGCTGAAAATTTTCAAAGTCCCATGCTAGCCAGAATTTTTTCAAAGTCCCATGCTGGCCAGAAGTCTGACGCCTGGCCGAAAATTTTCAAAGTCTGACGCCTACCTGAAATATTTCAAAGTCCCATGCTGGCCAGAATTTTTTCTAAGTCCGACCCCTGGCTGAAAATTTTCAAAGTCCCATGCTGGCCAGAATTTTTTCTAAGTCTGACGCCTGGCCGAAAATTTTCAAAGTCCCATGATGGCCAGAATTTTTTCTAAGTGTTGCCTGGCTGAAAATTTTCAAAGTCCCATGCTAGCCAGAATTTTTTCAAAGTCCCATGCTGGCCAGAAGTCTGACGCCTGGCCGAAAATTTTCAAAGTCCCATGCTGGCCAGAATTTTTTCAAAGTCTGATGCCTGGCTGAAAATTTTCAAAGTCCCATGCAAGCCAGAATTTTTTCAAAGTCCCATGCTGGCCAGAAGTCTGACGCCAGGCCGAAAATGTTCAAAGTCTGACGCCTACCTGAAATATTTCAAAGTCCCATGCTGGCCAGAATTTTTTCAAAGTCTGATGCCTGGCCGAAAATTTTCAAAGTCCCATGCTGGCCAGAATTTTTTCTAAGTCTGACGCCTACCTGAAATATTTCAAAGTCCCATGCTGGCCAGAATTTTTTCTAAGTCCGAACCCTGGCTGAAAATTTTAAAAGTCCCATGCTAGCCAGAATTTTTTCTAAGACCCATGCTGGCCAGAATTTTTTCAAAGTCTGACGCCTGGCCGAAAATTTTCAAAGTCCCATGCTAGCCAGAATTTTTTCAAAGTCCCATGCTGGCCAGAATTTTTTCTAAGTCCGACGCCTGCCTGAAAATTTTCAAAGTCCTACTCCTGCCCGAAAATTTTCAAAGTCCCACGCCTGTCTGACAATTTTCAAAGTCCCACACCAATCTTTTCAATAGCCTGGGTTAAAAGGGTTGCAGTACCGCCGGCCACCATCGGGGGGCGCTGCAGATAGGGCACCCGGTTCCCTATCTGGGGACCTTTCCACCCAAACCGCAAAATGGAGTTGTCACGATTTCAGAAGGTAGCAATTTCAGACGAGGCACCTCCAGGGCCGAACAAGGGAGGCTCACCAGACGTATGTCCGACAAAGAGGAGGGTTGGGGCGGCCTCCTTGGGCAGACGGCCTGCTCTCTGGCCTGGTTGTCAGATTTTTTCAAAGTCTGACGCCTGCCCGAAATATTTCAAAGTCCCACACCATTCATTTCAATAGCCTGGGTCACCAGGCCCGAAAATTTTCAGTCCAACGCCTGCCCGAAAATTTTCAAAGTCTGACACCTACCTGAAATATTTCAAAGTCCCATGCTGGCCAGAATTTTTTCAAAGTCTGACACCTGGCCGAAAATTTCCAAAGTCCCATGCGAGCCAGAATTTTTTCAAAGTCCCATGCTGGCCAGAAATTTTTTCAAAGTCTGACGCCTGGCCGAAAATTTTCAGTCTCACGCCTACCTGAAATATTTCAAAGTCCCATGCTGGCCAGAATTTTTTCAAAGTCTGACGCCTGGCCGAAAATTTCCAAAGTCCCATGCGAGCCAGAATTTTTTCAAAGTCCCATGCTGGCCAGAAATTTTTCTAAGTCTGTTGCCTGGCTGAAAATTTTCAAAGTCCCATGCTGGCCAGAATTTTTTCAAAGTCCCATGCTGGCCAGAATTTTTTCAAAGTCTGACGCCTGGCCGAAAATTTTCAAAGTCCCATGCTAGCCAGAATTTTTTCTAAGTCTGACGCCTGGCCGAAAATGTTCAAAGTCCCATGCTGGCCAGAATTTTTTCTAAGTCCGACCCCTGGCTGAAAATTTTCAAAGTCCCATGCTAGCCAGAATTTTTTCTAAGACCCATGCTGGCCAGAATTTTTTCAAAGTCTGACGCATGGCCGAAAATTTTCAAAGTCCCATGCTAGCCAGAATTTTTTCAAAGTCCCATGCTGGCCAGAAATTTTCAAAGTCTCACGCCTGCCTGAAATATTTCAAAGTCCCATGCTGGCCACAATTTTTTCTAAGTCTGACGCCTGGCTGAAAATTTTCAAAGTCCCATGCTCGCCAGAATTTTTTCTAAGTCTGACGCCTGGCCGAAAATTTTCAAAGTCCCATGCTCGCCAGAATTTTTTCTAAGTCTGACGCCTGGCCGAAAATTTTCAAAGTCCCATGCTGGCCAGAATTTTTTCAGTCTGATGCCTGGCTGAAAATTTTCAAAGTCCCATGCAAGCCAGAATTTTTTCAAAGTCCCATGCTGGCCAGAAGTCTGACGCCTGGCCGATAATTTTCAAAGTCTGACGCCTACCTGAAATATTTCAAAGTCCCATGCTGGCCAGAATTTTTTCGAAGTCCGACGCCTGGCCGAAAATTTTCAAAGTCCCATGCGAGCCAGAATTTTTTCAAAGTCCCATGCTGGCCAGAAATTATTCTAAGTCTGGTGCCTGGCTGAAAATTTTCAGTCTCACGCCTACCTGAAATATTTCAAAGTCCCATGCTGGCCAGAATTTTTTCAAAGTCTGACGCCTGGCCGAAAATTTCCAAAGTCCCATGCGAGCCAGAATTTTTTCAAAGTCCCATGCTGGCCAGAAATTTTTCTAAGTCTGTTGCCTGGCTGAAAATTTTCAGTCTCACGCCTACCTGAAATATTTCAAAGTCCCATGCTGGCCAGAATTTTTTCAAAGTCTGACGCCTGGCCGAAAATTTCCAAAGTCCCATGCTAGCCAGAATTTTTTCAAAGTCCCATGCTGGCCAGATGTCTGACGCCTGGCCGAAAATTTTCAAAGTCTGACGCCTACCTGAAATATTTCAAAGTCCCATGCTGGCCAGAATTTTTTCTAAGTCCGACCCCTGGCTGAAAATTTTCAAAGTCCCATGCTGGCAAGAATTTTTTCAAAGTCTGATGCCTGGCTGAAAATTTTCAAAGTCCCATGCAAGCCAGAATTTTTTCAAAGTCCCATGCTGGCCAGAAGTCTGACGCCTGGCCGAAAATGTTCAAAGTCTGACGCCTACCTGAAATATTTCAAAGTCCCATGCTAGCCAGAATTTTTTCTAAGTCCGACCCCTGGCTGAAAATTTTCAAAGTCCCATGCTGGCCAGAATTTTTTCAAAGTCTGACGCATGGCCGAAAATTTTCAAAGTCCCATGCTAGCCAGAATTTTTTCAAAGTCCCATGCTGGCCAGAAATTTTCAAAGTCTCACGCCTGCCTGAAATATTTCAAAGTCCCATGCTGGCCACAATTTTTTCTAAGTCTGACGCCTGGCTGAAAAATTTCAAAGTCCCATGCTGGCCAGAATTTTTTCAAAGTCCCATGCTGGCCAGAATTTTTTCAAAGTCTGACACCTGGACGAAAATTTTCAAAGTCCCATGCTGGCCAGAATTTTTTTCTAAGTCTGACGCCTGGCCGAAAATTTTCAAAGTCCCATGCTGGCCAGAATTTTTTCTAAGTCTGACGCCTGGCCGAAAATTTTCAAAGTCCCATGCTGGCCAGAATTTTTTCAAAGTCCCATGCTGGCCTGAAATATTTCCAACTACCATTCTGGCCAGAATTTTTTCTAAGTCTGACGCCTGGCCGAAAATTTTCAAAGTCCCATGCTGGCCAGAATTTTTTCTAAGTCTGATGCCTGGCTGAAAATTTTTAAAAGTCCCATGCTAGCCAGAATTTTTTCTAAGTCTGACGCCTGGCCGAAAATTTTCAAAGTCTGACGCCTACCTGAAATATTTCAAAGTCCCATGCTGGCCAGAATTTTTTCTAAGTCCGACCCCTGTCTGAAAATTTTCAAAGTCCCATGCTGGCCAGAATTTTTTCTAAGTCTGACGCCTGGCCGAAAATTTTCAAAGTCCCATGCTGGCCAGAATTTTTTCAAAGTCTGATGCCTGGCTGAAAATTTTCAAAGTCCCATGCAAGCCAGAATTTTTTCAAAGTCCCATGCTGGCCAGAAGTCTGACGCCAGGCCGAAAATGTTCAAAGTCTGACGCCTACCTGAAATATTTCAAAGTCCCATGCTGGCCAGAATTTTTTCAAAGTCTGACGCCTGGCCGAAAATTTTCAAAGTCCCATGCTGGCCAGAATTTTTTCTAAGTCCGAACCCTGGCTGAAAATTTTCAAAGTCCCATGCTAGCCAGAATTTTTTCTAAGACCCATGCTGGCCAGAATTTTTTCAAAGTCTGACGCCTGGCCGAAAATTTTCAAAGTCACATGCTAGCCAGAATTTTTTCAAAGTCCCATGCTGGCCAGAATTTTTTCTAAGTCCGACACCTGCCTGAAAATTTTCAAAGTCCTACTCCTGCCCGAAAATTTTCAAAGTCCCACGCCTGTCTGACAATTTTCAAAGTCCCACACCAATCTTTTCAATAGCCTGGGTTAAAAGGGTTGCAGTACCGCCGGCCACCATCGGGGGGGCGCTGCAGATAGGGCACCCGGTTCCCTATCTGGGGACCTTTCCACCCAAACCGCAAAATGGAGTTGTCACGATTTCAGAAGGTAGCAATTTCAGACGAGGCACCTCCAGGGCCAAACAAGGGAGGCTCACCAGACGTATGTCCGACAAAGAGGAGGGTTGGGGCGGCCTCCTTGGGCAGACGGCCTGCTCTCTGGCCTGGTTGGCAGATTTTTTCAAAGTCTGACGCCTGCCCGAAATATTTCAAAGTCCCACACCATTCATTTCAATAGCCTGGGTCACCAGGCCCGAAAATTTTCAGTCCAACGCCTGCCCGAAAATTTTCAAAGTCTGACACCTACCTGAAATATTTCAAAGTCCCATGCTGGCCAGAATTTTTTCAAAGTCTGACGCCTGGCCGAAAATTTCCAAAGTCCCATGCGAGCCAGAATTTTTTCAAAGTCCCATGCTGGCCAGAAATTTTTTCAAAGTCTGACGCCTGGCCGAAAATTTTCAGTCTCACGCCTACCTGAAATATTTCAAAGTCCCATGCTGGCCAGAATTTTTTCAAAGTCTGACGCCTGGCCGAAAATTTCCAAAGTCCCATGCGAGCCAGAATTTTTTCAAAGTCCCATGCTGGCCAGAAGTCTGACGCCTGGCCGAAAATTTTCAAAGTCTGACGCCTACCTGAAATATTTCAAAGTCCCATGCTGGCCAGAATTTTTTCTAAGTCCGACCCCTGGCTGAAAATTTTCAAAGTCCCATGCTAGCCAGAATTTTTTCTAAGACCCATGCTGGCCAGAATTTTTTCAAAGTCTGACGCATGGCCGAAAATTTTCAAAGTCCCATGCTAGCCAGAATTTTTTCAAAGTCCCATGCTGGCCAGAAATTTTTCTAAGTCTGACGCCTGGCTGAAAAATTTCAAAGTCCCATGCTGGCCAGAATTTTTTCAAAGTCCCATGCTGGCCAGAATTTTTTCAAAGTCTGACGCCTGGACGAAAATTTTCAAAGTCCCATGCTGGCCAGAATTTTTTTCCAAGTCTGACGCCTGGCCGAAAATTTTCAAAGTCCCATGCTGGCCAGAATTTTTTCTAAGTCTGACGCCTGGCCGAAAATTTTCAAAGTCCCATGCTGGCCAGAATTTTTTCAAAGTCCCATGCTGGCCTGAAATATTTCCAACTACCATTCTGGCCAGAATTTTTTCTAAGTCTGACGCCTGGCCGAAAATTTTCAAAGTCCCATGCTGGCCAGAATTTTTTCTAAGTCTGATGCCTGGCTGAAAATTTTTAAAAGTCCCATGCTAGCCAGAATTTTTTCTAAGTCTGACGCCTGGCCGAAAATTTTCAAAGTCCCATGCTCGCCAGAATTTTTTCTAAGTCTGACGCCTGGACGGAAATTTTCAAAGTCCCATGCTGGCCACAATTTTTTCTAAGTCTGACGCCTGGCTGAAAATTTTAAAAGTCCCATGCTGGCCAGAATTTTTTCTAAGTCTGACGCCTGGCCGAAAATTTTCAAAGTCCCATGCTGGCCAGAATTTTTTCAAAGTCCCATGCTGGCCAGAATTTTTTCAAAGTCTGACGCCTGGCCGAAAATTTTCAAAGTCCCATGCTAGCCAGAATTTTTTCTAAGTCTGACGCCTGGCCGAAAATGTTCAAAGTCCCATGCTGGCCAGAATTTTTTCTAAGTCTGACGCCTGGCCGAAAATTTTCAAAGTCCCATGCTGGCCAGAATTTTTTCAAAGTCCCATGCTGGCCTGAAATATTTCCAACTCCCATGCTGGCCAGAATTTTTTCAAAGTCTGACGCCTGGCCGAAAATTTTCAAAGTCTCATGCTGGCCAGAATTTTTTCAAAGTCCCATGCTGGCCTGAAATATTTCCAAATCCCATGCTGGCCAGAATTTTTTCTAAGTCTGACGCCTGGCCGAAAATTTTCAAAGTCCCATGCTGGCCAGAATTTTTTCTAAGTCTGATGCCTGGCTGAAAATTTTCAAAGTCCCATGCTGGCCAGAATTTTTTCAAAGTCCCATGCTGGCCAGAAGTCTGACGCCTGGCCGAAAATTTTCAAAGTCTGACGCCTACCTGAAATATTTCAAAGTCCCATGCTGGCCAGAATTTTTTCGAAGTCCGACGCCTGGCCGAAAATTTTCAAAGTCCCATGCGAGCCAGAATTTTTTCAAAGTCCCATGCTGGCCAGAAATTTTTCTAAGTCTGTTGCCTGGCTGAAAATTTTCAGTCTCACGCCTACCTGAAATATTTCAAAGTCCCATGCTGGCCAGAATTTTTTCAAAGTCTGACGCCTGGCCGAAAATTTCCAAAGTCCCATGCTAGCCAGAATTTTTTCAAAGTCTGACGCCTGGACGGAAATTTTCAAAGTCCCATGCTGGCCACAATTTTTTCTAAGTCTGACGCCTGGCTGAAAATTTTAAAAGTCCCATGCTGGCCAGAATTTTTTCTAAGTCTGTTGCCTGGCTGAAAATTTTCAGTCTCACGCCTACCTGAAATATTTCAAAGTCCCATGCTGGCCAGAATTTTTTCAAAGTCTGACGCCTGGCCGAAAATTTTCAAAGTCCCATGCTGGCCAGAATTTTTTCAAAGTCCCATGCTGGCCAGAATTTTTTCAAAGTCTGACGCCTGGCCGAAAATTTTCAAAGTCCCATGCTAGCCAGAATTTTTTCTAAGTCTGACGCCTGGCCGAAAATGTTCAAAGTCCCATGCTGGCCAGAATTTTTTCAAAGTCTGACGCCTGGCCGAAAATTTTCAAAGTTCCATGCTGGCCAGAATTTTTTCAAAGTCCCATGCTGGCCTGAAATATTTCCAACTCCCATGCTGGCCAGAATTTTTTCAAAGTCTGACGCCTGGCCGAAAATTTTCAAAGTCTCATGCTGGCCAGAATTTTTTCAAAGTCCCATGCTGGCCTGAAATATTTCCAAATCCCATGCTGGCCAGAATTTTTTCTAAGTCTGACGCCTGGCCGAAAATTTTCAAAGTCCCATGCTGGCCAGAATTTTTTCAGTCTGATGCCTGGCTGAAAATTTTCAGTCCCATGCAAGCCAGAATTTTTTCAAAGTCCCATGCTGGCCAGAAGTCTGACGCCTGGCCGAAAATTTTCAAAGTCTGACGCCTACCTGAAATATTTCAAAGTCCCATGCTGGCCAGAATTTTTTCGAAGTCCGACGCCTGGCCGAAAATTTTCAAAGTCCCATGCGAGCCAGAATTTTTTCAAAGTCCCATGCTGGCCAGAAATTTTTTCAAAGTGTGACGCCTGGCCGAAAATTTTCAGTCTCAAGCCTACCTGAAATATTTCAAAGTCCCATGCTGGCCAGAATTTTTTCAAAGTCTGACGCCTGGCCGAAAATTTCCAAAGTCCCATGCGAGCCAGAATTTTTTCAAAGTCCCATGCTGGCCAGAAATTTTTCTAAGTCTGTTGCCTGGCTGAAAATTTTCAGTCTCACGCCTACCTGAAATATTTCAAAGTCCCATGCTGGCCAGAATTTTTTCAAAGTCTGACGCCTGGCCGAAAATTTCCAAAGTCCCATGCTAGCCAGAATTTTTTCAAAGTCCCATGCTGGCCAGAAGTCTGACGCCTGGCCGAAAATTTTCAAAGTCTGACGCCTACCTGAAATATTTCAAAGTCCCATGCTGGCCAGAATTTTTTCTAAGTCCGACCCCTGGCTGAAAATTTCAAAGTCCCATGCTGGCCAGAATTTTTTCAAAGTCTGATGCCTGGCTGAAAATTTTCAAAGTCCCATGCAAGCCAGAATTTTTTCTAAGACCCATGCTGGCCAGAATTTTTTCAAAGTCTGACGCATGGCCGAAAATTTTCAAAGTCCCATGCTAGCCAGAATTTTCAAAGTCTCACGCCTGCCTGAAATATTTCAAAGTCCAATGCTGGCCACAATTTTTTCTAAGTCTGACGCCTGGCTGAAAAATTTCAAAGTCCCATGCTGGCCAGAATTTTTTCAAAGTCCCATGCTGGCCAGAATTTTTTCAAAGTCTGACGCCTGGACGAAAATTTTCAAAGTCCCATGCTGGCCAGAATTTTTTTCTAAGTCTGACGCCTGGCCGAAAATTTTCAAAGTCCCATGCTGGCCAGAATTTTTTCTAAGTCTGACGCCTGGCCGAAAATTTTCAAAGTCCCATGCTGGCCAGAATTTTTTCAAAGTCCCATGCTGGCCTGAAATATTTCCAACTACCATTCTGGCCAGAATTTTTTCTAAGTCTGACGCCTGGCCGAAAATTTTCAAAGTCCCATGCTGGCCAGAATTTTTTCTAAGTCTGATGCCTGGCTGAAAATTTTCAAAGTCCCTTGCTTGCCAGAATTTTTTCTAAGTCTGATGCCTGGCTGAAAATTTTTAAAAGTCCCATGCTCGCCAGAATTTTTTCTAAGTCTGAAGCCTGGCCGAAAATTTTCAAAGTCCCTTGCTTGCCAGAATTTTTTCTAAGTCTGACGCCTGGACGAAAATTTTCAAAGTCCCATGCTGGCCAGAATTTTTTCTAAGTCTTGACGCCTACCTGAAATATTTCAAAGTCCCATGCTGGCCACAATTTTTTTTAAGTCTGACGCCTGGCTGAAAATTTTCAAAGTCCCATGCTGGCCAGAATTTTTTCTAAGTCTGACGCCTGGCCGAAAATTTTCAAAGTCCCATGCTGGCCAGAATTTTTTCAAAGTCCCATGCTGGCCAGAATTTTTTCAAAGTCTGACGCCTGGCCGAAAATTTTCAAAGTCCCATGCTGGCCAGAATTTTTTCTAAGTCTGACGCCTGGCCGAAAATGTTCAAAGTCCCATGCTGGCCAGAATTTTTTCTAAGTCCCATGCTGGCCAGAAGTCTGACGCCAGGCCGAAAATGTTCAAAGTCTGACGCCTACCTGAAATATTTCAAAGTCCCATGCTGGCCAGAATTTTTTCAAAGTCTGACGCCTGGCCGAAAATTTTCAAAGTCCCATGCTGGCCAGAATTTTTTCTAAGTCTGACGCCTACCTGAAATATTTCAAAGTCCCATGCTGGCCAGAATTTTTTCTAAGTCCGAACCCTGGCTGAAAATTTTCAAAGTCCCATGCTAGCCAGAATTTTTTCTAAGACCCATGCTGGCCAGAATTTTTTCAAAGTCTGACGCATGGCCGAAAATTTTCAAAGTCCCATGCTAGCCAGAATTTTTTCAAAGTCCCATGCTGGCCAGAAATTTTCAAAGTCTCACGCCTGCCTGAAATATTTCAAAGTCCCATGCTGGCCACAATTTTTTCTAAGTCTGACGCCTGGCTGAAAAATTTCAAAGTCCCATGCTGGCCAGAATTTTTTCAAAGTCCCATGCTGGCCAGAATTTTTTCAAAGTCTGACGCCTGGACGAAAATTTTCAAAGTCCCATGCTGGCCAGAATTTTTTCAAAGTCCCATGCTGGCCTGAAATATTTCCAACTATCATTCTGGCCAGAATTTTTTCTAAGTCTGATGCCTGGCTGAAAATTTTTAAAAGTCCCATGCTAGCCAGAATTTTTTCTAAGTCTGACGCCTGGCCGAAAATTTTCAAAGTCCCATGCTCGCCAGAATTTTTTCTAAGTCTGAAGCCTGGCCGAAAATTTTCAAAGTCCCTTGCTTGCCAGAATTTTTTCTAAGTCTGACGCCTGGACGAAAATTTTCAAAGTCCCATGCTGGCCAGAATTTTTTCTAAGTCTTGACGCCTACCTGAAATATTTCAAAGTCCCATGCTGGCCACAATATTTTCTAAGTCTGATGCCTGGCTGAAAATTTTCAAAGTCCCATGCTGGCCAGAATTTTTTCTAAGTCTGACGCCTGGCCGAAAATTTTCAAAGTCCCATGCTGGCCAGAATTTTTTCAAAGTCCCATGCTGGCCTGAAATATTTCCAACTCCCATGCTGGCCAGAATTTTTTCAAAGTCTTACGCCTGGCCGAAAATTTTCAAAGTCTCATGCTGGCCAGAATTTTTTCAAAGTCCCATGCTGGACTGAAATATTTCCAAATCCCATGCTGGCCAGAATTTTTTCTAAGTCTGACGCCTGGCCGAAAATTTTCAAAGTCCCATGCTGGCCAGAATTTTTTCAGTCTGATGCCTGGCTGAAAATTTTCAAAGTCCCATGCAAGCCAGAATTTTTTCAAAGTCCCATGCTGGCCAGAAGTCTGACGCCTGGCCGAAAATTTTCAAAGTCTGACGCCTACCTGAAATATTTCAAAGTCCCATGCTGGCCAGAATTTTTTCGAAGTCCGACGCCTGGCCGAAAATTTTCAAAGTCCCATGCGAGCCAGAATTTTTTCAAAGTCCCATGCTGGCCAGAAATTTTTTCAAAGTCTGACGCCTGGCCGAAAATTTTCAGTCTCACGCCTACCTGAAATATTTCAAAGTCCCATGCTGGCCAGAATTTTTTCAAAGTCTGACGCCTGGCCGAAAATTTCCAAAGTCCCATGCTAGCCAGAATTTTTTCAAAGTCCCATGCTGGCCAGAAGTCTGACGCCTGGCCGAAAATTTTCAAAGTCTGACGCCTACCTGAAATATTTCAAAGTCCCATGCTGGCCAGAATTTTTTCTAAGTCCGACCCCTGGCTGAAAATTTTCAAAGTCCCATGCTGGCCAGAATTTTTTCTAAGTCTGACGCCTGGCCGAAAATTTTCAAAGTCCCATGCTGGCCAGAATTTTTTCAAAGTCTGATGCCTGGCTGAAAATTTTCAAAGTCCCATGCAAGCCAGAATTTTTTCAAAGTCCCATGCTGGCCAGAAGTCTGACGCCTGGCCGAAAATATTCAAAGTCTGACGCCTACCTGAAATATTTCAAAGTCCCATGCTGGCCAGAATTTTTTCAAAGTCTGACGCCTGGCCGAAAATTTTCAAAGTCCCATGCTGGCCAGAATTTTTTCTAAGTCTGACGCCTACCTGAAATATTTCAAAGTCCCATGCTGGCCAGAATTTTTTCTAAGTCCGAACCCTGGCTGAAAATTTTCAAAGTCCCATGCTAGCCAGAATTTTTTCAAAGTCCCATGCTGGCCAGAAATTTTCAAAGTCTCACGCCTGCCTGAAATATTTCAAAGTCCCATGCTGGCCACAATTTTTTCTAAGTCTGACGCCTGGCTGAAAAATTTCAAAGTCCCATGCTGGCCAGAATTTTTTCAAAGTCCCATGCTGGCCTGAAATATTTCCAACTACCATTCTGGCCAGAATTTTTTCAAAGTCTGACGCATGGCCAAAAATGTTCAAAGTCCCATGCTAGCCAGAATTTTTTCAAAGTCCCATGCTGGCCAGAAATTTTCAGTCTCACGCCTGCCTGAAATATTTCAAAGTCCCATGCTGGCCACAATTTTTTCTAAGTCTGACGCCTGGCTGAAAAATTTCAAAGTCCCATGCTGGCCAGAATTTTTTCAAAGTCCCATGCTGGCCAGAATTTTTTCAAAGTCTGACGCCTGGACGAAAATTTTCAAAGTCCCATGCTGGCCAGAATTTTTTTCTAAGTCTGACGCCTGGCCGAAAATTTTCAAAGTCCCATGCTGGCCAGAATTTTTTCTAAGTCTGACGCCTGGCCGAAAATTTTCAAAGTCCCATGCTGGCCAGAATTTTTTCAAAGTCCCATGCTGGCCTGAAATATTTCCAACTACCATTCTGGCCAGAATTTTTTCTATGTCTGACGCCTGGCCGAAAATTTTCAAAGTCCCATGCTGGCCAGAATTTTTTCTAAGTCTGATGCCTGGCTGAAAATTTTTAAAAGTCCCATGCTAGCCAGAATTTTTTCTAAGTCTGACGCCTGGCCGAAAATTTTCAAAGTCCCATGCTCGCCAGAATTTTTTCTAAGTCTGAAGCCTGGCCGAAAATTTTCAAAGTCCCTTGCTTGCCAGAATTTTTTCTAAGTCTGACGCCTGGACGAAAATTTTCAAAGTCCCATGCTGGCCAGAATTTTTTCTAAGTCTTGACGCCTACCTGAAATATTTCAAAGTCCCATGCTGGCCACAATTTTTTCTAAGTCTGACGCCTGGCTGAAAATTTTCAAAGTCCCATGCTGGCCAGAATTTTTTCTAAGTCTGACGCCTGGCCGAAAATTTTCAAAGTCCCATGCTGGCCAGAATTTTTTCAAAGTCCCATGCTGGCCAGAATTTTTTCAAAGTCTGACGCCTGGCCGAAAATTTTCAAAGTCCCATGCTAGCCAGAATTTTTTCTAAGTCTGACGCCTGGCCGAAAATGTTCAAAGTCCCATGCTAGCCAGAATTTTTTCTAAGTCTGACGCCTGGCCGAAAATGTTCAAAGTCCCATGCTGGCCAGAATTTTTTCTAAGTCTGACGCCTGGCCGAAAATTTTCAAAGTCCCATGCTGGCCAGAATTTTTTCAAAGTCCCATGCTGGCCTGAAATATTTCCAACTCCCAGGCTGGCCAGAATTTTTTCAAAGTCTGACGCCTGGCCGAAAATTTTCAAAGTCTCATGCTGGCCAGAATTTTTTCAAAGTCCCATGCTGGCCTGAAATATTTCCAAATCCCATGCTGGCCAGAATTTTTTCTAAGTCTGACGCCTGGCCGAAAATTTTCAAATCCCATGCTGGCCAGAATTTTTTCAGTCTGATGCCTGGCTGAAAATTTTCAAAGTCCCATGCAAGCCAGAATTTTTTCAAAGTCCCATGCTGGCCAGAAGTCTGACGCCTGGCCGAAAATTTTCAAAGTCTGACGCCTACCTGAAATATTTCAAAGTCCCATGCTGGCCAGAATTTTTTCGAAGTCTGACGCCTGGCTGAAAATTTTCAAAGTCCCATGCTGGCCAGAATTTTTTCTAAGTCCGACGCCTGCCTGAAAATTTTCAAAGTCCTACTCCTGCCCGAAAATTTTCAAAGTCCCACGCCTGTCTGAAAATTTTCAAAGTCCCACACTTGTCTGAAAATTTTCAAAGTCTGACGCAGGCACAAATGTTTTCAAAGTCTGGCGCCTCTCCGAAAATTTTAAAAGTCCCACACCAATCTTTTCAATAGCCTGGGTTAAAAGGGTTGCAGTACCGCCGGCCACCATCGGGGGGCGCTGCAGATAGGGCACCCGGTTCCCTATCTGGGGACCTTTCCACCCAAACCGCAAAATGGAGTTGTCACGATTTCAGAAGGTAGCAATTTCAGACGAGGCACCTCCAGGGCCGAACAAGGGAGGCTCACCAGACGTATGTCCGACAAAGAGGAGGGTTGGGGCGGCCTCCTTGGGCAGACGGCCTGCTCTCTGGCCTGGTTGTCAGATTTTTTCAAAGTCTGACGCCTGCCCGAAATATTTCAAAGTCCCACACCATTCATTTCAATAGCCTGGGTCACCAGGCCCGAAAATTTTCAGTCCAACGCCTGGCCGAAAATTTCCAAAGTCCCATGCGAGCCAGAATTTTTTCAAAGTCCCATGCTGGCCAGAAATTTTTCAAAGTCTGACGCCTAGCCGAAAATTTTCAAAGTCCCATGCTGGCCAGAATTTTTTTCTAAGTCTGACGCCTGGCCGAAAATTTTCAAAGTCCCATGCTGGCCAGAATTTTTTCTAAGTCTGACGCCTGGCCGAAAATTTTCAAAGTCCCATGCTGGCCAGAATTTTTTCAAAGTCCCATGCTGGCCTGAAATATTTCCAACTACCATTCTGGCCAGAATTTTTTCTATGTCTGACGCCTGGCCGAAAATTTTCAAAGTCCCATGCTGGCCAGAATTTTTTCTAAGTCTGATGCCTGGCTGAAAATTTTTAAAAGTCCCATGCTAGCCAGAATTTTTTCTAAGTCTGACGCCTGGCCGAAAATTTTCAAAGTCCCATGCTCGCCAGAATTTTTTCTAAGTCTGAAGCCTGGCCGAAAATTTTCAAAGTCCCTTGCTTGCCAGAATTTTTTCTAAGTCTGACGCCTGGACGAAAATTTTCAAAGTCCCATGCTGGCCAGAATTTTTTCTAAGTCTTGACGCCTACCTGAAATATTTCAAAGTCCCATGCTGGCCACAATTTTTTCTAAGTCTGACGCCTGGCTGAAAATTTTCAAAGTCCCATGCTGGCCAGAATTTTTTCTAAGTCTGACGCCTGGCCGAAAATTTTCAAAGTCCCATGCTGGCCAGAATTTTTTCAAAGTCCCATGCTGGCCAGAATTTTTTCAAAGTCTGACGCCTGGCCGAAAATTTTCAAAGTCCCATGCTAGCCAGAATTTTTTCTAAGTCTGACGCCTGGCCGAAAATGTTCAAAGTCCCATGCTGGCCAGAATTTTTTCTAAGTCTGACGCCTGGCCGAAAATTTTCAAAGTCCCATGCTGGCCAGAATTTTTTCAAAGTCCCATGCTGGCCTGAAATATTTCCAACTCCCAGGCTGGCCAGAATTTTTTCAAAGTCTGACGCCTGGCCGAAAATTTTCAAAGTCTCATGCTGGCCAGAATTTTTTCAAAGTCCCATGCTGGCCTGAAATATTTCCAAATCCCATGCTGGCCAGAATTTTTTCTAAGTCTGACGCCTGGCCGAAAATTTTCAAATCCCATGCTGGCCAGAATTTTTTCAGTCTGATGCCTGGCTGAAAATTTTCAAAGTCCCATGCAAGCCAGAATTTTTTCAAAGTCCCATGCTGGCCAGAAGTCTGACGCCTGGCCGAAAATTTTCAAAGTCTGACGCCTACCTGAAATATTTCAAAGTCCCATGCTGGCCAGAATTTTTTCGAAGTCTGACGCCTGGCTGAAAATTTTCAAAGTCCCATGCTGGCCAGAATTTTTTCTAAGTCCGACGCCTGCCTGAAAATTTTCAAAGTCCTACTCCTGCCCGAAAATTTTCAAAGTCCCACGCCTGTCTGAAAATTTTCAAAGTCCCACACTTGTCTGAAAATTTTCAAAGTCTGACGCAGGCACAAATGTTTTCAAAGTCTGGCGCCTCTCCGAAAATTTTAAAAGTCCCACACCAATCTTTTCAATAGCCTGGGTTAAAAGGGTTGCAGTACCGCCGGCCACCATCGGGGGGCGCTGCAGATAGGGCACCCGGTTCCCTATCTGGGGACCTTTCCACCCAAACCGCAAAATGGAGTTGTCACGATTTCAGAAGGTAGCAATTTCAGACGAGGCACCTCCAGGGCCGAACAAGGGAGGCTCACCAGACGTATGTCCGACAAAGAGGAGGGTTGGGGCGGCCTCCTTGGGCAGACGGCCTGCTCTCTAGCCTGGTTGTCAGATTTTTTCAAAGTCTGACGCCTGCCCGAAATATTTCAAAGTCCCACACCATTCATTTCAATAGCCTGGGTCACCAGGCCCGAAAATTTTCAGTCCAACGCCTGGCCGAAAATTTCCAAAGTCCCATGCGAGCCAGAATTTTTTCAAAGTCCCATGCTGGCCAGAAATTTTTCAAAGTCTGACGCCTAGCCGAAAATTTTCAAAGTCCCATGCTGGCCAGAATTTTTTCTAAGTCCGACCCCTGGCTGAAAATTTTCAAAGTCCCATGCTGGCCAGAATTTTTTCTGTCTGTTGCCTGGCTGAAAATTTTCAAAGTCCCATGCTGGCCAGAATTTTTTCTAAGTCCGACCCCTGGCTGAAAATTTTCAAAGTCCCATGCTGGCCAGAATTTTTTCTGTCTGTTGCCTGGCCGAAAATTTTCAAAGTCAGACGCCTACCTGAAATATTTCAAAGTCCCATGCTGGCCAGAATTTTTTCTAAGTCTGACGCCTACCTGAAATATTTCAAAGTCCCATGCTAGCCAGAATTTTTTCAAAGTCCCATGCTGGCCAGAAATTTTTCAAAGTCTGACGCCTAGCCGAAAATTTTCAAAGTCCCATGCTGGCCAGAATTTTTTTCAAAGTCTGACGCCTGGCCGAAAATTTTCAAAGTCTCACGCCTACCTGAAATATTTCAAAGTCCCATGCTGGCCAGAATTTTTTCTAAGTCCGACCCCTGGCTGAAAATTTTCAAAGTCCCATGCTGGCCAGAATTTTTTCTAAGTCTGACGCCTGGCCGAAAATTTTCAAAGTCCCATGCTGGCCAGAATTTTTTCAAAGTCCCATGCTGGCCAGAATTTTTTCAAAGTCTGACGCCTGGCCGAAAATTTTCAAAGTCCCATGCTAGCCAGAATTTTTTCTAAGTCTGACGCCTGGCCGAAAATGTTCAAAGTCCCATGCTGGCCAGAATTTTTTCTAAGTCTGACGCCTGGCCGAAAATTTTCAAAGTCCCATGCTGGCCAGAATTTTTTCAAAGTCCCATGCTGGCCTGAAATATTTCCAACTCCCAGGCTGGCCAGAATTTTTTCAAAGTCTGACGCCTGGCCGAAAATTTTCAAAGTCTCATGCTGGCCAGAATTTTTTCAAAGTCCCATGCTGGCCAGAATTTTTTTCAAAGTCTGACGCCTGGCCGAAAATTTTCAAAGTCTCACGCCTACCTGAAATATTTCAAAGTCCCATGCTGGCCAGAATTTTTTCTAAGTCCGACCCCTGGCTGAAAATTTTCAAAGTCCCATGCTGGCCAGAATTTTTTCTAAGTCTGACGCCTGGCCGAAAATTTTCAAAGTCCCATGCTGGCCAGAATTTTTTCAAAGTCCCATGCTGGCCAGAATTTTTTCAAAGTCTGACGCCTGGCCGAAAATTTTCAAAGTCCCATGCTAGCCAGAATTTTTTCTAAGTCTGACGCCTGGCCGAAAATGTTCAAAGTCCCATGCTGGCCAGAATTTTTTCTAAGTCTGACGCCTGGCCGAAAATTTTCAAAGTCCCATGCTGGCCAGAATTTTTTCAAAGTCCCATGCTGGCCTGAAATATTTCCAACTCCCAGGCTGGCCAGAATTTTTTCAAAGTCTGACGCCTGGCCGAAAATTTTCAAAGTCTCATGCTGGCCAGAATTTTTTCTAAGTCTGACGCCTGGCCGAAAATTTTCAAATCCCATGCTGGCCAGAATTTTTTCAGTCTGATGCCTGGCTGAAAATTTTCAAAGTCCCATGCAAGCCAGAATTTTTTCAAAGTCCCATGCTGGCCAGAATTTTTTCAAAGTCTGATGCCTGGCTGAAAATTTTCAAAGTCCCATGCAAGCCAGAATTTTTTCAAAGTCCCATGCTGGCCAGAATTTTTTCAAAGTCTGATGCCTGGCCGAAAATTTTCAAAGTCTGACGCCTACCTGAAATATTTCAAAGTCCCATGCTGGCCAGAATTTTTTCGAAGTCTGACGCCTGGCTGAAAATTTTCAAAGTCCCATGCTGGCCAGAATTTTTTCTAAGTCCGACGCCTGCCTGAAAATTTTCAAAGTCCTACTCCTGCCCGAAAATTTTCAAAGTCCCACGCCTGTCTGAAAATTTTCAAAGTCCCACACTTGTCTGAAAATTTTCAAAGTCTGACGCAGGCACAAATGTTTTCAAAGTCTGGCGCCTCTCCGAAAATTTTCAAAGTCCCACACCAATCTTTTCAATAGCCTGGGTTAAAAGGGTTGCAGTACCGCCGGCCACCATCGGGGGGCGCTGCAGATAGGGCACCCGGTTCCCTATCTGGGGACCTTTCCACCCAAACCGCAAAATGGAGTTGTCACGATTTCAGAAGGTAGCAATTTCAGACGAGGCACCTCCAGGGCCGAACAAGGGAGGCTCACCAGACGTATGTCCGACAAAGAGGAGGGTTGGGGCGGCCTCCTTGGGCAGACGGCCTGCTCTCTGGCCTGGTTGTCAGATTTTTTCAAAGTCTGACGCCTGCCCGAAATATTTCAAAGTCCCACACCATTCATTTCAATAGCCTGGGTCACCAGGCCCGAAAATTTTCAGTCCAACGCCTGGCCGAAAATTTCCAAAGTCCCATGCGAGCCAGAATTTTTTCAAAGTCCCATGCTGGCCAGAAATTTTTCAAAGTCTGACGCCTAGCCGAAAATTTTCAAAGTCCCATGCTGGCCAGAATTTTTTCTAAGTCCGACCCCTGGCTGAAAATTTTCAAAGTCCCATGCTGGCCAGAATTTTTTCTGTCTGTTGCCTGGCTGAAAATTTTCAAAGTCCCATGCTGGCCAGAAGTCTGACGCCTGGCCGAAAATTTTCAAAGTCAGACGCCTACCTGAAATATTTCAAAGTCCCATGCTGGCCAGAATTTTTTCTAAGTCTGACGCCTACCTGAAATATTTCAAAGTCCCATGCTAGCCAGAATTTTTTCAAAGTCCCATGCTGGCCAGAAATTTTTCAAAGTCTGACGCCTAGCCGAAAATTTTCAAAGTCCCATGCTGGCCAGAATTTTTTTCAAAGTCTGACGCCTGGCCGAAAATTTTCAAAGTCTCACGCCTACCTGAAATATTTCAAAGTCCCATGCTGGCCAGAATTTTTTCTAAGTCCGACCCCTGGCTGAAAATTTTCAAAGTCCCATGCTGGCCAGAATTTTTTCAAAGTCTGACGCCTGGCCGAAAATTTTCAAAGTCACATGCAAGCCAGAATTTTTTCAAAGTCCCATGCTGGCCAGAATTATTTCTAAGTCTGACGCTTGGCCGAAAATTTTCAAAGTCCCATGCTGTCCAGATTTTTTTCAAAGTCCCATGCTGGCCAGAATTTTTTCTAAGTCTGACGCTTGGCCAAAAATTTTCAAAGTCCCATGCTGGCCAGAATTTTTTCTAAGTCTGACGCCTGGCCGAAAATTTTCAAAGTCCCATGCTGTCCAGAATTTTTTCAAAGTCCCATGCTGGACAGGAATTTTTTCTAAGTCTGACGCTTGGCCAAAAATTTTCAAAGTCCCATGCTGGCCAGAATTTTTTCTAAGTCTGACGCCTGGCCGAAAATTTTCAAAGTCCCATGCTGGCCAGAATTTTTTTCTAAGTCTGATGCCTGGCTGAAAATTTTCAAAGTCCCATGCTGGCCAGAATTTTTTCTAAGTCTGATGCCTGGCTGAAAAATTTCAAAGTCCCATGCTGGCCAGAATTTCTTCTAAGTCCCATGCTGGCCAGAATTTTTTCTAAGTCTGACGCTTGGCCGAAAATTTTCAAAGTCCCATGCTGTCCAGAATTTTTTCAAAGTCCCATGCTGGCCAGAATTTTTTCTAAGTCTGATGCCTGGCTGAAAATTTTCAAAGTCCCATGCAAGCCAGAATTTTTTCAAAGTCCCATGCTGGCCAGAATTATTTCTAAGTCTGACGCTTGGCCGAAAATTTTCAAAGTCCCATGCTGTCCAGAATTTTTTCAAAGTCCCATGCTGGCCAGAATTTTTTCTAAGTCTGACGCTTGGCCAAAAATTTTCAAAGTCCCATGCTGGCCAGAATTTTTTCAAAGTCCCATGCTGGCCAGAATTTTTTCTAAGTCTGACGCTTGGCCAAAAATTTTCAAAGTCCCATGCTGGCCAGAATTTTTTCTAAGTCTGATGCCTGGCTGAAAATTTTCAAAGTCCCATGCTGGCCAGAATTTTTTCTAAGTCTGATGCCTGGCTGAAAAATTTCAAAGTCCCATGCTGGCCAGAATTTCTTCTAAGTCCCATGCTGGCCAGAATTTTTTCTAAGTCTGACGCTTGGCCGAAAATTTTCAAAGTCCCATGCTGTCCAGAATTTTTTCAAAGTCCCATGCTGGCCAGAATTTCTTCTAAGTCCCATGCTGGCCAGAATTTTTTCTAAGTCTGACGCTTGGCCGAAAATTTTCAAAGTCCCATGCTGGCCAGAATTTTTTCTAAGTCTGATGCCTGGCTGAAAATTTTCAAAGTCCCATGCTGGCCAGAATTTTTTCTAAGTCTGACGCCTGGTCGAAAATTTTCAAAGTCCCATGCTGGCCAGAATTTTTTCTAAGTCTGACACCTGCCTGAAATATTTCAAAGTCCCATGCTGGCCAGAATTTTTTCAAAGTCCCATGCTGGCCAGAATTTTTTCTAAGTCTGACGCCTGGCTGAAAATTTTCAAAGTCCCATGCTGTCCAGAATTTTTTCAAAGTCCCATGCTGGCCAGAATTTTTTCTAAGTCTGACGCCTGGCTGAAAATTTTCAAAGTCCCATGATGGCCAGAATTTTTTCTAAGTCTGATGCCTGGCTGAAAATTTTCAAAGTCCCATGCTGTCCAGAATTTTTTCAAAGTCCCATGCTGGCCAGAATTTTTTCTAAGTCTGACGCCTGGCTGAAAAATTTCAAAGTCCCATGATGGCCAGAAATTTTTCTAAGTCCCATGCTGGCCAGAATTTTTTCTAAGTCTGATGCCTGGCTGAAAAATTTCAAAGTCCCATGCTGGCCAGAATTTCTTCTAAGTCCCATGCTGGCCAGAATTTTTTCTAAGTCTGACGCCTGGCTGAAAAATTTCAAAGTCCCATGCTGTCCAGAATTTTTTCAAAGTCCCATGCTGGCCAGAATTTTTTCTAAGTCTGGCGCCTGGCTGAAAATTTTCAAAGTCCCATGCTGGCCAGAATTATTTCTAAGTCTGACGCCTGGCCAAAAATTTTCAAAGTCCCATGCTGGCCAGAATTTTTTCAAAGTCCCATGCTGGCCAGAATTTTTTCTAAGTCTGATGCCTGGCTGAAAATTTTCAATGTCCCATGCTGGCCAGAATTTTTTCTAAGTCCCATGCTGGCCAGAATTTTTTTAAAGTCTGATGCCTGGCTGAAAATTTTCAAAGTCCCATGCTGGCCAGAATTTTTTCAAAGTCCCATGCTGGCCAGAATTTTTTCTAAGTCTGATGCCTGGTCGAAAATTTTCAAAGTCCCATGCTGGCCAGAATTTTTTCAAAGTCCCATGCTGGCCAGAATTTTTTCAAAGTCCCATGTTGGCCAGAATTTTTTCTAAGTCTGACGCCTGGCTGAAAATTTTCAAAGTCCCATGCTGGCCAGAATTTTTTCTAAGTCTGACGCCTGGCCGAAAATTTTCAAAGTCCCATGCTGTCCAGAATTTTTTCAAAGTCCCATGCTGGACAGGAATTTTTTCTAAGTCTGACGCTTGGCCAAAAATTTTCAAAGTCCCATGCTGGCCAGAATTTTTTCTAAGTCTGACGCCTGGCCGAAAATTTTCAAAGTCCCATGCTGGCCAGAATTTTTTTCTAAGTCTGATGCCTGGCTGAAAATTTTCAAAGTCCCATGCTGGCCAGAATTTTTTCTAAGTCTGATGCCTGGCTGAAAAATTTCAAAGTCCCATGCTGGCCAGAATTTCTTCTAAGTCCCATGCTGGCCAGAATTTTTTCTAAGTCTGACGCTTGGCCGAAAATTTTCAAAGTCCCATGCTGTCCAGAATTTTTTCAAAGTCCCATGCTGGCCAGAATTTTTTCTAAGTCTGATGCCTGGCTGAAAATTTTCAAAGTCCCATGCAAGCCAGAATTTTTTCAAAGTCCCATGCTGGCCAGAATTATTTCTAAGTCTGACGCTTGGCCGAAAATTTTCAAAGTCCCATGCTGTCCAGAATTTTTTCAAAGTCCCATGCTGGCCAGAATTTTTTCTAAGTCTGACGCTTGGCCAAAAATTTTCAAAGTCCCATGCTGGCCAGAATTTTTTCAAAGTCCCATGCTGGCCAGAATTTTTTCTAAGTCTGACGCTTGGCCAAAAATTTTCAAAGTCCCATGCTGGCCAGAATTTTTTCTAAGTCTGATGCCTGGCTGAAAATTTTCAAAGTCCCATGCTGGCCAGAATTTTTTCTAAGTCTGATGCCTGGCTGAAAAATTTCAAAGTCCCATGCTGGCCAGAATTTCTTCTAAGTCCCATGCTGGCCAGAATTTTTTCTAAGTCTGACGCTTGGCCGAAAATTTTCAAAGTCCCATGCTGTCCAGAATTTTTTCAAAGTCCCATGCTGGCCAGAATTTCTTCTAAGTCCCATGCTGGCCAGAATTTTTTCTAAGTCTGACGCTTGGCCGAAAATTTTCAAAGTCCCATGCTGGCCAGAATTTTTTCTAAGTCTGATGCCTGGCTGAAAATTTTCAAAGTCCCATGCTGGCCAGAATTTTTTCTAAGTCTGACGCCTGGTCGAAAATTTTCAAAGTCCCATGCTGGCCAGAATTTTTTCTAAGTCTGACACCTGCCTGAAATATTTCAAAGTCCCATGCTGGCCAGAATTTTTTCAAAGTCCCATGCTGGCCAGAATTTTTTCTAAGTCTGACGCCTGGCTGAAAATTTTCAAAGTCCCATGCTGTCCAGAATTTTTTCAAAGTCCCATGCTGGCCAGAATTTTTTCTAAGTCTGACGCCTGGCTGAAAATTTTCAAAGTCCCATGATGGCCAGAATTTTTTCTAAGTCTGATGCCTGGCTGAAAATTTTCAAAGTCCCATGCTGTCCAGAATTTTTTCAAAGTCCCATGCTGGCCAGAATTTTTTCTAAGTCTGACGCCTGGCTGAAAAATTTCAAAGTCCCATGATGGCCAGAAATTTTTCTAAGTCCCATGCTGGCCAGAATTTTTTCTAAGTCTGATGCCTGGCTGAAAAATTTCAAAGTCCCATGCTGGCCAGAATTTCTTCTAAGTCCCATGCTGGCCAGAATTTTTTCTAAGTCTGACGCCTGGCTGAAAAATTTCAAAGTCCCATGCTGTCCAGAATTTTTTCAAAGTCCCATGCTGGCCAGAATTTTTTCTAAGTCTGGCGCCTGGCTGAAAATTTTCAAAGTCCCATGCTGGCCAGAATTATTTCTAAGTCTGACGCCTGGCCAAAAATTTTCAAAGTCCCATGCTGGCCAGAATTTTTTCAAAGTCCCATGCTGGCCAGAATTTTTTCTAAGTCTGATGCCTGGCTGAAAATTTTCAATGTCCCATGCTGGCCAGAATTTTTTCTAAGTCCCATGCTGGCCAGAATTTTTTTAAAGTCTGATGCCTGGCTGAAAATTTTCAAAGTCCCATGCTGGCCAGAATTTTTTCAAAGTCCCATGCTGGCCAGAATTTTTTCTAAGTCTGATGCCTGGTCGAAAATTTTCAAAGTCCCATGCTGGCCAGAATTTTTTCAAAGTCCCATGCTGGCCAGAATTTTTTCAAAGTCCCATGTTGGCCAGAATTTTTTCTAAGTCTGACGCCTGGCTGAAAATTTTCAAAGTCCCATGATGGCCAGAATTTTTTCTAAGTCTGATGCCTGGCTGAAAATTTTCAAAGTCCCATGCTGGCCAGAATTTTTTCTAAGTCTGACGCCTGGCCGAAAATTTTCAAAGTCCCATGCTGGCCAGAATTTTTTCTAAGTCTGACACCTGCCTGAAATATTTCAAAGTCCCATGCTGGCCAGAATTTTTTCTAAGTCTGACGCTTGGCCGAAAATTTTCAAAGTCCCATGCTGGCCAGAATTTCTTCTAAGTCCCATGCTGGCCAGAATTTTTTCTAAGTCTGACGCTTGGCCGAAAATGTTCAAAGTCTGACGCCTACCTGAAATATTTCAAAGTCCCATGCTGGCCAGAATTTTTTCAAAGTCTGACGCCTGGCCGAAAATTTTCAAAGTCCCATGCTGGCCAGAATTTTTTTCTAAGTCTGACGCCTGGCCGAAAATTTTCAAAGTCCCTTGCTGGCCAGAATTTTTTCTAAGTCTGACGCCTACCTGAAATATTTCAAAGTCCCATGCTGGCCAGAATTTTTTCTAAGTCCGAACCCTGGCTGAAAATTTTCAAAGTCCCATGCTGGCCAGAATTTTTTCTAAGTCTGACACCTGCCTGAAATATTTCAAAGTCCCATGCTGGCCAGAATTTTTTCTAAGTCTGACGCTTGGCCGAAAATTTTCAAAGTCCCATGCTGGCCAGAATTTCTTCTAAGTCCCATGCTGGCCAGAATTTTTTCTAAGTCTGACGCTTGGCCGAAAATGTTCAAAGTCTGACGCCTACCTGAAATATTTCAAAGTCCCATGCTGGCCAGAATTTTTTCAAAGTCTGACGCCTGGCCGAAAATTTTCAAAGTCCCATGCTGGCCAGAATTTTTTCTAAGTCTGACGCCTACCTGAAATATTTCAAAGTCCCATGCTGGCCAGAATTTTTTCTAAGTCCGAACCCTGGCTGAAAATTTTCAAAGTCCCATGCTAGCCAGAATTTTTTCTAAGACCCATGCTGGCCAGAATTTTTTCAAAGTCTGACGCATGGCCAAAAATTTTCAAAGTCCCATGCTAGCCAGAATTTTTTCAAAGTCCCATGCTGGCCAGAAATTTTCAGTCTCACGCCTGCCTGAAATATTTCAAAGTCCCATGCTGGCCACAATTTTTTCTAAGTCTGACGCCTGGCTGAAAAATTTCAAAGTCCCATGCTGGCCAGAATTTTTTCAAAGTCCCATGCTGGCCAGAATTTTTTCAAAGTCTGACGCCTGGACGAAAATTTTCAAAGTCCCATGCTGGCCAGAATTTTTTTCTAAGTCTGACGCCTGGCCGAAAATTTTCAAAGTCCCATGCTGGCCAGAATTTTTTCTAAGTCTGACGCCTACCTGAAATATTTCAAAGTCCCATGCTGGCCAGAATTTTTTCTAAGTCCGAACCCTGGCTGAAAATCTTCAAAGTCCCATGCTAGCCAGAATTTTTTCAAAGTCCCATGCTGGCCTGAAATATTTCCAACTACCATTCTGGCCAGAATTTTTTCTATGTCTGACGCCTGGCCGAAAATTTTCAAAGTCCCATGCTCGCCAGAATTTTTTCTAAGTCTGAAGCCTGGCCGAAAATTTTCAAAGTCCCTTGCTTGCCAGAATTTTTTCTAAGTCTGACGCCTGGACGAAAATTTTCAAAGTCCCATGCTGGCCAGAATTTTTTCTAAGTCTTGACGCCTACCTGAAATATTTCAAAGTCCCATGCTGGCCACAATTTTTTCTAAGTCTGACGCCTGGCTGAAAATTTTCAAAGTCCCATGCTGGCCAGAATTTTTTCTAAGTCTGACGCCTGGCCGAAAATTTTCAAAGTCCCATGCTGGCCAGAATTTTTTCAAAGTCCCATGCTGGCCAGAATTTTTTCAAAGTCTGACGTCTGGCCGAAAATTTTCAAAGTCCCATGCTAGCCAGAATTTTTTCTAAGTCTGACGCCTGGCCGAAAATTTTCAAAGTCCCATGCTGGCCAGAATTTTTTCAAAGTCCCATGCTGGCCTGAAATATTTCCAACTCCCAGGCTGGCCAGAATTTTTTCAAAGTCTGACGCCTGGCCGAAAATTTTCAAAGTCTCATGCTGGCCAGAATTTTTACAAAGTCCCATGCTGGCCTGAAATATTTCCAAATCCCATGCTGGCCAGAATTTTTTCTAAGTCTGACGCCTGGCCGAAAATTTTCAAATCCCATGCTGGCCAGAATTTTTTCAGTCTGATGCCTGGCTGAAAATTTTCAAAGTCCCATGCAAGCCAGAATTTTTTCAAAGTCCCATGCTGGCCAGAAGTCTGACGCCTGGCCGAAAATTTTCAAAGTCTGACGCCTACCTGAAATATTTCAAAGTCCCATGCTGGCCAGAATTTTTTCGAAGTCCGACGCCTGGCCGAAAATTTTCAAAGTCCCATGCTGGCCAGAATTTTTTCTAAGTCTGACGCCTGGCTGAAAATTTTCAAAGTCCCATGCTGGCCAGAATTTTTTCTAAGTCCGACGCCTGCCTGAAAATTTTCAAAGTCCTACTCCTGCCCGAAAATTTTCAAAGTCCCACGCCTGTCTGAAAATTTTCAAAGTCCCACACTTGTCTGAAAATTTTCAAAGTCTGACGCAGGCACAAATGTTTTCAAAGTCTGGCGCCTCTCCGAAAATTTTCAAAGTCCCACACCAATCTTTTCAATAGCCTGGGTTAAAAGGGCTGCAGTACCACCGGCCACCATCGGGGGGCGCTGCAGATAGGGCACCCGGTTCCCTATCTGGGGACCTTTCCACCCAATCCGCAAAATGGAGTTGTCACGATTTCAGAAGGTAGCAATTTCAGACGAGGCACCTCCAGGGCCGAACAAGGGAGGCTCACCAGACGTATGTCCGACAAAGAGGAGGGTTGGGGCGGCCTCCTTGGGCAGACGGCCTGCTCTCTGGCCTGGTTGTCAGATTTTTTCAAAGTCTGACGCCTGCCCGAAATATTTCAAAGTCCCACACCATTCATTTCAATAGCCTGGGTCACCAGGCCCGAAAATTTTCAGTCCAACGCCTGGCCGAAAATTTCCAAAGTCCCATGCGAGCCAGAATTTTTTCAAAGTCCCATGCTGGCCAGAAATTTTTCAAAGTCTGACGCCTGGCCGAAAATTTTCAAAGTCCCATGCTGGCCAGAATTTTTTCTAAGTCTGACGCCTGGCCGAAAATTTTCAAAGTCCCATGCTGGCCAGAATTTTTTCAAAGTCCCATGCTGGCCTGAAATATTTCCAACTCCCAGGCTGGCCAGAATTTTTTCAAAGTCTGACGCCTGGCCGAAAATTTTCAAAGTCTCATGCTGGCCAGAATTTTTTCAAAGTCCCATGCTGGCCTGAAATATTTCCAAATCCCATGCTTGCCAGATTTTTTTCTAAGTCTGACGCCTGGCCGAAAATTTTCAAATCCCATGCTGGCCAGAATTTTTTCAGTCTGATGCCTGGCTGAAAATTTTCAAAGTCCCATGCAAGCCAGAATTTTTTCAAAGTCCCATGCTGGCCAGAAGTCTGACGCCTGGCCGAAAATGTTCAAAGTCTGACGCCTACCTGAAATATTTCAAAGTCCCATGCTGGCCAGAATTTTTTCGATGTCCGACGCCTGGCCGAAAATTTTCAAAGTCCCATGCTGGCCAGAATTTTTTCTGTCTGTTGCCTGGCTGAAAATTTTCAAAGTCCCATGCTGGCCAGAAGTCTGACGCCTGGCCGAAAATTTTCAAAGTCAGACGCCTACCTGAAATATTTCAAAGTCCCATGCTGGCCAGAATTTTTTCTAAGTCTGACGCCTACCTGAAATATTTCAAAGTCCCATGCTAGCCAGAATTTTTTCAAAGTCCCATGCTGGCCAGAAATTTTTCAAAGTCTGACGCCTAGCCGAAAATTTTCAAAGTCCCATGCTGGCCAGAATTTTTTCTAAGTCCGACCCCTGGCTGAAAATTTTCAAAGTCCCATGCTGGCCAGAATTTTTTCAAAGTCTGACGCCTGGCCGAAAATTTTCAAAGTCCCATGCAAGCCAGAATTTTTTCAAAGTCCCATGCTGGCCAGAATTATTTCTAAGTCTGACGCTTGGCCGAAAATTTTCAAAGTCCCATGCTGTCCAGAATTTTTTCAAAGTCCCATGCTGGCCAGAATTTTTTCTAAGTCTGACGCTTGGCCAAAAATTTTCAAAGTCCCATGCTGGCCAGAATTTTTTCTAAGTCTGACGCCTGGCCGAAAATTTTCAAAGTCCCATGCTGTCCAGAATTTTTTCAAAGTCCCATGCTGGCCAGAATTTTTTCTAAGTCTGACGCTTGGCCAAAAATTTTCAAAGTCCCATGCTGGCCAGAATTTTTTCTAAGTCTGACGCCTGGCCGAAAATTTTCAAAGTCCCATGCTGGCCAGAATTTTTTCTAAGTCTGATGCCTGGCTGAAAATTTTCAAAGTCCCATGCTGGCCAGAATTTTTTCTAAGTCTGATGCCTGGCTGAAAAATTTCAAAGTCCCATGCTGTCCAGAATTTTTTCAAAGTCCCATGCTGGCCAGAATTTTTTCTAAGTCTGATGCCTGGCTGAAAATTTTCAAAGTCCCATGCAAGCCAGAATTATTTCTAAGTCTGACGCTTGGCCGAAAATTTTCAAAGTCCCATGCTGTCCAGAATTTTTTCAAAGTCCCATGCTGGCCAGAATTATTTCTAAGTCTGACGCTTGGCCGAAAATTTTCAAAGTCCCATGCTGTCCAGAATTTTTTCAAAGTCCCATGCTGGCCAGAATTTTTTCTAAGTCTGACGCTTGGCCAAAAATTTTCAAAGTCCCATGCTGGCCAGAATTCTTTCTAAGTCTGACGCCTGGCCGAAAATTTTCAAAGTCCCATGCTGTCCAGAATTTTTTCAAAGTCCCATGCTGGCCAGAATTTTTTCTAAGTCTGACGCTTGGCCAAAAATTTTCAAAGTCCCATGCTGGCCAGAATTTTTTCTAAGTCTGACGCCTGGCCGAAAATTTTCAAAGTCCCATGCTGGCCAGAATTTTTTCTAAGTCTGATGCCTGGCTGAAAATTTTCAAAGTCCCATGCTGGCCAGAATTTTTTCTAAGTCTGATGCCTGGCTGAAAAATTTCAAAGTCCCATGCTGGCCAGAATTTCTTCTAAGTCCCATGCTGGCCAGAATTTTTTCTAAGTCTGACGCTTGGCCGAAAATTTTCAAAGTCCCATGCTGTCCAGAATTTTTTCAAAGTCCCATGCTGGCCAGAATTTTTTCTACGTCTGATGCCTGGCTGAAAATTTTCAAAGTCCCATGCTGGCCAGAATTTTTTCTAAGTCTGATGTCTGGCTGAAAATTTTCAAAGTCCCATGCTGGCCAGAATTTTTTCTAAGTCTGACGCCTGGTCGAAAATTTTCAAAGTCCCATGCTGGCCAGAATTTTTTCTAAGTCTGACACCTGCCTGAAATATTTCAAAGTCCCATGCTGGCCAGAATTTTTTCAAAGTCCCATGCTGGCCAGAATTTTTTCTAAGTCTGACGCCTGGCTGAAAATTTTCAAAGTCCCATGCTGTTCAGAATTTTTTCAAAGTCCCATGCTGGCCAGAATTTTTTCTAAGTCTGACGCCTGGCTGAAAATTTTCAAAGTCCCATGATGGCCAGAATTTTTTCTAAGTCTGATGCCTGGCTGAAAATTTTCAAAGTCCCATGCTGTCCAGAATTTTTTCAAAGTCCCATGCTGGCCAGAATTTTTTCTAAGTCTGACGCTTGGCCAAAAATTTTCAAAGTCCCATGCTGGCCAGAATTCTTTCTAAGTCTGACGCCTGGCCGAAAATTTTCAAAGTCCCATGCTGTCCAGAATTTTTTCAAAGTCCCATGCTGGCCAGAATTTTTTCTAAGTCTGACGCTTGGCCAAAAATTTTCAAAGTCCCATGCTGGCCAGAATTTTTTCTAAGTCTGACGCCTGGCCGAAAATTTTCAAAGTCCCATGCTGGCCAGAATTTTTTCTAAGTCTGATGCCTGGCTGAAAATTTTCAAAGTCCCATGCTGGCCAGAATTTTTTCTAAGTCTGATGCCTGGCTGAAAAATTTCAAAGTCCCATGCTGGCCAGAATTTCTTCTAAGTCCCATGCTGGCCAGAATTTTTTCTAAGTCTGACGCTTGGCCGAAAATTTTCAAAGTCCCATGCTGTCCAGAATTTTTTCAAAGTCCCATGCTGGCCAGAATTTTTTCTACGTCTGATGCCTGGCTGAAAATTTTCAAAGTCCCATGCTGGCCAGAATTTTTTCTAAGTCTGATGCCTGGCTGAAAATTTTCAAAGTCCCATGCTGGCCAGAATTTTTTCTAAGTCTGACGCCTGGTCGAAAATTTTCAAAGTCCCATGCTGGCCAGAATTTTTTCTAAGTCTGACACCTGCCTGAAATATTTCAAAGTCCCATGCTGGCCAGAATTTTTTCAAAGTCCCATGATGGCCAGAATTTTTTCTAAGTCTGACGCCTGGCTGAAAATTTTCAAAGTCCCATGCTGTCCAGAATTTTTTCAAAGTCCCATGCTGGCCAGAATTTTTTCTAAGTCTGACGCCTGGCTGAAAATTTTCAAAGTCCCATGATGGCCAGAATTTTTTCTAAGTCTGATGCCTGGCTGAAAAATTTCAAAGTCCCATGCTGGCCAGAATTTCTTCTAAGTCCCATGCTGGCCAGAATTTTTTCTAAGTCTGATGCCTGGCTGAAAAATTTCAAAGTCCCATGCTGGCCAGAATTTTTTCTAAGTCCCATGCTGGCCAGAATTTTTTCTAAGTCTGACGCCTGGCTGAAAAATTTCAAAGTCCCATGCTGTCCAGAATTTTTTCAAAGTCCCATGCTGGCCAGAATTTTTTCTAAGTCTGGCGCCTGGCTGAAAATTTTCAAAGTCCCATGCTGGCCAGAATTATTTCTAAGTCTGACGCCTGGCCAAAAATTTTCAAAGTCCCATGCTGGCCAGAATTTTTTCAAAGTCCCATGCTGGCCAGAATTTTTTCTAAGTCTGATGCCTGGCTGAAAATTTTCAAAGTCCCATGCTGGCCAGAATTTTTTCAAAGTCCCATGCTGGCCAGAATTTTTTCTAAGTCTGATGCCTGGTCGAAAATTTTCAAAGTCCCATGCTGGCCAGAATTTTTTCAAAGTCCCATGCTGGCCAGAATTTTTTCAAAGTCCCATGCTGGCCAGAATTTTTTCTAAGTCTGACGCCTGGCTGAAAATTTTCAAAGTCCCATGATGGCCAGAATTTTTTCTAAGTCTGATGCCTGGCTGAAAATTTTCAAAGTCCCATGCTGGCCAGAATTTTTTCTAAGTCTGACGCCTGGCCGAAAATTTTCAAAGTCCCATGCTGGCCAGAATTTTTTCTAAGTCTGACACCTGCCTGAAATATTTCAAAGTCCCATGCTGGCCAGAATTTTTTCTAAGTCTGACGCTTGGCCGAAAATTTTCAAAGTCCCATGCTGGCCAGAATTTCTTCTAAGTCCCATGCTGGCCAGAATTTTTTCTAAGTCTGATGCCTGGTCGAAAATTTTCAAAGTCCCATGCTGGCCAGAATTTTTTCAAAGTCCCATGCTGGCCAGAATTTTTTCAAAGTCCCATGCTGGCCAGAATTTTTTCTAAGTCTGACGCCTGGCTGAAAATTTTCAAAGTCCCATGATGGCCAGAATTTTTTCTAAGTCTGATGCCTGGCTGAAAATTTTCAAAGTCCCATGCTGGCCAGAATTTTTTCTAAGTCTGACGCCTGGCCGAAAATTTTCAAAGTCCCATGCTGGCCAGAATTTTTTCTAAGTCTGACACCTGCCTGAAATATTTCAAAGTCCCATGCTGGCCAGAATTTTTTCTAAGTCTGACGCTTGGCCGAAAATTTTCAAAGTCCCATGCTGGCCAGAATTTCTTCTAAGTCCCATGCTGGCCAGAATTTTTTCTAAGTCTGACGCTTGGCCGAAAATGTTCAAAGTCTGACGCCTACCTGAAATATTTCAAAGTCCCATGCTGGCCAGAATTTTTTCAAAGTCTGACGCCTGGCCGAAAATTTTCAAAGTCCCATGCTGGCCAGAATTTTTTTCTAAGTCTGACGCCTGGCCGAAAATTTTCAAAGTCCCTTGCTGGCCAGAATTTTTTCTAAGTCTGACGCCTACCTGAAATATTTCAAAGTCCCATGCTGGCCAGAATTTTTTCTAAGTCCGAACCCTGGCTGAAAATTTTCAAAGTCCCATGCTGGCCAGAATTTTTTCTAAGTCTGACACCTGCCTGAAATATTTCAAAGTCCCATGCTGGCCAGAATTTTTTCTAAGTCTGACGCTTGGCCGAAAATTTTCAAAGTCCCATGCTGGCCAGAATTTCTTCTAAGTCCCATGCTGGCCAGAATTTTTTCTAAGTCTGACGCTTGGCCGAAAATGTTCAAAGTCTGACGCCTACCTGAAATATTTCAAAGTCCCATGCTGGCCAGAATTTTTTCTAAGTCTGACACCTGCCTGAAATATTTCAAAGTCCCATGCTGGCCAGAATTTTTTCTAAGTCTGACGCTTGGCCGAAAATTTTCAAAGTCCCATGCTGGCCAGAATTTCTTCTAAGTCCCATGCTGGCCAGAATTTTTTCTAAGTCTGATGCCTGGTCGAAAATTTTCAAAGTCCCATGCTGGCCAGAATTTTTTCAAAGTCCCATGCTGTCCAGAATTTTTTCAAAGTCCCATGCTGGCCAGAATTTTTTCTACGTCTGATGCCTGGCTGAAAATTTTCAAAGTCCCATGCTGGCCAGAATTTTTTCTAAGTCTGATGCCTGGCTGAAAATTTTCAAAGTCCCATGCTGGCCAGAATTTTTTCTAAGTCTGACGCCTGGTCGAAAATTTTCAAAGTCCCATGCTGGCCAGAATTTTTTCTAAGTCTGACACCTGCCTGAAATATTTCAAAGTCCCATGCTGGCCAGAATTTTTTCAAAGTCCCATGCTGGCCAGAATTTTTTCTAAGTCTGACGCCTGGCTGAAAATTTTCAAAGTCCCATGCTGTCCAGAATTTTTTCAAAGTCCCATGCTGGCCAGAATTTTTTCTAAGTCTGACGCCTGGCTGAAAATTTTCAAAGTCCCATGATGGCCAGAATTTTTTCTAAGTCTGATGCCTGGCTGAAAAATTTCAAAGTCCCATGCTGGCCAGAATTTCTTCTAAGTCCCATGCTGGCCAGAATTTTTTCTAAGTCTGATGCCTGGCTGAAAAATTTCAAAGTCCCATGCTGGCCAGAATTTTTTCTAAGTCCCATGCTGGCCAGAATTTTTTCTAAGTCTGACGCCTGGCTGAAAAATTTCAAAGTCCCATGCTGTCCAGAATTTTTTCAAAGTCCCATGCTGGCCAGAATTTTTTCTAAGTCTGGCGCCTGGCTGAAAATTTTCAAAGTCCCATGCTGGCCAGAATTATTTCTAAGTCTGACGCCTGGCCAAAAATTTTCAAAGTCCCATGCTGGCCAGAATTTTTTCAAAGTCCCATGCTGGCCAGAATTTTTTCTAAGTCTGATGCCTGGCTGAAAATTTTCAAAGTCCCATGCTGGCCAGAATTTTTTCAAAGTCCCATGCTGGCCAGAATTTTTTCTAAGTCTGATGCCTGGTCGAAAATTTTCAAAGTCCCATGCTGGCCAGAATTTTTTCAAAGTCCCATGCTGGCCAGAATTTTTTCAAAGTCCCATGCTGGCCAGAATTTTTTCTAAGTCTGACGCCTGGCTGAAAATTTTCAAAGTCCCATGATGGCCAGAATTTTTTCTAAGTCTGATGCCTGGCTGAAAATTTTCAAAGTCCCATGCTGGCCAGAATTTTTTCTAAGTCTGACGCCTGGCCGAAAATTTTCAAAGTCCCATGCTGGCCAGAATTTTTTCTAAGTCTGACACCTGCCTGAAATATTTCAAAGTCCCATGCTGGCCAGAATTTTTTCTAAGTCTGACGCTTGGCCGAAAATTTTCAAAGTCCCATGCTGGCCAGAATTTCTTCTAAGTCCCATGCTGGCCAGAATTTTTTCTAAGTCTGATGCCTGGTCGAAAATTTTCAAAGTCCCATGCTGGCCAGAATTTTTTCAAAGTCCCATGCTGGCCAGAATTTTTTCAAAGTCCCATGCTGGCCAGAATTTTTTCTAAGTCTGACGCCTGGCTGAAAATTTTCAAAGTCCCATGATGGCCAGAATTTTTTCTAAGTCTGATGCCTGGCTGAAAATTTTCAAAGTCCCATGCTGGCCAGAATTTTTTCTAAGTCTGACGCCTGGCCGAAAATTTTCAAAGTCCCATGCTGGCCAGAATTTTTTCTAAGTCTGACACCTGCCTGAAATATTTCAAAGTCCCATGCTGGCCAGAATTTTTTCTAAGTCTGACGCTTGGCCGAAAATTTTCAAAGTCCCATGCTGGCCAGAATTTCTTCTAAGTCCCATGCTGGCCAGAATTTTTTCTAAGTCTGACGCTTGGCCGAAAATGTTCAAAGTCTGACGCCTACCTGAAATATTTCAAAGTCCCATGCTGGCCAGAATTTTTTCAAAGTCTGACGCCTGGCCGAAAATTTTCAAAGTCCCATGCTGGCCAGAATTTTTTTCTAAGTCTGACGCCTGGCCGAAAATTTTCAAAGTCCCTTGCTGGCCAGAATTTTTTCTAAGTCTGACGCCTACCTGAAATATTTCAAAGTCCCATGCTGGCCAGAATTTTTTCTAAGTCCGAACCCTGGCTGAAAATTTTCAAAGTCCCATGCTGGCCAGAATTTTTTCTAAGTCTGACACCTGCCTGAAATATTTCAAAGTCCCATGCTGGCCAGAATTTTTTCTAAGTCTGACGCTTGGCCGAAAATTTTCAAAGTCCCATGCTGGCCAGAATTTCTTCTAAGTCCCATGCTGGCCAGAATTTTTTCTAAGTCTGACGCTTGGCCGAAAATGTTCAAAGTCTGACGCCTACCTGAAATATTTCAAAGTCCCATGCTGGCCAGAATTTTTTCTAAGTCTGACACCTGCCTGAAATATTTCAAAGTCCCATGCTGGCCAGAATTTTTTCTAAGTCTGACGCTTGGCCGAAAATTTTCAAAGTCCCATGCTGGCCAGAATTTCTTCTAAGTCCCATGCTGGCCAGAATTTTTTCTAAGTCTGATGCCTGGTCGAAAATTTTCAAAGTCCCATGCTGGCCAGAATTTTTTCAAAGTCCCATGCTGGCCAGAATTTTTTCAAAGTCCCATGCTGGCCAGAATTTTTTCTAAGTCTGACGCCTGGCTGAAAATTTTCAAAGTCCCATGATGGCCAGAATTTTTTCTAAGTCTGATGCCTGGCTGAAAATTTTCAAAGTCCCATGCTGGCCAGAATTTTTTCTAAGTCTGACGCCTGGCCGAAAATTTTCAAAGTCCCATGCTGGCCAGAATTTTTTCTAAGTCTGACACCTGCCTGAAATATTTCAAAGTCCCATGCTGGCCAGAATTTTTTCTAAGTCTGACGCTTGGCCGAAAATTTTCAAAGTCCCATGCTGGCCAGAATTTCTTCTAAGTCCCATGCTGGCCAGAATTTTTTCTAAGTCTGACGCTTGGCCGAAAATGTTCAAAGTCTGACGCCTACCTGAAATATTTCAAAGTCCCATGCTGGCCAGAATTTTTTCAAAGTCTGACGCCTGGCCGAAAATTTTCAAAGTCCCATGCTGGCCAGAATTTTTTTCTAAGTCTGACGCCTGGCCGAAAATTTTCAAAGTCCCTTGCTGGCCAGAATTTTTTCTAAGTCTGACGCCTACCTGAAATATTTCAAAGTCCCATGCTGGCCAGAATTTTTTCTAAGTCCGAACCCTGGCTGAAAATTTTCAAAGTCCCATGCTGGCCAGAATTTTTTCTAAGTCTGACACCTGCCTGAAATATTTCAAAGTCCCATGCTGGCCAGAATTTTTTCTAAGTCTGACGCTTGGCCGAAAATTTTCAAAGTCCCATGCTGGCCAGAATTTCTTCTAAGTCCCATGCTGGCCAGAATTTTTTCTAAGTCTGACGCTTGGCCGAAAATGTTCAAAGTCTGACGCCTACCTGAAATATTTCAAAGTCCCATGCTGGCCAGAATTTTTTCTAAGTCTGACACCTGCCTGAAATATTTCAAAGTCCCATGCTGGCCAGAATTTTTTCTAAGTCTGACGCTTGGCCGAAAATTTTCAAAGTCCCATGCTGGCCAGAATTTCTTCTAAGTCCCATGCTGGCCAGAATTTTTTCTAAGTCTGATGCCTGGTCGAAAATTTTCAAAGTCCCATGCTGGCCAGAATTTTTTCAAAGTCCCATGCTGGCCAGAATTTTTTCAAAGTCCCATGCTGGCCAGAATTTTTTCTAAGTCTGACGCCTGGCTGAAAATTTTCAAAGTCCCATGATGGCCAGAATTTTTTCTAAGTCTGATGCCTGGCTGAAAATTTTCAAAGTCCCATGCTGGCCAGAATTTTTTCTAAGTCTGACGCCTGGCCGAAAATTTTCAAAGTCCCATGCTGGCCAGAATTTTTTCTAAGTCTGACACCTGCCTGAAATATTTCAAAGTCCCATGCTGGCCAGAATTTTTTCTAAGTCTGACGCTTGGCCGAAAATTTTCAAAGTCCCATGCTGGCCAGAATTTCTTCTAAGTCCCATGCTGGCCAGAATTTTTTCTAAGTCTGACGCTTGGCCGAAAATGTTCAAAGTCTGACGCCTACCTGAAATATTTCAAAGTCCCATGCTGGCCAGAATTTTTTCAAAGTCTGACGCCTGGCCGAAAATTTTCAAAGTCCCATGCTGGCCAGAATTTTTTTCTAAGTCTGACGCCTGGCCGAAAATTTTCAAAGTCCCTTGCTGGCCAGAATTTTTTCTAAGTCTGACGCCTACCTGAAATATTTCAAAGTCCCATGCTGGCCAGAATTTTTTCTAAGTCCGAACCCTGGCTGAAAATTTTCAAAGTCCCATGCTGGCCAGAATTTTTTCTAAGTCTGACACCTGCCTGAAATATTTCAAAGTCCCATGCTGGCCAGAATTTTTTCTAAGTCTGACGCTTGGCCGAAAATTTTCAAAGTCCCATGCTGGCCAGAATTTCTTCTAAGTCCCATGCTGGCCAGAATTTTTTCTAAGTCTGACGCTTGGCCGAAAATGTTCAAAGTCTGACGCCTACCTGAAATATTTCAAAGTCCCATGCTGGCCAGAATTTTTTCAAAGTCTGACGCCTGGCCGAAAATTTTCAAAGTCCCATGCTGGCCAGAATTTTTTCTAAGTCTGACGCCTACCTGAAATATTTCAAAGTCCCATGCTGGCCAGAATTTTTTCTAAGTCCGAACCCTGGCTGAAAATTTTCAAAGTCCCATGCTAGCCAGAATTTTTTCTAAGACCCATGCTGGCCAGAATTTTTTCAAAGTCTGACGCATGGCCAAAAATTTTCAAAGTCCCATGCTAGCCAGAATTTTTTCAAAGTCCCATGCTGGCCAGAAATTTTCAGTCTCACGCCTGCCTGAAATATTTCAAAGTCCCATGCTGGCCACAATTTTTTCTAAGTCTGACGCCTGGCTGAAAAATTTCAAAGTCCCATGCTGGCCAGAATTTTTTCAAAGTCCCATGCTGGCCAGAATTTTTTCAAAGTCTGACGCCTGGACGAAAATTTTCAAAGTCCCATGCTGGCCAGAATTTTTTTCTAAGTCTGACGCCTGGCCGAAAATTTTCAAAGTCCCATGCTGGCCAGAATTTTTTCTAAGTCTGACGCCTACCTGAAATATTTCAAAGTCCCATGCTGGCCAGAATTTTTTCTAAGTCCGAACCCTGGCTGAAAATCTTCAAAGTCCCATGCTAGCCAGAATTTTTTCAAAGTCCCATGCTGGCCTGAAATATTTCCAACTACCATTCTGGCCAGAATTTTTTCTATGTCTGACGCCTGGCCGAAAATTTTCAAAGTCCCATGCTCGCCAGAATTTTTTCTAAGTCTGAAGCCTGGCCGAAAATTTTCAAAGTCCCTTGCTTGCCAGAATTTTTTCTAAGTCTGACGCCTGGACGAAAATTTTCAAAGTCCCATGCTGGCCAGAATTTTTTCTAAGTCTTGACGCCTACCTGAAATATTTCAAAGTCCCATGCTGGCCACAATTTTTTCTAAGTCTGACGCCTGGCTGAAAATTTTCAAAGTCCCATGCTGGCCAGAATTTTTTCTAAGTCTGACGCCTGGCCGAAAATTTTCAAAGTCCCATGCTGGCCAGAATTTTTTCAAAGTCCCATGCTGGCCAGAATTTTTTCAAAGTCTGACGTCTGGCCGAAAATTTTCAAAGTCCCATGCTAGCCAGAATTTTTTCTAAGTCTGACGCCTGGCCGAAAATTTTCAAAGTCCCATGCTGGCCAGAATTTTTTCAAAGTCCCATGCTGGCCTGAAATATTTCCAACTCCCAGGCTGGCCAGAATTTTTTCAAAGTCTGACGCCTGGCCGAAAATTTTCAAAGTCTCATGCTGGCCAGAATTTTTACAAAGTCCCATGCTGGCCTGAAATATTTCCAAATCCCATGCTGGCCAGAATTTTTTCTAAGTCTGACGCCTGGCCGAAAATTTTCAAATCCCATGCTGGCCAGAATTTTTTCAGTCTGATGCCTGGCTGAAAATTTTCAAAGTCCCATGCAAGCCAGAATTTTTTCAAAGTCCCATGCTGGCCAGAAGTCTGACGCCTGGCCGAAAATTTTCAAAGTCTGACGCCTACCTGAAATATTTCAAAGTCCCATGCTGTCCAGAATTTTTTCAAAGTCCCATGCTGGCCAGAATTATTTCTAAGTCTGACGCTTGGCCGAAAATTTTCAAAGTCCCATGCTGTCCAGAATTTTTTCAAAGTCCCATGCTGGCCAGAATTTTTTCTAAGTCTGACGCTTGGCCAAAAATTTTCAAAGTCCCATGCTGGCCAGAATTTTTTCTAAGTCTGACGCTTGGCCAAAAATTTTCAAAGTCCCATGCTGGCCAGAATTTTTTCTAAGTCTGACGCCTGGCCGAAAATTTTCAAAGTCCCATGCTGGCCAGAATTTTTTCTAAGTCTGATGCCTGGCTGAAAATTTTCAAAGTCCCATGCTGGCCAGAATTTTTTCTAAGTCTGATGCCTGGCTGAAAAATTTCAAAGTCCCATGCTGGCCAGAATTTCTTCTAAGTCCCATGCTGGCCAGAATTTTTTCTAAGTCTGACGCTTGGCCGAAAATTTTCAAAGTCCCATGCTGTCCAGAATTTTTTCAAAGTCCCATGCTGGCCAGAATTTTTTCTACGTCTGATGCCTGGCTGAAAATTTTCAAAGTCCCATGCTGGCCAGAATTTTTTCTAAGTCTGATGTCTGGCTGAAAATTTTCAAAGTCCCATGCTGGCCAGAATTTTTTCTAAGTCTGACGCCTGGTCGAAAATTTTCAAAGTCCCATGCTGGCCAGAATTTTTTCTAAGTCTGACACCTGCCTGAAATATTTCAAAGTCCCATGCTGGCCAGAATTTTTTCAAAGTCCCATGCTGGCCAGAATTTTTTCTAAGTCTGACGCCTGGCTGAAAATTTTCAAAGTCCCATGCTGTCCAGAATTTTTTCAAAGTCCCATGCTGGCCAGAATTTTTTCTAAGTCTGACGCCTGGCTGAAAATTTTCAAAGTCCCATGATGGCCAGAATTTTTTCTAAGTCTGATGCCTGGCTGAAAATTTTCAAAGTCCCATGCTGTCCAGAATTTTTTCAAAGTCCCATGCTGGCCAGAATTTTTTCTAAGTCTGACGCTTGGCCAAAAATTTTCAAAGTCCCATGCTGGCCAGAATTCTTTCTAAGTCTGACGCCTGGCCGAAAATTTTCAAAGTCCCATGCTGTCCAGAATTTTTTCAAAGTCCCATGCTGGCCAGAATTTTTTCTAAGTCTGACGCTTGGCCAAAAATTTTCAAAGTCCCATGCTGGCCAGAATTTTTTCTAAGTCTGACGCCTGGCCGAAAATTTTCAAAGTCCCATGCTGGCCAGAATTTTTTCTAAGTCTGATGCCTGGCTGAAAATTTTCAAAGTCCCATGCTGGCCAGAATTTTTTCTAAGTCTGATGCCTGGCTGAAAAATTTCAAAGTCCCATGCTGGCCAGAATTTCTTCTAAGTCCCATGCTGGCCAGAATTTTTTCTAAGTCTGACGCTTGGCCGAAAATTTTCAAAGTCCCATGCTGTCCAGAATTTTTTCAAAGTCCCATGCTGGCCAGAATTTTTTCTACGTCTGATGCCTGGCTGAAAATTTTCAAAGTCCCATGCTGGCCAGAATTTTTTCTAAGTCTGATGCCTGGCTGAAAATTTTCAAAGTCCCATGCTGGCCAGAATTTTTTCTAAGTCTGACGCCTGGTCGAAAATTTTCAAAGTCCCATGCTGGCCAGAATTTTTTCTAAGTCTGACACCTGCCTGAAATATTTCAAAGTCCCATGCTGGCCAGAATTTTTTCAAAGTCCCATGCTGGCCAGAATTTTTTCTAAGTCTGACGCCTGGCTGAAAATTTTCAAAGTCCCATGCTGTCCAGAATTTTTTCAAAGTCCCATGCTGGCCAGAATTTTTTCTAAGTCTGACGCCTGGCTGAAAATTTTCAAAGTCCCATGATGGCCAGAATTTTTTCTAAGTCTGATGCCTGGCTGAAAAATTTCAAAGTCCCATGCTGGCCAGAATTTCTTCTAAGTCCCATGCTGGCCAGAATTTTTTCTAAGTCTGATGCCTGGCTGAAAAATTTCAAAGTCCCATGCTGGCCAGAATTTTTTCTAAGTCCCATGCTGGCCAGAATTTTTTCTAAGTCTGACGCCTGGCTGAAAAATTTCAAAGTCCCATGCTGTCCAGAATTTTTTCAAAGTCCCATGCTGGCCAGAATTTTTTCTAAGTCTGGCGCCTGGCTGAAAATTTTCAAAGTCCCATGCTGGCCAGAATTATTTCTAAGTCTGACGCCTGGCCAAAAATTTTCAAAGTCCCATGCTGGCCAGAATTTTTTCAAAGTCCCATGCTGGCCAGAATTTTTTCTAAGTCTGATGCCTGGCTGAAAATTTTCAAAGTCCCATGCTGGCCAGAATTTTTTCAAAGTCCCATGCTGGCCAGAATTTTTTCTAAGTCTGATGCCTGGTCGAAAATTTTCAAAGTCCCATGCTGGCCAGAATTTTTTCAAAGTCCCATGCTGGCCAGAATTTTTTCAAAGTCCCATGCTGGCCAGAATTTTTTCTAAGTCTGACGCCTGGCTGAAAATTTTCAAAGTCCCATGATGGCCAGAATTTTTTCTAAGTCTGATGCCTGGCTGAAAATTTTCAAAGTCCCATGCTGGCCAGAATTTTTTCTAAGTCTGACGCCTGGCCGAAAATTTTCAAAGTCCCATGCTGGCCAGAATTTTTTCTAAGTCTGACACCTGCCTGAAATATTTCAAAGTCCCATGCTGGCCAGAATTTTTTCTAAGTCTGACGCTTGGCCGAAAATTTTCAAAGTCCCATGCTGGCCAGAATTTCTTCTAAGTCCCATGCTGGCCAGAATTTTTTCTAAGTCTGACGCTTGGCCGAAAATGTTCAAAGTCTGACGTCTACCTGAAATATTTCAAAGTCCCATGCTGGCCAGAATTTTTTCAAAGTCTGATGCCTGGCCGAAAATTTTCAAAGTCCCATGCTGGCCAGAATTTTTTCTAAGTCTGACGCCTACCTGAAATATTTCAAAGTCCCATGCTGGCCAGAATTTTTTCTAAGTCCGAACCCTGGCTGAAAATTTTCAAAGTCCCATGCTAGCCAGAATTTTTTCTAAGACCCATGCTGGCCAGAATTTTTTCAAAGTCTGACGCCTGGCTGAAAAATTTCAAAGTCCCATGCTGGCCAGAATTTTTTCAAAGTCCCATGCTGGCCAGAATTTTTTCAAAGTCTGACGCCTGGACGAAAATTTTCAAAGTCCCATGCTGGCCAGAATTTTTTTCTAAGTCTGACGCCTGGCCGAAAATTTTCAAAGTCCCATGCTGGCCAGAATTTTTTCTAAGTCTGACGCCTGGCCAAAAATTTTCTAAGTCCCATGCTGGCCAGAATTTTTTCTAAGTCTGACGCTTGGCCAAAAATTTTCAAAGTCCCATGCTGGCCAGAATTCTTTCTAAGTCTGACGCCTGGCCGAAAATTTTCAAAGTCCCATGCTGTCCAGAATTTTTTCAAAGTCCCATGCTGGCCAGAATTTTTTCTAAGTCTGACGCTTGGCCAAAAATTTTCAAAGTCCCATGCTGGCCAGAATTTTTTCTAAGTCTGACGCCTGGCCGAAAATTTTCAAAGTCCCATGCTGGCCAGAATTTTTTCTAAGTCTGATGCCTGGCTGAAAATTTTCAAAGTCCCATGCTGGCCAGAATTTTTTCTAAGTCTGATGCCTGGCTGAAAAATTTCAAAGTCCCATGCTGGCCAGAATTTCTTCTAAGTCCCATGCTGGCCAGAATTTTTTCTAAGTCTGACGCTTGGCCAGAATTTTTTCAAAGTCCCATGCTGGCCAGAATTTTTTCTAAGTCTGATGCCTGGCTGAAAATTTTCAAAGTCCCATGCTGGCCAGAATTTTTTCAAAGTCCCATGCTGGCCAGAATTTTTTCTAAGTCTGATGCCTGGTCGAAAATTTTCAAAGTCCCATGCTGGCCAGAATTTTTTCAAAGTCCCATGCTGGCCAGAATTTTTTCAAAGTCCCATGCTGGCCAGAATTTTTTCTAAGTCTGACGCCTGGCTGAAAATTTTCAAAGTCCCATGATGGCCAGAATTTTTTCTAAGTCTGATGCCTGGCTGAAAATTTTCAAAGTCCCATGCTGGCCAGAATTTTTTCTAAGTCTGACGCCTGGCCGAAAATTTTCAAAGTCCCATGCTGGCCAGAATTTTTTCTAAGTCTGACACCTGCCTGAAATATTTCAAAGTCCCATGCTGGCCAGAATTTTTTCTAAGTCTGACGCTTGGCCGAAAATTTTCAAAGTCCCATGCTGGCCAGAATTTCTTCTAAGTCCCATGCTGGCCAGAATTTTTTCTAAGTCTGACGCTTGGCCGAAAATGTTCAAAGTCTGACGTCTACCTGAAATATTTCAAAGTCCCATGCTGGCCAGAATTTTTTCTAAGTCTGACGCCTGGCCGAAAATTTTCAAAGTCCCATGCTGGCCAGAATTTTTTCTAAGTCTGACACCTGCCTGAAATATTTCAAAGTCCCATGCTGGCCAGAATTTTTTCTAAGTCTGACGCTTGGCCGAAAATTTTCAAAGTCCCATGCTGGCCAGAATTTCTTCTAAGTCCCATGCTGGCCAGAATTTTTTCTAAGTCTGACGCTTGGCCGAAAATGTTCAAAGTCTGACGTCTACCTGAAATATTTCAAAGTCCCATGCTGGCCAGAATTTTTTCAAAGTCTGACGCCTGGCCGAAAATTTTCAAAGTCCCATGCTGGCCAGAATTTTTTCTAAGTCTGACGCCTACCTGAAATATTTCAAAGTCCCATGCTGGCCAGAATTTTTTCTAAGTCCGAACCCTGGCTGAAAATTTTCAAAGTCCCATGCTAGCCAGAATTTTTTCTAAGACCCATGCTGGCCAGAATTTTTTCAAAGTCTGACGCATGGCCAAAAATTTTCAAAGTCCCATGCTAGCCAGAATTTTTTCAAAGTCCCATGCTGGCCAGAAATTTTCAGTCTCACGCCTGCCTGAAATATTTCAAAGTCCCATGCTGGCCACAATTTTTTCTAAGTCTGACGCCTGGCTGAAAAATTTCAAAGTCCCATGCTGGCCAGAATTTTTTCAAAGTCCCATGCTGGCCAGAATTTTTTCAAAGTCTGACGCCTGGACGAAAATTTTCAAAGTCCCATGCTGGCCAGAATTTTTTTCTAAGTCTGACGCCTGGCCGAAAATTTTCAAAGTCCCATGCTGGCCAGAATTTTTTCTAAGTCTGACGCCTGGCCAAAAATTTTCTAAGTCCCATGCTGGCCAGAATTTTTTCTAAGTCTGACGCTTGGCCAAAAATTTTCAAAGTCCCATGCTGGCCAGAATTCTTTCTAAGTCTGACGCCTGGCCGAAAATTTTCAAAGTCCCATGCTGTCCAGAATTTTTTCAAAGTCCCATGCTGGCCAGAATTTTTTCTAAGTCTGACGCTTGGCCAAAAATTTTCAAAGTCCCATGCTGGCCAGAATTTTTTCTAAGTCTGACGCCTGGCCGAAAATTTTCAAAGTCCCATGCTGGCCAGAATTTTTTCTAAGTCTGATGCCTGGCTGAAAATTTTCAAAGTCCCATGCTGGCCAGAATTTTTTCTAAGTCTGATGCCTGGCTGAAAAATTTCAAAGTCCCATGCTGGCCAGAATTTCTTCTAAGTCCCATGCTGGCCAGAATTTTTTCTAAGTCTGACGCTTGGCCAGAATTTTTTCAAAGTCCCATGCTGGCCAGAATTTTTTCTAAGTCTGATGCCTGGCTGAAAATTTTCAAAGTCCCATGCTGGCCAGAATTTTTTCAAAGTCCCATGCTGGCCAGAATTTTTTCTAAGTCTGATGCCTGGTCGAAAATTTTCAAAGTCCCATGCTGGCCAGAATTTTTTCAAAGTCCCATGCTGGCCAGAATTTTTTCAAAGTCCCATGCTGGCCAGAATTTTTTCTAAGTCTGACGCCTGGCTGAAAATTTTCAAAGTCCCATGATGGCCAGAATTTTTTCTAAGTCTGATGCCTGGCTGAAAATTTTCAAAGTCCCATGCTGGCCAGAATTTTTTCTAAGTCTGACGCCTGGCCGAAAATTTTCAAAGTCCCATGCTGGCCAGAATTTTTTCTAAGTCTGACACCTGCCTGAAATATTTCAAAGTCCCATGCTGGCCAGAATTTTTTCTAAGTCTGACGCTTGGCCGAAAATTTTCAAAGTCCCATGCTGGCCAGAATTTCTTCTAAGTCCCATGCTGGCCAGAATTTTTTCTAAGTCTGACGCTTGGCCGAAAATGTTCAAAGTCTGACGTCTACCTGAAATATTTCAAAGTCCCATGCTGGCCAGAATTTTTTCAAAGTCTGACGCCTGGCCGAAAATTTTCAAAGTCCCATGCTGGCCAGAATTTTTTCTAAGTCTGACGCCTACCTGAAATATTTCAAAGTCCCATGCTGGCCAGAATTTTTTCTAAGTCCGAACCCTGGCTGAAAATTTTCAAAGTCCCATGCTAGCCAGAATTTTTTCTAAGACCCATGCTGGCCAGAATTTTTTCAAAGTCTGACGCATGGCCAAAAATTTTCAAAGTCCCATGCTAGCCAGAATTTTTTCAAAGTCCCATGCTGGCCAGAAATTTTCAGTCTCACGCCTGCCTGAAATATTTCAAAGTCCCATGCTGGCCAGAATTCTTTCTAAGTCTGACGCCTGGCCGAAAATTTTCAAAGTCCCATGCTGGCCAGAATTTTTTCAAAGTCCCATGCTGGCCAGAATTTTTTCTAAGTCTGACGCTTGGCCAAAAATTTTCAAAGTCCCATGCTGGCCAGAATTTTTTCTAAGTCTGACGCCTGGCCGAAAATTTTCAAAGTCCCATGCTGGCCAGAATTTTTTCTAAGTCTGATGCCTGGCTGAAAATTTTCAAAGTCCCATGCTGGCCAGAATTTTTTCTAAGTCTGATGCCTGGCTGAAAAATTTCAAAGTCCCATGCTGGCCAGAATTTCTTCTAAGTCCCATGCTGGCCAGAATTTTTTCTAAGTCTGACGCTTGGCCGAAAATTTTCAAAGTCCCATGCTGTCCAGAATTTTTTCAAAGTCCCATGCTGGCCAGAATTTTTTCTACGTCTGATGCCTGGCTGAAAATTTTCAAAGTCCCATGCTGGCCAGAATTTTTTCTAAGTCTGATGCCTGGCTGAAAATTTTCAAAGTCCCATGCTGGCCAGAATTTTTTCTAAGTCTGACGCCTGGTCGAAAATTTTCAAAGTCCCATGCTGGCCAGAATTTTTTCTAAGTCTGACACCTGCCTGAAATATTTCAAAGTCCCATGCTGGCCAGAATTTTTTCAAAGTCCCATGCTGGCCAGAATTTTTTCTAAGTCTGACGCCTGGCTGAAAATTTTCAAAGTCCCATGCTGTCCAGAATTTTTTCAAAGTCCCATGCTGGCCAGAATTTTTTCTAAGTCTGACGCCTGGCTGAAAATTTTCAAAGTCCCATGATGGCCAGAATTTTTTCTAAGTCTGATGCCTGGCTGAAAATTTTCAAAGTCCCATGCTGTCCAGAATTTTTTCAAAGTCCCATGCTGGCCAGAATTTTTTCTAAGTCTGACGCCTGGCTGAAAAATTTCAAAGTCCCATGATGGCCAGAAATTTTTCTAAGTCCCATGCTGGCCAGAATTTTTTCTAAGTCTGATGCCTGGCTGAAAAATTTCAAAGTCCCATGCTGGCCAGAATTTCTTCTAAGTCCCATGCTGGCCAGAATTTTTTCTAAGTCTGACGCCTGGCTGAAAAATTTCAAAGTCCCATGCTGTCCAGAATTTTTTCAAAGTCCCATGCTGGCCAGAATTTTTTCTAAGTCTGGCGCCTGGCTGAAAATTTTCAAAGTCCCATGCTGGCCAGAATTATTTCTAAGTCTGACGCCTGGCCAAAAATTTTCAAAGTCCCATGCTGGCCAGAATTTTTTCAAAGTCCCATGCTGGCCAGAATTTTTTCTAAGTCTGATGCCTGGCTGAAAATTTTCAAAGTCCCATGCTGGCCAGAATTTTTTCAAAGTCCCATGCTGGCCAGAATTTTTTCTAAGTCTGATGCCTGGTCGAAAATTTTCAAAGTCCCATGCTGGCCAGAATTTTTTCAAAGTCCCATGCTGGCCAGAATTTTTTCAAAGTCCCATGCTGGCCAGAATTTTTTCTAAGTCTGACGCCTGGCTGAAAATTTTCAAAGTCCCATGATGGCCAGAATTTTTTCTAAGTCTGATGCCTGGCTGAAAATTTTCAAAGTCCCATGCTGGCCAGAATTTTTTCTAAGTCTGACGCCTGGCCGAAAATTTTCAAAGTCCCATGCTGGCCAGAATTTTTTCTAAGTCTGACACCTGCCTGAAATATTTCAAAGTCCCATGCTGGCCAGAATTTTTTCTAAGTCTGACGCTTGGCCGAAAATTTTCAAAGTCCCATGCTGGCCAGAATTTCTTCTAAGTCCCATGCTGGTCAGAATTTTTTCTAAGTCTGACGCTTGGCCGAAAATGTTCAAAGTCTGACGTCTACCTGAAATATTTCAAAGTCCCATGCTGGCCAGAATTTTTTCAAAGTCTGACGCCTGGCCGAAAATTTTCAAAGTCCCATGCTGGCCAGAATTTTTTCTAAGTCTGACGCCTACCTGAAATATTTCAAAGTCCCATGCTGGCCAGAATTTTTTCTAAGTCCGAACCCTGGCTGAAAATTTTCAAAGTCCCATGCTAGCCAGAATTTTTTCTAAGACCCATGCTGGCCAGAATTTTTTCAAAGTCTGACGCATGGCCAAAAATTTTCAAAGTCCCATGCTAGCCAGAATTTTTTCAAAGTCCCATGCTGGCCAGAAATTTTCAGTCTCACGCCTGCCTGAAATATTTCAAAGTCCCATGCTGGCCACAATTTTTTCTAAGTCTGACGCCTGGCTGAAAAATTTCAAAGTCCCATGCTGGCCAGAATTTTTTCAAAGTCCCATGCTGGCCAGAATTTTTTCAAAGTCTGACGCCTGGACGAAAATTTTCAAAGTCCCATGCTGGCCAGAATTTTTTTCTAAGTCTGACGCCTGGCCGAAAATTTTCAAAGTCCCATGCTGGCCAGAATTTTTTCTAAGTCTGACGCCTGGCCGAAAATTTTCAAAGTCCCATGCTGGCCAGAATTTTTTCAAAGTCCCATGCTGGCATGAAATATTTCCAACTACCATTCTGGCCAGAATTTTTTCTATGTCTGACGCCTGGCCGAAAATTTTCAAAGTCCCTTGCTTGCCAGAATTTTTTCTAAGTCTGACGCCTGGACGAAAATTTTCAAAGTCCCATGCTGGCCAGAATTTTTTCTAAGTCTTGACGCCTACCTGAAATATTTCAAAGTCCCATGCTGGCCACAATTTTTTCTAAGTCTGACGCCTGGCTGAAAATTTTCAAAGTCCCATGCTGGCCAGAATTTTTTCTAAGTCTGACGCCTGGCCGAAAATTTTCAAAGTCCCATGCTGGCCAGAATTTTTTCAAAGTCCCATGCTGGCCTGAAATATTTCCAACTCCCAGGCTGGCCAGAATTTTTTCAAAGTCTGACGCCTGGCCGAAAATTTTCAAAGTCTCATGCTGGCCAGAATTTTTTCAAAGTCCCATGCTGGCCTGAAATATTTCCAAATCCCATGCTGGCCAGAATTTTTTCTAAGTCTGACGCCTGGCCGAAAATTTTCAAATCCCATGCTGGCCAGAATTTTTTCAGTCTGATGCCTGGCTGAAAATTTTCAAAGTCCCATGCAAGCCAGAATTTTTTCAAAGTCCCATGCTGGCCAGAATTTTTTCTAAGTCTGACGCCTGGCTGAAAAATTTCAAAGTCCCATGCTGGCCAGAATTTTTTCAAAGTCTGACGCCTGGCCGAAAATTTTCAAAGTCCCATGCTAGCCAGAATTTTTTCTAAGTCTGACGCCTGGCCGAAAATGTTCAAAGTCCCATGCTGGCCAGAATTTTTTCTAAGTCTGACGCCTGGCCGAAAATTTTCAAAGTCCCATGCTGGCCAGAATTTTTTCAAAGTCCCATGCTGGCCTGAAATATTTCCAACTCCCAGGCTGGCCAGAATTTTTTCAAAGTCTGACGCCTGGCCGAAAATTTTCAAAGTCTCATGCTGGCCAGAATTTTTTCAAAGTCCCATGCTGGCCTGAAATATTTCCAAATCCCATGCTGGCCAGAATTTTTTCTAAGTCTGACGCCTGGCCGAAAATTTTCAAATCCCATGCTGGCCAGAATTTTTTCAGTCTGATGCCTGGCTGAAAATTTTCAAAGTCCCATGCAAGCCAGAATTTTTTCAAAGTCCCATGCTGGCCAGAAGTCTGACGCCTGGCCGAAAATTTTCAAAGTCTGACGCCTACCTGAAATATTTCAAAGTCCCATGCTGGCCAGAATTTTTTCGAAGTCCGACGCCTGGCCGAAAATTTTCAAAGTCCCATGCTGGCCAGAATTTTTTCTAAGTCTGACGCCTGGCCGAAAATTTTCAAAGTCCCATGCTGGCCAGAATTTTTTCAAAGTCCCATGCTGGCCTGAAATATTTCCAACTCCCAGGCTGGCCAGAATTTTTTCTAAGTCCGACCCCTGGCTGAAAATTTTCAAAGTCCCATGCTGGCCAGAATTTTTTCTGTCTGTTGCCTGGCTGAAAATTTTCAAAGTCCCATGCTGGCCAGAAGTCTGACGCCTGGCTGAAAATTTTCAAAGTCCCATGCTGTCCAGAATTTTTTCAAAGTCCCATGCTGGCCAGAATTTTTTCTAAGTCCCATGCTGGCCTGAAATATTTCCAACTACCATTCTGGCCAGAATTTTTTTCTAAGTCTGACGCCTGGCCGAAAATTTTCAAAGTCCCATGCTGGCCAGAATTTTTTCTAAGTCTGATGCCTGGCTGAAAATTTTTAAAAGTCCCATGCTAGCCAGAATTTTTTCTAAGTCTGACGCCTTGCCGAAAATTTTCAAAGTCCCATGCTCGCCAGAATTTTTTCTAAGTCTGACGCCTGGCCGAAAATTTTCAAAGTCCCTTGCTTGCCAGAATTTTTTCTAAGTCTGACGCCTGGACGAAAATTTTCAAAGTCCCATGCTGGCCAGAATTTTTTTCTAAGTCTGACGCCTGGCCGAAAATTTTCAAAGTCCCATGCTGGCCTGAAATATTTCCAACTACCATTCTGGCCAGAATTTTTTCTAAGTCTGACGCCTGGCCGAAAATTTTCAAAGTCCCATGCTGGCCAGAATTTTTTCTAAGTCTGACGCCTGGACGAAAATTTTCAAAGTCCCATGCTGGCCAGAATTTTTTCTAAGTCTTGACGCCTACCTGAAATATTTCAAAGTCCCATGCTGGCCACAATTTTTTCTAAGTCTGACGCCTGGCTGAAAATTTTCAAAGTCCCATGCTGGCCAGAATTTTTTCAAAGTCCCATGCTGGCCAGAATTTTTTCAAAGTCTGACGCCTGGCCGAAAATTTTCAAAGTCCCATGCTAGCCAGAATTTTTTCTAAGTCTGACGCCTGGCCGAAAATGTTCAAAGTCCCATGCTGGCCAGAATTTTTTCTAAGTCCGACCCCTGGCTGAAAATTTTCAAAGTCCCATGCTGGCCAGAATTTTTTCAAAGTCCCATGCAGGCCTGAAATATTTCCAACTCCCATGCTGGCCAGAATTTTTTCAGTCTGACGCCTGGCCGAAAATTTTCAAAGTCTCATGCTGGCCAGAATTTTTTCAAAGTCCCATGCTGGCCAGAAGTCTGACGCCTGGCCGAAAATGTTCAAAGTCTGACGCCTACCTGAAAAATTTCAAAGTCCCATGCTGGCCAGAATTTTTTCAAAGTCCGACGCCTGGCCGAAAATTTTCAAAGTCCCATGCTGGCCAGAATTTTTTCTAAGTCTGACACCTGCCTGAAAATTTTCAAAGTCCTACTCCTGCCCGAAAATTTTCAAAGTCCCACGCCTGTCTGAAAATTTTCAAAGTCCCACACTTGTCTGAAAATTTTCAAAGTCTGACGCAGGCACAAATGTTTTCAAAGTCTGGCGCCTCTCCGAAAATTTTCAAAGTCCCACACCAATCTTTTCAATAGCCTGGGTTAAAAGGGTTGCAGTACCGCCGGCCACCATCGGGGGGCGCTGCAGATAGGGCACCCGGTTCCCTATCTGGGGACCTTTCCACCCAAATCGCAAAATGGAGTTGTCACGATTTCAGAAGGTAGCATTTTCAGACGAGGCACCTCCAGGGCCGTACAAGGGAGGCTCACCAGACGTATGTCCGACAAAGAGGAGGGTTGGGGCGGCCTCCTTGGGCAGACGGCCTGCTCTCTGGCCTGGTTGTCAGATTTTTTCAAAGTCTGACGCCTGCCCGAAATATTTCAAAGTCCCACACCATTCATTTCAATAGCCTGGGTCACCAGGCCCGAAAATTTTCAGTCCAACGCCTGGCCGAAAATTTCCAAAGTCCCATGCGAGCCAGAATTTTTTCAAAGTCCCATGCTGGCCAGAATTTTTTCTAAGTCCGACCCCTGGCTGAAAATTTTCAAAGTCCCATGCTGGCCAGAATTTTTTCTGTCTGTTGCCTGGCTGAAAATTTTCAAAGTCCCATGCTGGCCAGAAGTCTGACGCCTGGCCGAAAATTTTCAAAGTCAGACGCCTACCTGAAATATTTCAAAGTCCCATGCTGGCCAGAATTTTTTCTAAGTCTGACGCCTACCTGAAATATTTCAAAGTCCCATGCTAGCCAGAATTTTTTCTAAGTCCGACGCCTGGCTGAAAATTTTCAAAGTCCCATGCTAGCCAGAATTTTTTCAAAGTCCCATGCTGGCCAGAAATTTTTCAAAGTCTGACGCCTAGCCGAAAATTTTCAAAGTCCCATGCTGGCCAGAATTTTTTTCAAAGTCTGACGCCTGGCCGAAAATTTTCAAAGTCTCACGCCTGCCTGAAATATTTCAAAGTCCCATGATGGCCAGAATTTTTTCTAAGTCTGTTGCCTGGCTGAAAATTTTCAAAGTCCCATGCTAGCCAGAATTTTTTCAAAGTCCCATGCTGGCCAGAAGTCTGACGCCTGGCCGAAAATTTTCAAAGTCTGACGCCTACCTGAAATATTTCAAAGTCCCATGCTGGCCAGAATTTTTTCTAAGTCCGACCCCTGGCTGAAAATTTTCAAAGTCCCATGCTGGCCAGAATTTTTTCTAAGTCCGACCCCTGGCTGAAAATTTTCAAAGTCCCATGCTGGCCAGAATTTTTTCAAAGTCTGACACCTGGCTGAAAATTTTCAAAGTCCCATGATGGCCAGAATTTTTTCGAAGTCTGTTGCCTGGCTGAAAATTTTCAAAGTCCCATGCTAGCCAGAATTTTTTCAAAGTCCCATGCTGGCCAGAATTTTTTCTAAGTCTGTTGCCTGGCCGAAAATTTTCAAAGTCTGACGCCTACCTGAAATATTTCAAAGTCCCATGCTGGCCAGAATTTTTTCTAAGTCCGACCCCTGGCTGAAAATTTTCAAAGTCCCATGCTGGCCAGAATTTTTTCAAAGTCTGACGCCTGGCTGAAAATTTTCAGTCCCATGATGGCCAGAATTTTTTCTAAGTCTGTTGCCTGGCTGAAAATTTTCAAAGTCCCATGCTAGCCAGAATTTTTTCAAAGTCCCATGCTGGCCAGAATTTTTTCTAAGTCTGTTGCCTGGCCGAAAATTTTCAAAGTCTGACGCCTACCTGAAATATTTCAAAGTCCCATGCTGGCCAGAATTTTTTCTAAGTCTGACGCCTGGCCGAAAATTTTCAAAGTCCCATGCTGGCCAGAATTTTTTCAAAGTCTGATGCCTGGCTGAAAATTTTCAAATTCCCATGCAAGCCAGAATTTTTTCAAAGTCTGACGCCTGGACGGAAATTTTCAAAGTCCCATGCTGGCCAGAATTTTTTCTAAGTCTGACGCCTGGCCGAAAATTTTCAAAGTCCCATGCTGGCCAGAATTTTTTCAAAGTCCCATGCTGGCCTGAAATATTTCCAACTACCATTCTGGCCAGAATTTTTTTCTAAGTCTGACGCCTGGCCGAAAATTTTCAAAGTCCCATGCTGGCCAGAATTTTTTCTAAGTCTGATGCCTGGCTGAAAATTTTTAAAAGTCCCATGCTAGCCAGAATTTTTTCTAAGTCTGACGCCTTGCCGAAAATTTTCAAAGTCCCATGCTCGCCAGAATTTTTTCTAAGTCTGACGCCTGGCCGAAAATTTTCAAAGTCCCTTGCTTGCCAGAATTTTTTCTAAGTCTGACGCCTGGACGAAAATTTTCAAAGTCCCATGCTGGCCAGAATTTTTTTCTAAGTCTGACGCCTGGCCGAAAATTTTCAAAGTCCCATGCTGGCCAGAATTTTTTCAAAGTCCCATGCTGGCCTGAAATATTTCCAACTACCATTCTGGCCAGAATTTTTTCTAAGTCTGACGCCTGGCCGAAAATTTTCAAAGTCCCATGCTGGCCAGAATTTTTTCTAAGTCTGATGCCTGGCTGAAAATTTTTAAAAGTCCCTTGCTTGCCAGAATTTTTTCTAAGTCTGACGCCTGGACGAAAAATTTCAAAGTCCCATGCTGGCCAGAATTTCTTCTAAGTCCCATGCTGTCCAGAATTTTTTCAAAGTCCCATGATGGCCAGAATTTTTTCTAAGTCTGATGCCTGGCTGAAAATTTTCAAAGTCCCATGCTGGCCAGAATTTTTTCTAAGTCTGACGCCTGGCCGAAAATTTTCAAAGTCCCATGCTGGCCAGAATTTTTTCAAAGTCCCATGCTGGCCAGAATTTTTTCTAAGTCTGATGCCTGGCTGAAAATTTTCAAAGTCCCATGCTGGCCAGAATTTTTTCAAAGTCCCATGCTGGCCGAAAATTTTCAAAGTCCCATGCTGGCCAGAATTTTTTCAAAGTCTGACGCCTGGCTGAAAATTTTCAGTCCCATGATGGCCAGAATTTTTTCTAAGTCTGTTGCCTGGCTGAAAATTTTCAAAGTCCCATGCTAGCCAGAATTTTTTCAAAGTCCCATGCTGGCCAGAATTTTTTCTAAGTCTGTTGCCTGGCCGAAAATTTTCAAAGTCTGACGCCTACCTGAAATATTTCAAAGTCCCATGCTGGCCAGAATTTTTTCTAAGTCTGACGCCTGGCCGAAAATTTTCAAAGTCCCATGCTGGCCAGAATTTTTTCAAAGTCTGATGCCTGGCTGAAAATTTTCAAATTCCCATGCAAGCCAGAATTTTTTCAAAGTCTGACGCCTGGACGGAAATTTTCAAAGTCCCATGCTGGCCAGAATTTTTTCTAAGTCTGACGCCTGGCCGAAAATTTTCAAAGTCCCATGCTGGCCAGAATTTTTTCAAAGTCCCATGCTGGCCTGAAATATTTCCAACTACCATTCTGGCCAGAATTTTTTTCTAAGTCTGACGCCTGGCCGAAAATTTTCAAAGTCCCATGCTGGCCAGAATTTTTTCTAAGTCTGATGCCTGGCTGAAAATTTTTAAAAGTCCCATGCTAGCCAGAATTTTTTCTAAGTCTGACGCCTTGCCGAAAATTTTCAAAGTCCCATGCTCGCCAGAATTTTTTCTAAGTCTGACGCCTGGCCGAAAATTTTCAAAGTCCCTTGCTTGCCAGAATTTTTTCTAAGTCTGACGCCTGGACGAAAATTTTCAAAGTCCCATGCTGGCCAGAATTTTTTTCTAAGTCTGACGCCTGGCCGAAAATTTTCAAAGTCCCATGCTGGCCAGAATTTTTTCAAAGTCCCATGCTGGCCTGAAATATTTCCAACTACCATTCTGGCCAGAATTTTTTCTAAGTCTGACGCCTGGCCGAAAATTTTCAAAGTCCCATGCTGGCCAGAATTTTTTCTAAGTCTGATGCCTGGCTGAAAATTTTTAAAAGTCCCTTGCTTGCCAGAATTTTTTCTAAGTCTGACGCCTGGACGAAAAATTTCAAAGTCCCATGCTGGCCAGAATTTCTTCTAAGTCCCATGCTGTCCAGAATTTTTTCAAAGTCCCATGATGGCCAGAATTTTTTCTAAGTCTGATGCCTGGCTGAAAATTTTCAAAGTCCCATGCTGGCCAGAATTTTTTCTAAGTCTGACGCCTGGCCGAAAATTTTCAAAGTCCCATGCTGGCCAGAATTTTTTCTAAGTCTGACGCCTGGCCAAAAATTTTCAAAGTCCCATGCTGGCCAGAATTTTTTCAAAGTCCCATGCTGGCCAGAATTTTTTCTAAGTCTGACGCCTGGCTGAAAATTTTCAAAGTCCCATGCTGGCCAGAATTTCTTCTAAGTCCCATGCTGGCCAGAATTTTTTCTAAGTCTGACGCTTGGCCGAAAATTTTCAAAGTCCCATGCTGTCCAGAATTTTTTCAAAGTCCCATGCTGGCCAGAATTTTTTCTAAGTCTGACGCCTGGCCGAAAATTTTCAAAGTCCCATGCTGGCCAGAATTTCTTCTAAGTCTGACACCTGCCTGAAATATTTCAAAGTCCCATGCTGGCCAGAATTTTTTCAAAGTCCCATGCTGGCCAGAATTTTTTCTAAGTCTGATGCCTGGCCGAAAATTTTCAAAGTCCCATGCTGGCCAGAATTTTTTCAAAGTCCCATGCTGGCCAGAATTTTTTCTAAGTCTGACGCCTGGCCGAAAATTTTCAAAGTCCCATGCTGGCCAGAATTTTTTCAAAGTCCCATGCTGGCCAGAATTTTTTCTAAGTCTGATGCCTGGCTGAAAATTTTCAAAGTCCCATGCTGGCCAGAATTTTTTCTAAGTCTGACGCTTGGCCGAAAATTTTCAAAGTCCCATGCTGGCCAGAATTTTTTCTAAGTCTGACGCCTGGCTGAAAATTTTCAAAGTCCCATGATGGCCAGAATTTTTTCTAAGTCTGACGCTTGGCCGAAAATTTTCAAAGTCCCATGCTGTCCAGAATTTTTTCAAAGTCCCATGCTGGCCAGAATTTTTTCTAAGTCTGACGCCTGGCCGAAAAATTTCAAAGTCCCATGCTGGCCAGAATTTTTTCTAAGTCTGACGCTTGGCCGAAAATTTTCAAAGTCCCATGCTGGCCAGAATTTCTTCTAAGTCCCATGCTGGCCAGAATTTTTTCTAAGTCTGACGCTTGGCCGAAAATTTTCAAAGTCCCATGCTGGCCAGAATTTTTTCTAAGTCTGACGCTTGGCCGAAAATTTTCAAAGTCCCATGCTGGCCAGAATTTTTTCTAAGTCTGACGCCTGGCTGAAAATTTTCAAAGTCCCATGATGGCCAGAATTTTTTCAAAGTCCCATGCTGGCCAGAATTTTTTCTAAGTCTGATGCCTGGCCGAAAATTTTCAAAGTCCCATGCTGGCCAGAATTTTTTCAAAGTCCCATGCTGGCCAGAATTTTTTCTAAGTCTGACGCCTGGCCGAAAATTTTCAAAGTCCCATGCTGGCCAGAATTTTTTCAAAGTCCCATGCTGGCCAGAATTTTTTCTAAGTCTGATGCCTGGCTGAAAATTTTCAAAGTCCCATGCTGGCCAGAATTTTTTCTAAGTCTGACGCTTGGCCGAAAATTTTCAAAGTCCCATGCTGGCCAGAATTTTTTCTAAGTCTGACGCCTGGCTGAAAATTTTCAAAGTCCCATGATGGCCAGAATTTTTTCTAAGTCCCATGCTGGCCAGAATTCTTTCTAAGTCTGACGCTTGGCCGAAAATTTTCAAAGTCCCATGCTGTCCAGAATTTTTTCAAAGTCCCATGCTGGCCAGAATTTCTTCTAAGTCCCATGCTGGCCAGAATTTTTTCTAAGTCTGACGCCTGGCTGAAAATTTTCAAAGTCCCATGATGGCCAGAATTTTTTCTAAGTCTGATGCCTGGCTGAAAATTTTCAAAGTCCCATGCTGGCCAGAATTTTTTCTAAGTCTGACGCCTGGCTGAAAATTTTCAAAGTCCCATGCTGGCCAGAATTATTTCTAAGTCTGACGCCTGGCCAAAAATTTTCAAAGTCCCATGCTGGCCAGAATTTTTTCTAAGTCTGACGCCTGGCCGAAAATTTTCAAAGTCCCATGCTGTCCAGAATTTCTTCTAAGTCCCATGCTGGCCAGAATTTTTTCTAAGTCTGACGCTTGGCCGAAAATTTTCAAAGTCCCATGCTGTCCAGAATTTTTTCAAAGTCCCATGCTGGCCAGAATTTTTTCTAAGTCTGACGCCTGGCCGATAAATTTCAAAGTCCCATGCTGGCCAGAATTTTTTCTAAGTCTGACGCTTGGCCGAAAAATTTCAAAGTCCCATGCTGGCCAGAATTTCTTCTAAGTCCCATGCTGGCCAGAATTTTTTCTAAGTCTGACGCTTGGCCGAAAATTTTCAAAGTCCCATGCTGTCCAGAATTTTTTCAAAGTCCCATGCTGGCCAGAATTTTTTCTAAGTCTGACGCCTGGCCGAAAATTTTCAAAGTCCCATGCTGGCCAGAATTTCTTCTAAGTCTGACACCTGCCTGAAATATTTCAAAGTCCCATGCTGGCCAGAATTTTTTCAAAGTCCCATGCTGGCCAGAATTTTTTCTAAGTCTGATGCCTGGCCGAAAATTTTCAAAGTCCCATGCTGGCCAGAATTTCTTCTAAGTCCCATGCTGGCCAGAATTTTTTCAAAGTCCCATGCTGGCCAGAATATTTTCTAAGTCTGACGCCTGCCTGAAATATTTCAAAGTCCCATGCTGGCCAGAATTTTTTCTAAGTCTGATGCCTGGCCGAAAATTTTCAAAGTCCCATGCTGGCCAGAATTTCTTCTAAGTCCCATGCTGGCCAGAATTTTTTCTAAGTCTGACGCTTGGCCGAAAATTTTCAAAGTCCCATGCTGTCCAGAATTTTTTCAAAGTCCCATGCTGGCCAGAATTTTTTCTAAGTCTGACGCCTGGCTGAAAATTTTCAAAGTCCCATGATGGCCAGAATTTTTTCTAAGTCTGATGCCTGGCTGAAAATTTTCAAAGTCCCATGCTGGCCAGAATTTTTTCAAAGTCCCATGCTGGCCAGAATTTCTTCTAAGTCTGACGCCTGGCCGAAAATTTTCAAAGTCCCATGCTGGCCAGAATTTTTTCAAAGTCCCATGCTGGCCAGAATTTTTTCTAAGTCTGACGCCTGGCCGAAAATTTTCAAACTCCCATGCTGTCCAGAATTTTTTCAAAGTCCCATGCTGGCCAGAATTTTTTCTAAGTCTGACGCCTGGCTGAAAATTTTCAAAGTCCCATGCTGGCCAGAATTTTTTCTAAGTCTGACGCTTGGCCGAAAATTTTCAAAGTCCCATGCTGTCCAGAATTTTTTCAAAGTCCCATGCTGGCCAGAATTTTTTCTAAGTCTGACGCCTGGCTGAAAATTTTCAAAGTCCCATGATGGCCAGAATTTTTTCTAAGTCTGATGCCTGGCTGAAAATTTTCAAAGTCCCATGCTGGCCAGAATTTTTTCAAAGTCCCATGCTGGCCAGAATTTTTTCTAAGTCTGACGCTTGGCCGAAAATTTTCAAAGTCCCATGCTGGCCAGAATTTTTTCTAAGTCTGACGCCTGGCCGAAAATTTTCAAACTCCCATGCTGTCCAGAATTTTTTCAAAGTCCCATGCTGGCCAGAATTTTTTCTAAGTCTGACGCCTGGCTGAAAATTTTCAAAGTCCCATGCTGGCCAGAATTTTTTCTAAGTCTGACGCTTGGCCGAAAATTTTCAAAGTCCCATGCTGTCCAGAATTTTTTCAAAGTCCCATGCTGGCCAGAATTTTTTCTAAGTCTGACGCCTGGCTGAAAATTTTCAAAGTCCCATGCTGGCCAGAATTTTTTCTAAGTCCCATGCTGGCCAGAATTTTTTCTAAGTCTGACGCTTGGCCGAAAATTTTCAAAGTCCCATGCTGGCCAGAATTTTTTCTAAGTCTGACGCCTGGCCGAAAATTTTCAAACTCCCATGCTGTCCAGAATTTTTTCAAAGTCCCATGATGGCCAGAATTTTTTCAAAGTCCCATGCTGGCCAGAATTTTTTCTAAGTCTGACGCCTGGCTGAAAATTTTCAAAGTCCCATGATGACCAGAATTTTTTCTAAGTCTGATGCCTGGCTGAAAATTTTCAAAGTCCCATGCTGGCCAGAATTTTTTCTAAGTCTGACGCCTGGCTGAAAATTTTCAAAGTCCCATGATGGCCAGAATTTTTTCTAAGTCTGATGCCTGGCCGAAATTTTTCAAAGTCCCATGCTGGCCAGAATTTCTTCTAAGTCCCATGCTGGCCAGAATTTTTTCAAAGTCCCATGATGGCCAGAATTTTTTCTAAGTCTGATGCCTGGCCGAAAATTTTCAAAGTCCCATGCTGGCCAGAATTTCTTCTAAGTCCCATGCTGGCCAGAATTTTTTCAAAGTCCCATGCTGGCCAGAATTTTTTCTAAGTCTGACGCCTGGCTGAAAAATTTCAAAGTCCCATGCTGGCCAGAATTTCTTCTAAGTCCCATGCTGGCCAGAATTCTTTCTAAGTCTGACGCTTGGCCGAAAATTTTCAAAGTCCCATGCTGTCCAGAATTTTTTCAAAGTCCCATGCTGGCCAGAATTTTTTCTAAGTCTGATGCCTGGCCGAAAATTTTCAAAGTCCCATGCTGGCCAGAATTATTTCTAAGTCTGACGCCTGGCCAAAAATTTTCAAAGTCCCATGCTGGCCAGAATTTTTTCTAAGTCTGACGCCTGGCCAAAAATTTTCAAAGTCCCATGCTGGCCAGAATTTTTTCAAAGTCCCATGCTGGCCAGAATTTTTTCTAAGTCTGACGCCTGGCTGAAAATTTTCAAAGTCCCATGATGGCCAGAATTTTTTCAAAGTCCCATGCTGGCCAGAATTTTTTCTAAGTCTGACGCCTGGCTGAAAATTTTCAAAGTCCCATGCTGGCCAGAATTTTTTCTAAGTCTGACGCCTGGCCGAAAATTTTCAAACTCCCATGATGTCCAGAATTTTTTCAAAGTCCCATGATGGCCAGAATTTTTTCTAAGTCTGATGCCTGGCTGAAAATTTTCAAAGTCCCATGCTGGCCAGAATTTTTTCTAAGTCTGACGCCTGGCTGAAAATTTTCAAAGTCCCATGCTGGCCAGAATTTTTTCTAAGTCTGACGCTTGGCCGAAAATTTTCAAAGTCCCATGCTGGCCAGAATTTTTTCAAAGTCCCATGCTGGCCAGAATTTTTTCTAAGTCTGACGCCTGGCTGAAAATTTTCAAAGTCCCATGCTGGCCAGAATTATTTCTAAGTCTGACGCCTGGCCAAAAATTTTCAAAGTCCCATGCTGGCCAGAATTTTTTCTAAGTCTGACGCCTGGCCGAAAATTTTCAAAGTCCCATGCTGGCCAGAATTTTTTCTAAGTCCCATGCTGGCCAGAATTTTTTCTAAGTCTGACGCTTGGCCGAAAATTTTCAAAGTCCCATGCTGGCCAGAATTTTTTCTAAGTCCCATGATGGCCAGAATTTTTTCTAAGTCTGATGCCTGGCTGAAAATTTTCAAAGTCCCATGCAGGCCAGAATTTTTTCTAAGTCTGACGCCTGGCCGAAAATTTTCAAAGTCCCATGCTGTCCAGAATTTTTTCTAAGTCTGACGCCTGGCCAAAAATTTTCAAAGTCCCATGCTGGCCAGAATTTTTTCAAAGTCCCATGCTGGCGAGAATTTTTTCTAAGTCTGATGCCTGGCTGAAATATTTCAAACTCCCATGCTGTCCAGAATTTTTTCAAAGTCCCATGCTGGCCAGAATTTTTTCTAAGTCTGACGCCTGGCTGAAAATTTTCAAAGTCCCAAGCTGGCCTGAATTTTTTCTAAGTCTGACGCCTGGCTGAAAATTTTCAAAGTCCCATGATGGCCAGAATTTTTTCTAAGTCTGATGCCTGGCTGAAAATTTTCAAAGTCCCACGCTGGCCAGAATTTTTTCAAAGTCCCATGCTGGCCAGAATTTCTTCTAAGTCTGACGCCTGGCCGAAAATTTTCAAAGTCCCATGCTGGCCAGAATTTTTTCTAAGTCCCATGCTGGCCAGAATTTTTTCTAAGTCTGACGCTTGGCCGAAAATTTTCAAAGTCCCATGCTGGCCAGAATTTTTTCTAAGTCCCATGCTGGCCAGAATTTTTTCTAAGTCTGACGCCTGGCTGAAAATTTTCAAAGTCCCATGCTGGCCAGAATTATTTCTAAGTCTGACGCCTGGCCAAAAATTTTCAAAGTCCCATGCTGGCCAGAATTTTTTCTAAGTCTGACGCCTGGCCGAAAATTTTCAAAGTCCAATGCTGGCCAGAATTTCTTCTAAGTCCCATGCTGGCCAGAATTTTTTCTAAGTCTGACGCTTGGCCGAAAATTTTCAAAGTCCCATGCTGTCCAGAATTTTTTCAAAGTCCCATGCTGGCCAGAATTTTTTCTAAGTCTGACGCCTGGCTGAAAATTTTCAAAGTCCCATGATGACCAGAATTTTTTCTAAGTCTGATGCCTGGCTGAAAATTTTCAAAGTCCCATGCTGGCCAGAATTTTTTCTAAGTCTGACGCCTGGCTGAAAATTTTCAAAGTCCCATGCTGGCCAGAATTTTTTCTAAGTCTGACGCCTGGCCGAAAATTTTCAAACTCCCATGCTGTCCAGAATTTTTTCAAAGTCCCATGATGGCCAGAATTTTTTCTAAGTCTGATGCCTGGCTGAAAATTTTCAAAGTCCCATGCTGGCCAGAATTTTTTCTAAGTCTGACGCCTGGCTGAAAATTTTCAAAGTCCCATGCTGGCCAGAATTTTTTCTAAGTCTGACGCTTGGCCGAAAATTTTCAAAGTCCCATGCTGGCCAGAATTTTTTCAAAGTCCCATGCTGGCCAGAATTTTTTCTAAGTCTGACGCCTGGCTGAAAATTTTCAAAGTCCCATGCTGGCCAGAATTATTTCTAAGTCTGACGCCTGGCCGAAAATTTTCAAAGTCCCATGCTGGCCAGAATTTTTTCTAAGTCCCATGCTGGCCAGAATTTTTTCTAAGTCTGACGCTTGGCCGAAAATTTTCAAAGTCCCATGCTGGCCAGAATTTTTTCTAAGTCCCATGATGGCCAGAATTTTTTCTAAGTCTGATGCCTGGCTGAAAATTTTCAAAGTCCCATGCAGGCCAGAATTTTTTCTAAGTCTGACGCCTGGCCGAAAATTTTCAAAGTCCCATGCTGTCCAGAATTTTTTCTAAGTCTGACGCCTGGCCAAAAATTTTCAAAGTCCCATGCTGGCCAGAATTTTTTCAAAGTCCCATGCTGGCGAGAATTTTTTCTAAGTCTGATGCCTGGCTGAAATATTTCAAACTCCCATGCTGTCCAGAATTTTTTCAAAGTCCCATGCTGGCCAGAATTTTTTCTAAGTCTGACGCCTGGCTGAAAATTTTCAAAGTCCCAAGCTGGCCTGAATTTTTTCTAAGTCTGACGCCTGGCTGAAAATTTTCAAAGTCCCATGATGGCCAGAATTTTTTCTAAGTCTGATGCCTGGCTGAAAATTTTCAAAGTCCCATGCTGGCCAGAATTTTTTCAAAGTCCCATGCTGGCCAGAATTTCTTCTAAGTCTGACGCCTGGCCGAAAATTTTCAAAGTCCCATGCTGGCCAGAATTTTTTCTAAGTCCCATGCTGGCCAGAATTTTTTCTAAGTCTGACGCTTGGCCGAAAATTTTCAAAGTCCCATGCTGGCCAGAATTTTTTCTAAGTCCCATGCTGGCCAGAATTTTTTCTAAGTCTGACGCCTGGCTGAAAATTTTCAAAGTCCCATGCTGGCCAGAATTATTTCTAAGTCTGACGCCTGGCCAAAAATTTTCAAAGTCCCATGCTGGCCAGAATTTTTTCTAAGTCTGACGCCTGGCCGAAAATTTTCAAAGTCCAATGCTGGCCAGAATTTCTTCTAAGTCCCATGCTGGCCAGAATTTTTTCTAAGTCTGACGCTTGGCCGAAAATTTTCAAAGTCCCATGCTGTCCAGAATTTTTTCAAAGTCCCATGCTGGCCAGAATTTTTTCTAAGTCTGACGCCTGGCTGAAAATTTTCAAAGTCCCATGATGACCAGAATTTTTTCTAAGTCTGATGCCTGGCTGAAAATTTTCAAAGTCCCATGCTGGCCAGAATTTTTTCTAAGTCTGACGCTTGGCCGAAAATTTTCAAAGTCCCATGCTGGCCAGAATTTCTTCTAAGTCCCATGCTGGCCAGAATTTTTTCTAAGTCCCATGCTGGCCAGAATTTTTTCTAAGTCTGACGCCTGGCCGAAAATTTTCAAAGTCCCATGCTGGCCAGAAAATTTTCAAAGTCCCATGCTGGCCAGAATTTTTTCTAAGTCTGACGCTTGGCCGAAAATTTTCAAAGTCCCATGCTGGCCAGAATTTTTTCTAAGTCTGACGGCTGGCCAAAAATTTTCAAAGTCCCATGCTGGCCAGAATTTTTTCAAAGTCCCATGCTGGCCAGAATTTTTTCTAAGTCTGACGCCTGGCTGAAAATTTTCAAAGTCCCATGATGGCCAGAATTTTTTCAAAGTCCCATGCTGGCCAGAATTTTTTCTAAGTCTGACGCCTGGCTGAAAATTTTCAAAGTCCCATGCTGGCCAGAATTTTTTCTAAGTCTGACGCCTGGCCGAAAATTTTCAAACTCCCATGCTGTCCAGAATTTTTTCAAAGTCCCATGCTGGCCAGAATTTTTTCTAAGTCTGACGCCTGGCCGAAAATTTTCAAAGTCCCATGCTGGCCAGAATTTTTTCTAAGTCCCATGATGGCCAGAATTTTTTCTAAGTCTGATGCCTGGCTGAAAATTTTCAAAGTCCCATGCTGGCCAGAATTTTTTCTAAGTCTGACGCTTGGCCGAAAATTTTCAAAGTCCCATGCTGTCCAGAATTTTTTCAAAGTCCCATGCTGGCCAGAATTTTTTCTAAGTCTGACACCTGGACGAAAATTTTCTAAGTCCCATGCTGGCCAGAATTTGTTCTAAGTCCCATGCTGGCCAGAATTTTTTCCAAGTCCCATGCTGGCCAGAATTTTTTCTAAGTCTGATGCCTGGCCGAAAATTTTCAAAGTCCCATGCTGGCCAGAATTATTTCTAAGTCTGACGCCTGGCCAAAAATTTTCAAAGTCCCATGCTGGCCAGAATTTTTTCTAAGTCTGACGCCTGGCCAAAAATTTTCAAAGTCCCATGCTGGCCAGAATTTTTTCAAAGTCCCATGCTGGCCAGAATTTTTTCTAAGTCTGACGCCTGGCTGAAAATTTTCAAAGTCCCATGATGGCCAGAATTTTTTCAAAGTCCCATGCTGGCCAGAATTTTTTCTAAGTCTGACGCCTGGCTGAAAATTTTCAAAGTCCCATGCTGGCCAGAATTTTTTCTAAGTCTGACGCCTGGCCGAAAATTTTCAAACTCCCATGCTGTCCAGAATTTTTTCAAAGTCCCATGATGGCCAGAATTTTTTCTAAGTCTGACGCCTGGCTGAAAATTTTCAAAGTCCCATGCTGGCCAGAATTTTTTCTAAGTCTGACGCTTGGCCGAAAATTTTCAAAGTCCCATGCTGGCCAGAATTTTTTCAAAGTCCCATGCTGGCCAGAATTTTTTCTAAGTCTGACGCCTGGCTGAAAATTTTCAAAGTCCCATGCTGGCCAGAATTATTTCTAAGTCTGACGCCTGGCCAAAAATTTTCAAAGTCCCACGCTGGCCAGAATTTCTTCTAAGTCCCATGCTGGCCAGAATTCTTTCTAAGTCTGACGCCTGGCTGAAAATTTTCAAAGTCCCATGCTGGCCAGAATTTTTTCTAAGTCCCATGCTGGCCAGAATTTTTTCTAAGTCTGACGCTTGGCCGAAAATTTTCAAAGTCCCATGCTGGCCAGAATTTTTTCTAAGTCCCATGATGGCCAGAATTTTTTCTAAGTCCCATGCTGGCCAGAATTTTTTCTAAGTCTGACGCTTGGCCGAAAATTTTCAAAGTCCCATGCAGGCCAGAATTTTTTCTAAGTCTGACGCCTGGCCGAAAATTTTCAAAGTCCCATGCTGTCCAGAATTTTTTCTAAGTCTGACGCCTGGCCAAAAATTTTCAAAGTCCCATGCTGGCCAGAATTTTTTCAAAGTCCCATGCTGGCGAGAATTTTTTCTAAGTCTGATGCCTGGCTGAAATATTTCAAACTCCCATGCTGTCCAGAATTTTTTCAAAGTCCCATGCTGGCCAGAATTTTTTCTAAGTCTGACGCCTGGCTGAAAATTTTCAAAGTCCCATGCTGGCCAGAATTTTTTCTAAGTCTGACGCTTGGCCGAAAATTTTCAAAGTCCCATGCTGGCCAGAATTATTTCTAAGTCTGACGCCTGGCCAAAAATTTTCAAAGTCCCATGCTGGCCAGAATTTTTTCTAAGTCTGACGCCTGGCCGAAAATGTTCAAAGTCCCATGCTGTCCAGAATTTTTTCAAAGTCCCATGCTGGCCAGAATTTTTTCTAAGTCTGACGCCTGGCTGAAAATTTTCAAAGTCCCATGATGACCAGAATTTTTTCTAAGTCTGATGCCTGGCTGAAAATTTTCAAAGTCCCATGCTGGCCAGAATTTTTTCTAAGTCTGACGCTTGGCCGAAAATTTTCAAAGTCCCATGCTGGCCAGAATTTCTTCTAAGTCCCATGCTGGCCAGAATTTTTTCTAAGTCCCATGCTGGCCAGAATTTTTTCAAAGTCCCATGCTGGCCAGAATTTTTTCTAAGTCTGACGCCTGGCTGAAAATTTTCAAAGTCCCATGCTGGCCAGAATTTTTTCTAAGTCTGACGCCTGGCCGAAAATTTTCAAAGTCCCATGCTGTCCAGAATTTTTTCTAAGTCTGACGCCTGGCCAAAAATTTTCAAAGTCCCATGCTGGCCAGAATTTTTTCAAAGTCCCATGCTGGCGAGAATTTTTTCTAAGTCTGATGCCTGGCTGAAATATTTCAAACTCCCATGCTGTCCAGAATTTTTTCAAAGTCCCATGCTGGCCAGAATTTTTTCTAAGTCTGACGCCTGGCTGAAAATTTTCAAAGTCCCATGCTGGCCAGAATTTTTTCTAAGTCTGACGCTTGGCCGAAAATTTTCAAAGTCCCATGCTGTCCAGAATTTTTTCAAAGTCCCAAGCTGGCCTGAATTTTTTCTAAGTCTGAGGCCTGGCCGAAAATTTTCAAAGTCCCATGCTGGCCAGAATTTTTTCTAAGTCCCATGCTGGCCAGAATTTTTTCTAAGTCTGATGCCTGGCCGAAAATTTTCAAAGTCCCATGCTGGCCAGAATTTGTTCTAAGTCCCATGCTGGCCAGAATTTTTTCCAAGTCCCATGCTGGCCAGAATTTTTTCTAAGTCTGACGCTTGGCCGAAAATTTTCAAAGTCCCATGCTGGCCAGAATTATTTCTAAGTCTGACGCCTGGCCAAAAATTTTCAAAGTCCCATGCTGGCCAGAATTTCTTCTAAGTCCCATGCTGGCCAGAATTTTTTCTAAGTCTGACGCTTGGCCGAAAATTTTCAAAGTCCCATGCTGTCCAGAATTTTTTCAAAGTCCCATGCTGGCCAGAATTTTTTCTAAGTCTGACGCCTGGCTGAAAATTTTCAAAGTCCCATGATGACCAGAATTTTTTCTAAGTCTGATGCCTGGCTGAAAATTTTCAAAGTCCCATGCTGGCCAGAATTTTTTCTAAGTCTGACGCTTGGCCGAAAATTTTCAAAGTCCCATGCTGGCCAGAATTTCTTCTAAGTCCCATGCTGGCCAGAATTTTTTCTAAGTCTGACGCCTGGCTGAAAAATTTCAAAGTCCCATGCTGGCCAGAATTTCTTCTAAGTCCCATGCTGGCCAGAATTCTTTCTAAGTCTGACGCTTGGCCGAAAATTTTCAAAGTCCCATGCTGTCCAGAAAATTTTCAAAGTCCCATGCTGGCCAGAATTTTTTCTAAGTCTGACGCCTGGCCAAAAATTTTCAAAGTCCCATGCTGGCCAGAATTTTTTCTAAGTCTGACGGCTGGCCAAAAATTTTCAAAGTCCCATGCTGGCCAGAATTTTTTCAAAGTCCCATGCTGGCCAGAATTTTTTCTAAGTCTGACGCCTGGCTGAAAATTTTCAAAGTCCCATGATGGCCAGAATTTTTTCAAAGTCCCATGCTGGCCAGAATTTTTTCTAAGTCTGACGCCTGGCTGAAAATTTTCAAAGTCCCATGCTGGCCAGAATTTTTTCTAAGTCTGACGCCTGGCCGAAAATTTTCAAACTCCCATGCTGTCCAGAATTTTTTCAAAGTCCCATGCTGGCCAGAATTTTTTCTAAGTCTGACGCCTGGCCGAAAATTTTCAAAGTCCCATGCTGGCCAGAATTTTTTCTAAGTCCCATGATGGCCAGAATTTTTTCTAAGTCTGATGCCTGGCTGAAAATTTTCAAAGTCCCATGCTGGCCAGAATTTTTTCTAAGTCTGACGCCTGGCTGAAAATTTTCAAAGTCCCATGCTGTCCAGAATTTTTTCAAAGTCCCATGCTGGCCAGAATTTTTTCTAAGTCTGACACCTGGCCGAAAATTTTCAAAGTCCCATGCTGGCCAGAATTTTTTCTAAGTCTGATGCCTGGCTGAAAATTTTCAAAGTCCCATGCTGGCCAGAATTTTTTCTAAGTCTGACGCCTGGCTGAAAATTTTCAAAGTCCCATGCTGGCCAGAATTTTTTCTAAGTCTGACGCTTGGCCGAAAATTTTCAAAGTCCCATGCTGTCCAGAATTTTTTCAAAGTCCCATGCTGGCCAGAATTTTTTCTAAGTCTGACACCTGGCCGAAAATTTTCAAAGTCCCATGCTGGCCAGAATTTGTTCTAAGTCCCATGCTGGCCAGAATTTTTTCCAAGTCCCATGCTGGCCAGAATTTTTTCTAAGTCTGATGCCTGGCTGAAAATTTTCAAAGTCCCATGCTGGCCAGAATTTTTTCTAAGTCCCATGCTGGCCAGAATTTTTTCTAAGTCTGACGCCTGGCCGAAAATTTTCAAAGTCCCATGCTGGCCAGAATTTTTTCTAAGTCCCATGCTGGCCAGAATTTTTTCTAAGTCTGATGCCTGGCCGAAAATTTCAAAGTCCCATGCTGGCCAGAATTTTTTCTAAGTCTGACGCTTGGCCGAAAATTTTCAAAGTCCCATGCTGTCCAGAATTTTTTCAAAGTCCCATGCTGGCCAGAATTTTTTCTAAGTCTGACGCCTGGCTGAAAATTTTCAAAGTCCCATGATGGCCAGAATTTTTTCTAAGTCTGACGCCTGGCTGAAAATTTTCAAAGTCCCATGCTGGCCAGAATTATTTCTAAGTCTGACGCCTGGCCAAAAATTTTCAAAGTCCCATGCTGGCCAGAATTTTTTCTAAGTCTGATGCCTGGCCGAAAATTTTCAAAGTCCCATGCTGGCCAGAATTTCTTCTAAGTCCCATGCTGGCCAGAATTTTTTCTAAGTCTGACGCTTGGCCGAAAATTTTCAAAGTCCCATGCTGTCCAGAATTTTTTCCAAGTCCCATGCTGGCCAGAATTTTTTCTAAGTCTGACGCCTGGACGAAAATTTTCAAAGTCCCATGCTGGCCAGAATTTTTTCTAAGTCTGACGCCTGGCCGAAAATTTTCAAAGTCCCATGGTGGCCAGAATTTTTTCAAAGTCTGATGCCTGGCCGAAATTTTCAAAGTCCCATGCTGGCCAGAATTTTTTCAAAGTCCCATGCTGGCCTGAAATATTTCCAACTCCCATGCTGGCCAGAATTTTTTCTAAGTCTGACGCTTGGCCGAATATTTTCAAAGTCCCATGCTGTCCAGAATTTTTTCAAAGTCCCATGATGACCAGAATTTTTTCTAAGTCTGATGCCTGGCTGAAAATTTTCAAAGTCCCATGCTGGCCAGAATTTTTTCTAAGTCTGACGCTTGGCCGAAAATTTTCAAAGTCCCATGCTGGCCAGAATTTTTTTCTAAGTCTGACGCCTGGCTGAAAATTTTCAAAGTCCCATGATGGCCAGAATTTTTTCTAAGTCTGATGCCTGGCCGAAAATTTTCAAAGTCCCATGCTGGCCAGAATTTCTTCTAAGTCCCATGCTGGCCAGAATTTTTTCTAAGTCCCATGCTGGCCAGAATTTTTTCTAAGTCTGACGCCTGGCTGAAAAATTTCAAAGTCCCATGCTGGCCAGAATTTCTTCTAAGTCCCATGCTGGCCAGAATTCTTTCTAAGTCTGACGCTTGGCCGAAAATTTTCAAAGTCCCATGCTGTCCAGAATTTTTTCAAAGTCCCATGCTGGCCAGAATTTTTTCTAAGTCTGACGCCTGGCTGAAAATTTTCAAAATCCCATGATGGCCAGAATTTTTTCTAAGTCTGATGCCTGGCCGAAAATTTTCAAAGTCCCATGCTGGCCAGAATTATTTCTAAGTCTGACGCCTGGCCAAAAATTTTCAAAGTCCCATGCTGGCCAGAATTTTTTCTAAGTCTGACGCCTGGCCAAAAATTTTCAAAGTCCCATGCTGGCCAGAATTTTTTCAAAGTCCCATGCTGGCCAGAATTTTTTCTAAGTCTGATGCCTGGCTGAAAATTTTCAAAGTCCCATGCTGGCCAGAATTTTTTCAAAGTCTGACGCCTGGCTGAAAATTTTCAAAGTCCCATGATGGCCAGAATTTTTTCAAAGTCCCATGCTGGCCAGAATTTTTTCTAAGTCTGACGCCTGGCTGAAAATTTTCAAAGTCCCATGCTGGCCAGAATTTTTTCTAAGTCTGACGCTTGGCCGAAAATTTTCAAAGTCCCATGCTGGCCAGAATTTTTTCAAAGTCCCATGCTGGCCAGAATTTTTTCTAAGTCTGACGCCTGGCTGAAAATTTTCAAAGTCCCATGCTGGCCAGAATTATTTCTAAGTCTGACGCCTGGCCAAAAATTTTCAAAGTCCCATGCTGGCCAGAATTTTTTCTAAGTCTGACGCCTGGCCGAAAATTTTCAAAGTCCCATGCTGGCCAGAATTTTTTCTAAGTCCCATGCTGGCCAGATTTTTTTCTAAGTCTGACGCTTGGCCGAAAATTTTCAAAGTCCCATGCTGGCCAGAATTTTTTCTAAGTCCCATGATGGCCAGAATTTTTTCTAAGTCTGATGCCTGGCTGAAAATTTTCAAAGTCCCATGCAGGCCAGAATTTTTTCTAAGTCTGACGCCTGGCCGAAAATTTTCAAAGTCCCATGCTGTCCAGAATTTTTTCTAAGTCTGACGCCTGGCCAAAAATTTTCAAAGTCCCATGCTGGCCAGAATTTTTTCAAAGTCCCATGCTGGCGAGAATTTTTTCTAAGTCTGATGCCTGGCTGAAATATTTCAAACTCCCATGCTGTCCAGAATTTTTTCAAAGTCCCATGCTGGCCAGAATTTTTTCTAAGTCTGACGCTTGGCCGAAAATTTTCAAAGTCCCATGCTGTCCAGAATTTTTTCAAAGTCCCAAGCTGGCCTGAATTTTTTCTAAGTCTGACGCCTGGCTGAAAATTTTCAAAGTCCCATGATGGCCACAATTTTTTCTAAGTCTGATGCCTGGCTGAAAATTTTCAAAGTCCCATGCTGGCCAGAATTTCTTCTAAGTCTGACGCCTGGCCGAAAATTTTCAAAGTCCCATGCTGGCCAGAATTTCTTCTAAGTCCCATGCTGGCCAGAATTTTTTCTAAGTCTGACGCTTGGCCGAAAATTTTCAAAGTCCCATGCTGGCCAGAATTTTTTCTAAGTCCCATGCTGGCCAGAATTTTTTCTAAGTCTGACGCCTGGCTGAAAATTTTCAAAGTCCCATGATGACCAGAATTTTTTCTAAGTCTGATGCCTGGCTGAAAATTTTCAAAGTCCCATGCTGGCCAGAATTTTTTCTAAGTCTGACGCCTGGCTGAAAATTTTCAAAGTCCCATGATGGCCAGAATTTTTTCTAAGTCTGACGCTTGGCCGAAAATTTTCAAAGTCCCATGCTGTCCAGAAAAATTTCAAAGTCCCATGCTGGCCAGAATTTTTTCTATGTCTGACGCCTGGCTGAAAATTTTCAAAGTCCCATGATGGCCAGAATTTTTTCTAAGTCTGATGCCTGGCCAAAAATTTTCAAAGTCCCATGCTGGCCAGAATTTTTTCTAAGTCTGACACCTGCCTGAAATATTTCAAAGTCCCATGCTGGCCAGAATTTTTTCAAAGTCCCATGCTGGCCAGAATTTTTTCTAAGTCTGACGCCTGGCCGAAAATTTTCAAAGTCCCATGCTGGCCAGAATTTTTTCTAAGTCTGACGCTTGGCCGAAAATTTTCAAAGTCCCATGCTGGCCAGAATTTCTTCTAAGTCCCATGCTGGCCGAAAATTTTCAAAGTCCCATGCTGGCCAGAATTTCTTCTAAGTCCCATGCTGGCCAGAATTTTTTCTAAGTCTGACACCTGCCTGAAATATTTCAAAGTCCCATGCTGGCCAGAATTTTTTCAAAGTCCCATGCTGGCCAGAATTTTTTCTAAGTCTGACGCCTGGCCGAAAATTTTCAAAGTCCCATGCTGGCCAGAATTTTTTCTAAGTCTGACGCTTGGCCGAAAATTTTCAAAGTCCCATGCTGGCCAGAATTTCTTCTAAGTCCCATGCTGGCCGAAAATTTTCAAAGTCCCATGCTGGCCAGAATTTTTTCTAAGTCTGATGCCTGGCTGAAAATTTTCAAAGTCCCATGCTGGCCAGAATTTTTTCTAAGTCTGACGCCTGGCTGAAAATTTTCAAAGTCCCATGATGGCCAGAATTTTTTCTAAGTCTGACGCTTGGCCGAAAATTTTCAAAGTCCCATGCTGTCCAGAAAAATTTCAAAGTCCCATGCTGGCCAGAATTTTTTCTATGTCTGACGCCTGGCTGAAAATTTTCAAAGTCCCATGCTGGCCACAATTTTTTCAAAGTCTGACGCCTGGCCAAAAATTTTCAAAGTCCCATGATGGCCAGAATTTCTTCTAAGTCCCATGCTGGCCAGAATTTTTTCTAAGTCTGACGCCTGGCTAAAAATTTTCAAAGTCCCATGATGGCCAGAATTTTTTCTAAGTCTGACGCTTGGCCAAAAATTTTCAAAGTCCCATGCTGGCCAGAATTTCTTCTAAGTCCCATGCTGGCCAGAATTTTTTCAAAGTTGATGCCTGCCCGAGAATTTTCAAAGTCCCATGCTGGCCAGAATTTTTTCAAAGTCCCATGCTGGCCAGAATTTTTTCTAAGTCTGACGCCTGGCCAAAAATTTTCAAAGTCCCATGCTGGCCAGAATTTCTTCTAAGTCTGACGCCTGGCCGAAAATTTTCAAAGTCCCATGCTGGCCAGAATTTCTTCTAAGTCTGTCGCTTGGCCGAAAATTTTCAAAGTCCCATGCAGGCCAGAATTTTTTCTAAGTCTGACGCCTGGCCGAAAATTTTCAAAGTCCCATGCTGTCCAGAATTTTTTCAAAGTCTGACGCTTGGCCAAAAATTTTCAAAGTCCCATGCTGGCCAGAATTTCTTCTAAGTCCCATGCTGGCCAGAATTTTTTCAAAGTCCCATGCTGGCCAGAATTTTTTCTAAGTCTGACGCTTGGCCGAAAATTTTCAAAGTCCCATGCTGTCCAGAATTTTTTCAAAGTCCCATGCTGGCCAGAATTTTTTCTAAGTCCCATGCTGGCCAGAATTTTTTCTAAGTCTGATGCCTGGCCGAAAATATTTCAAAGTCCCATGATGGCCAGAATTTTTTCTAAGTCTGACGCTTGGCCAAAAATTTTCAAAGTCCCATGCTGTCCAGAATTTTTTCAAAGTCCCATGCTGGCCAGAATTTTTTCTAAGTCTGACGCCTGGCCGAAAATTTTCAAAGTCCCATGCTGGCCAGAATTTCTTCTAAGTCCCATGCTGGCCAGAATTTTTTCTAAGTCTGTCGCTTGGCCGAAAATTTTCAAAGTCCCATGCTGGCCAGAATTTCTTCTAAGTCCCATGCTGGCCAGAATTTTTTCTAAGTCTGACGCCTGCCTGAAATATTTCAAAGTCCCATGCAGGCCAGAATTTTTTCTAAGTCTGACGCCTGGCCGAAAATATTTCAAAGTCCCATGATGGCCAGAATTTTTTCTAAGTCTGATGCCTGCCTGAAATATTTCAAAGTCCCATGCAGGCCAGAATTTTTTCTAAGTCTGACGCCTGGCCGAAAATTTTCAAAGTCCCATGCTGTCCAGAATTTTTTCAAAGTCCCATGCTGGCCAGAATTTCTTCTAAGTCCCATGCTGGCCAGAATTTTTTCAAAGTTGATGCCTGCCCGAGAATTTTCAAAGTCCCATGCTGGCCAGAATTTTTTCAAAGTCCCATGCTGGCCAGAATTTTTTCTAAGTCTGACGCCTGGCCAAAAATTTTCAAAGTCCCATGCTGGCCAGAATTTCTTCTAAGTCTGACGCCTGGCCGAAAATTTTCAAAGTCCCATGCTGGCCAGAATTTCTTCTAAGTCTGTCGCTTGGCCGAAAATTTTCAAAGTCCCATGCAGGCCAGAATTTTTTCTAAGTCTGACGCCTGGCCGAAAATTTTCAAAGTCCCATGCTGTCCAGAATTTTTTCAAAGTCTGACGCTTGGCCAAAAATTTTCAAAGTCCCATGCTGGCCAGAATTTCTTCTAAGTCCCATGCTGGCCAGAATTTTTTCAAAGTCCCATGCTGGCCAGAATTTTTTCTAAGTCTGACGCTTGGCCGAAAATTTTCAAAGTCCCATGCTGTCCAGAATTTTTTCAAAGTCCCATGCTGGCCAGAATTTTTTCTAAGTCCCATGCTGGCCAGAATTTTTTCTAAGTCTGATGCCTGGCCGAAAATATTTCAAAGTCCCATGATGGCCAGAATTTTTTCTAAGTCTGACGCTTGGCCAAAAATTTTCAAAGTCCCATGCTGTCCAGAATTTTTTCAAAGTCCCATGCTGGCCAGAATTTTTTCTAAGTCTGACGCCTGGCCGAAAATTTTCAAAGTCCCATGCTGGCCAGAATTTCTTCTAAGTCCCATGCTGGCCAGAATTTTTTCTAAGTCTGTCGCTTGGCCGAAAATTTTCAAAGTCCCATGCTGGCCAGAATTTCTTCTAAGTCCCATGCTGGCCAGAATTTTTTCTAAGTCTGACGCCTGCCTGAAATATTTCAAAGTCCCATGCAGGCCAGAATTTTTTCTAAGTCTGACGCCTGGCCGAAAATATTTCAAAGTCCCATGATGGCCAGAATTTTTTCTAAGTCTGATGCCTGCCTGAAATATTTCAAAGTCCCATGCAGGCCAGAATTTTTTCTAAGTCTGACGCCTGGCCGAAAATTTTCAAAGTCCCATGCTGTCCAGAATTTTTTCAAAGTCTGACGCTTGGCCAAAAATTTTCAAAGTCCCATGCTGGCCAGAATTTCTTCTAAGTCCCATGCTGGCCAGAATTTTTTCAAAGTCCCATGCTGGCCAGAATTTTTTCTAAGTCTGACGCTTGGCCGAAAATTTTCAAAGTCCCATGCTGTCCAGAATTTTTTCAAAGTCCCATGCTGGCCAGAATTTTTTCTAAGTCTGATGCCTGGCTGAAAAATTTCAAAGTCCCATGCTGGCCAGAATTTTTTCTAAGTCTGACGCCTGGCCGAAAATGTTCAAAGTCTGACAACTGCCAGAATTTTTTCAAAGTCCCATGCTGGCCGAAAATTTTCAAAGTCCCATGCTGGCCAGAATTTTTTCTAAGTCTGACGCCTGGCCGAAAATTTTCAAAGTCCCATGCTGGCCAGAATTTTTTCTAAGTCTGACGCCTGGCTGAAAATTTTCAGTCCCATGCTGGCCAGAATTTTTTCTAAGTCTGATGCCTGGCTGAAAAATTTCAAAGTCCCATGCTGGCCAGAATTTCTTCTAAGTCCCATGCTGGCCAGAATTTTTTCTAAGTCTGACGCTTGGCCGAAAATTTTCAAAGTCCCATGCTGGCCAGAATATATTCTAAGTCTGACGCCTGCCTGAAATATTTCAAAGTCCCATGCTGGCCAGAATTTTTTCTAAGTCTGATGCCTGGCCGAAAATTTTCAAAGTCCCATGCTGGCCAGAATTTTTTCAAAGTCCCATGCTGGCCAGAATTTTTTCTAAGTCTGACGCTTGGCCAAAAATTTTCAAAGTCCCATGCTGGCCAGAATTTCTTCTAAGTCCCATGCTGGCCAGAATTTTTTCTAAGTCTGACGCCTGGCCAAAAATTTTCAAAGTCCCATGCTGGCCAGAATTTCTTCTAAGTCTGACGCCTGGCCGAAAATTTTCAAAGTCCCATGCTGGCCAGAATTTCTTCTAAGTCTGTCGCTTGGCCGAAAATTTTCAAAGTCCCATGCAGGCCAGAATTTTTTCTAAGTCTGACGCCTGGCCGAAAATTTTCAAAGTCCCATGCTGTCCAGAATTTTTTCAAAGTCTGACGCTTGGCCAAAAATTTTCAAAGTCCCATGCTGGCCAGAATTTCTTCTAAGTCCCATGCTGGCCAGAATTTTTTCAAAGTCCCATGCTGGCCAGAATTTTTTCTAAGTCTGACGCTTGGCCGAAAATTTTCAAAGTCCCATGCTGTCCAGAATTTTTTCAAAGTCCCATGCTGGCCAGAATTTTTTCTAAGTCCCATGCTGGCCAGAATTTTTTCTAAGTCTGATGCCTGGCCGAAAATATTTCAAAGTCCCATGATGGCCAGAATTTTTTCTAAGTCTGACGCTTGGCCAAAAATTTTCAAAGTCCCATGCTGTCCAGAATTTTTTCAAAGTCCCATGCTGGCCAGAATTTTTTCTAAGTCTGACGCCTGGCCGAAAATTTTCAAAGTCCCATGCTGGCCAGAATTTCTTCTAAGTCCCATGCTGGCCAGAATTTTTTCTAAGTCTGTCGCTTGGCCGAAAATTTTCAAAGTCCCATGCTGGCCAGAATTTCTTCTAAGTCCCATGCTGGCCAGAATTTTTTCTAAGTCTGACGCCTGCCTGAAATATTTCAAAGTCCCATGCAGGCCAGAATTTTTTCTAAGTCTGACGCCTGGCCGAAAATATTTCAAAGTCCCATGATGGCCAGAATTTTTTCTAAGTCTGATGCCTGCCTGAAATATTTCAAAGTCCCATGCAGGCCAGAATTTTTTCTAAGTCTGACGCCTGGCCGAAAATTTTCAAAGTCCCATGCTGTCCAGAATTTTTTCAAAGTCTGACGCTTGGCCAAAAATTTTCAAAGTCCCATGCTGGCCAGAATTTCTTCTAAGTCCCATGCTGGCCAGAATTTTTTCAAAGTCCCATGCTGGCCAGAATTTTTTCTAAGTCTGACGCTTGGCCGAAAATTTTCAAAGTCCCATGCTGTCCAGAATTTTTTCAAAGTCCCATGCTGGCCAGAATTTTTTCTAAGTCTGATGCCTGGCTGAAAAATTTCAAAGTCCCATGCTGGCCAGAATTTTTTCTAAGTCTGACGCCTGGCCGAAAATGTTCAAAGTCTGACAACTGCCAGAATTTTTTCAAAGTCCCATGCTGGCCGAAAATTTTCAAAGTCCCATGCTGGCCAGAATTTTTTCTAAGTCTGACGCCTGGCCGAAAATTTTCAAAGTCCCATGCTGGCCAGAATTTTTTCTAAGTCTGACGCCTGGCTGAAAATTTTCAGTCCCATGCTGGCCAGAATTTTTTCTAAGTCTGATGCCTGGCTGAAAAATTTCAAAGTCCCATGCTGGCCAGAATTTCTTCTAAGTCCCATGCTGGCCAGAATTTTTTCTAAGTCTGACGCTTGGCCGAAAATTTTCAAAGTCCCATGCTGGCCAGAATATATTCTAAGTCTGACGCCTGCCTGAAATATTTCAAAGTCCCATGCTGGCCAGAATTTTTTCTAAGTCTGATGCCTGGCCGAAAATTTTCAAAGTCCCATGCTGGCCAGAATTTTTTCAAAGTCCCATGCTGGCCAGAATTTTTTCTAAGTCTGACGCTTGGCCAAAAATTTTCAAAGTCCCATGCTGGCCAGAATTTCTTCTAAGTCCCATGCTGGCCAGAATTTTTTCTAAGTCTGACGCTTGGCCGAAAATTTTCAAAGTCCCATGCTGGCCAGAATTTCTTCTAAGTCTGACGCCTGGCCGAAAATTTTCAAAGTCCCATGCTGGCCAGAATTTCTTCTAAGTCCCATGCTGGCCAGAATTTTTTCAAAGTCCCATGCTGGCCAGAATTTTTTCTAAGTCTGACGCCTGGCCAAAAATTTTCAAAGTCCCATGCTGGCCAGAATTTCTTCTAAGTCTGTCGCTTGGCCGAAAATTTTCAAAGTCCCATGCTGGCCAGAATTTCTTCTAAGTCTGTCGCTTGGCCGAAAATTTTCAAAGTCCCATGCAGGCCAGAATTTCTTCTAAGTCTGACGCCTGGCCGAAAATTTTCAAAGTCCCATGCTGTCCAGAATTTTTTCAAAGTCTGACGCTTGGCCAAAAATTTTCAAAGTCCCATGCTGTCCAGAATTTTTTCAAAGTCCCATGCTGGCTAGAATTTTTTCTAAGTCTGACGCCTGGCTGAAAATTTTCAAAGTCCCATGCTGGCCAGAATTTTTTCTAAGTCTGACGCCTGGCCGAAAATTTTCAAAGTCCCATGCTGTCCAGAATTTTTTCAAAGTCCCATGTTGGCCAGAATTTTTTCTAAGTCTGACGCCTGGCCGAAAATTTTCAAAGTCCCATGATGGCCAGAATTTTTTCTAAGTCTGATGCCTGCCTGAAATATTTCAAAGTCCCATGCAGGCCAGAATTTTTTCTAAGTCTGACGCCTGGCCGAAAATTTTCAAAGTCCCATGCTGTCCAGAATTTTTTCAAAGTCTGACGCTTGGCCAAAAATTTTCAAAGTCCCATGCTGTCCAGAATTTTTTCAAAGTCCCATGCTGGCCAGAATTTTTTCTAAGTCTGACGCTTGGCCGAAAATTTTCAAAGTCCCATGCTGGCCAGAATTTTTTCAAAGTCCCATGCTGGCCAGAATTTTTTCTAAGTCTGACGCCTGGCCGAAAATATTTCAAAGTCCCATGCTGGCCAGAATTTTTTCTAAGTCTGACGCTTGGCCGAAAATTTTCAAAGTCCCATGCTGGCCAGAATTTTTTCAAAGTCCCATGCTGTCCAGAATTTTTTCAAAGTCCCATGCTGGCCAGAATTTTTTCTAAGTCTGACGCCTGGCCGAAAATTTTCAAAGTCCCATGCTGTCCAGAATTTTTTCAAAGTCTGACGCTTGGCCAAAAATTTTCAAAGTCCCATGCTGGCCAGAATTTATTCTAAGTCCCATGCTGGCCAGAATTTTTTCTAAGTCTGACGCTTGGCCGAAAATTTTCAAAGTCCCATGCTGGCCAGAATTTATTCTAAGTCCCATGCTGGCCAGAATTTTTTCTAAGTCTGACGCTTGGCCGAAAATTTTCAAAGTCCCATGCTGTCCAGAATTTTTTCAAAGTTGATGCCTGCCCGAAAATTTTCAAAGTCCCATGCTGGCCAGAATTTTTTCTAAGTCTGACGCCTGCCTGAAATATTTCAAAGTCCCATGCTGGCCAGAATTTTTTCTAAGTCTGATGCCTGGCTGAAAATTTTCAAAGTCCCATGCTGGCCAGAATTTTTTCTAAGTCCCATGCTGGCCAGAATTTTTTCTAAGTCTGACGCCTGGCCGAAAATTTTCAAAGTCCCATGCTGGCCAGAATTTTTTCAAAGTCTGACGCCTGGCTGAAAATTTTCAAAGTCCCATGATGGCCAGAATTTTTTTCTAAGTCTGATGCCTGGCTGAAAATTTTCAAAGTCCCATGCTGGCCAGAATTTTTTCTAAGTCTGACGCCTGGCCGAAAATTTTCAAAGTCCCATGCTGGCCAGAATTTCTTCTAAGTCCCATGCTGGCCAGAATTTTTTCTAAGTCTGACGCCTGGCCGAAAATTTTCAAAGTCCCATGCTGTCCAGAATTTTTTCAAAGTCCCATGTTGGCCAGAATTTTTTCTAAGTCTGACGCCTGGCCGAAAATTTTCAAAGTCCCATGATGGCCAGAATTTTTTCTAAGTCTGATGCCTGGCTGAAAATTTTCAAAGTCCCATGCTGGCCAGAATTTTTTCAAAGTTGATGCCTGCCCGAAAATTTTCAAAGTCCCATGCTGGCCAGAATTTTTTCTAAGTCTGACGCCTGCCAGAATTTTTTCAAAGTCCCATGCTGGCCAGAATTTTTTCTAAGTCTGACGCCTAGCCGAAAATTTTCAAAGTCCCATGGTGGCCAGAATTTTTTCTAAGTCTGACGCCTGGCCGAAAAATGTCAAAGTCTGACAACTGCCAGAATTTTTTCAAAGTCCCATGCTGGCCAGAATTTTTTCTAAGTCTGATGCCTGGCTGAAAATTTTCAAAGTCCCATGCTGGCCAGAATTTTTTCTAAGTCTGACGCCAGGCTGAAAATTTTCAAAGTCCCATGCTGGCCAGAATTTTTTCTAAGTCTGACGCCTGGCCGAAAATTTTCAAAGTCCCATGCTGGCCAGAATTTTTTCTAAGTCTGACGCCTGGCCGAAAATGTTCAAAGTCCCATGCTGGCCAGAATTTTTTCAAAGTCCCATGCTGGCCAGAATTTTTTCAAAGTCCCATGCTGGCCAGAATTTTTTCAAAGTCCCATGCTGGCCAGAATATTTTCTAAGTCTGACGCCTGCCTGAAATATTTCAAAGTCCCATGCTGGCCAGAATTTTTTCAAAGTCCCATGCTGGCCAGAATTTTTTCAAAGTCCCATGCTGGCCAGAATATTTTCTAAGTCTGACGCCTGCCTGAAATATTTCAAAGTCCCATGCTGGCCAGAATTTCTTCTAAGTCCCATGCTGGCCAGAATTTTTTCTAAATCTGACGCTTGGCCAAAAATTTTCAAAGTCCCATGCTGGCCAGAATTTTTTCTAAGTCTGACGCCTGGCCGAAAATTTTCAAAGTCCCATGCTGGCCAGAATTTTTTCTAAGTCCCATGCTGGCCAGAATTTTTTCAAAGTCCCATGCTGGCCAGAATTTTTTCTAAGTCTGACGCCTGGCCGAAAATTTTCAAAGTCCCATGCTGGCCAGAATTTCTTCTAAGTCCCATGCTGGCCAGAATTTTTTCTAAGTCTGACGCTTGGCCGAAAATTTTCAAAGTCCCATGCTGTCCAGAATTTTTTCAAAGTCCCATGCTGGCCAGAATTTTTTCAAAGTCTGACGCCTGGCTGAAAATTTTCAAAGTCCCATGATGGCCAGAATTTTTTCTAAGTCTGATGCCTGGCTGAAAATTTTCAAAGTCCCATGCTGGCCAGAATTTTTTCTAAGTCTGACGCCTGGCCGAAAATTTTCAAAGTCCCATGCTGGCCAGAATTTTTTCTAAGTCTGACGCCTGGCCGAAAATTTTCAAAGTCCCATGCTGTCCAGAATTTTTTCAAAGTCCCATGTTGGCCAGAATTTTTTCTAAGTCTGACGCTTGGCCGAAAATTTTCAAAGTCCCATGCTGGCCAGAATTTCTTCTAAGTCCCATGCTGGCCAGAATTTTTTCTAAGTCTGACGCTTGGCCGAAAATTTTCAAAGTCCCATGCTGTCCAGAATTTTTTCAAAGTCCCATGCTGGCCAGAATTTTTTCAAAGTCTGACGCCTGGCTGAAAATTTTCAAAGTCCCATGCTGGCCAGAATTTTTTCTAAGTCTGACGCCTGGCCGAAAATTTTCTAAGTCCCATGCTGGCCAGAATTTTTTCTAAGTCTGACGCCTGGCCGAAAATTTTCAAAGTCCCATGCTGTCCACAATTTTTTCAAAGTCCCATGTTGGCCAGAATTTTTTCTAAGTCTGACGCCTGGCCGAAAATTTTCAAAGTCCCATGATGGCCAGAATTTTTTCTAAGTCTGATGCCTGGCTGAAAATTTTCAAAGTCCCATGCTGGCCAGAATTTTTTCAAAGTTGATGCCTGCCCGAAAATTTTCAAAGTCCCATGCTGGCCAGAATTTTTTCAAAGTCCCATGATGGCCAGAATTTTTTCTAAGTCTGATGCCTGGCTGAAAATTTTCAAAGTCCCATGCTGGCCAGAATTTTTTCAAAGTTGATGCCTGCCCGAAAATTTTCAAAGTCCCATGCTGGCCAGAATTTTTTCTAAGTCTGACGCCTGCCAGAATTTTTTCAAAGTCCCATGCTGGCCAGAATTTTTTCTAAGTCTGACGCCTAGCCGAAAATTTTCAAAGTCCCATGGTGGCCAGAATTTTTTCTAAGTCTGACGCCTGGCCGAAAAATTTCAAAGTCTGACAACTGCCAGAATTTTTTCAAAGTCCCATGCTGGCCAGAATTTTTTCTAAGTCTGACGCCAGGCTGAAAATTTTCAAAGTCCCATGCTGGCCAGAATTTTTTCTAAGTCTGACGCCTGGCCGAAAATTTTCAAAGTCCCATGCTGGCCAGAATTTTTTCTAAGTCTGACGCCTGGCCGAAAATTTTCAAAGTCCCATGCTGGCCAGAATTTTTTCTAAGTCTGACGCCTGGCCGAAAATTTTCAAAGTCCCATGCTGGCCAGAATTTTTTCAAAGTCTGACGCCTGGCTGAAAATTTTCAAAGTCCCATGATGGCCAGAATTTTTTTCTAAGTCTGATGCCTGGCTGAAAATTTTCAAAGTCCCATGCTGGCCAGAATTTTTTCTAAGTCTGACGCCTGGCCGAAAATTTTCAAAGTCCCATGCTGGCCAGAATTTTTTCAAAGTCCCATGTTGGCCAGAATTTTTTCTAAGTCTGACGCCTGGCCGAAAATTTTCAAAGTCCCATGCTGGCCAGAATTTTTTCTAAGTCCCATGCTGGCCAGAATTTTTTCTAAGTCCCATGCTGGCCAGAATTTTTTCAAAGTCCCATGCTGGCCAGAATTTTTTCTAAGTCTGACGCCTGGCCGAAAATTTTCAAAGTCCCATGCTGTCCAGAATTTTTTCAAAGTCCCATGTTGGCCAGAATTTTTTCTAAGTCTGACGCCTGGCCGAAAATTTTCAAAGTCCCATGCTGGCCAGAATTTTTTCTAAGTCTGACTCCTGGCCAAAAATTTTCAAAGTCCCATGCTGGCCAGAATTTTTTCTAAGTCCCATGCTGGCCAGAATTTTTTCAAAGTCCCATGCTGGCCAGAATTTTTTCAAAGTCTGACGCCTGGCCGAAAATTTTCAAAGTCCCATGCTGGCCAGAATTTCTTCTAAGTCCCATGCTGGCCAGAATTTTTTCTAAGTCTGACGCTTGGCCAAAAATTTTCAAAGTCCCATGCTGGCCAGAATTTTTTCTAAGTCTGACGCCTGGCCAGAATTTTTTCTAAGTCCCATGCTGGCCAGAATTTTTTCAAAGTCCCATGCTGGCCAGAATTTTTTCTAAGTCTGACGCCTGGCCGAAAATTTTCAAAGTCCCATGCTGGCCAGAATTTTTTCTAAGTCTGACGCCTGGCCGAAAATTTTCAAAGTCCCATGCTGGCCAGAATTTTTTCAAAGTCCCATGCTGGCCAGAATTTTTTCAAAGTCCCATGCTGGCCAGAATTTTTTCAAAGTCCCATGCTGGCCAGAATATTTTCTAAGTCTGACGCCTGCCTGAAATATTTCAAAGTCCCATGCTGGCCAGAATTTTTTCAAAGTCCCATGCTGGCCAGAATTTTTTCAAAGTCCCATGCTGGCCAGAATATTTTCTAAGTCTGACGCCTGCCTGAAATATTTCAAAGTCCCATGCTGGCCAGAATTTTTTCTAAGTCTGATGCCTGGCCGAAAATTTTCAAAGTCCCATGCTGGCCAGAATTTCTTCTAAGTCCCATGCTGGCCAGAATTTTTTCTAAATCTGACGCTTGGCCAAAAATTTTCAAAGTCCCATGCTGGCCAGAATTTTTTCTAAGTCCCATGCTGGCCAGAATTTTTTCTAAGTCCCATGCTGGCCAGAATTTTTTCAAAGTCCCATGCTGGCCAGAATTTTTTCTAAGTCTGACGCCTGGCCGAAAATTTTCAAAGTCCCATGCTGGCCAGAATTTCTTCTAAGTCCCATGCTGGCCAGAATTTTTTCTAAGTCTGACGCTTGGCCGAAAATTTTCAAAGTCCCATTCTGTCCAGAATTTTTTCAAAGTCCCATGCTGGCCAGAATTTTTTCAAAGTCTGACGCCTGGCTGAAAATTTTCAAAGTCCCATGATGGCCAGAATTTTTTCTAAGTCTGATGCCTGGCTGAAAATTTTCAAAGTCCCATGCTGGCCAGAATTTTTTCTAAGTCTGACGCCTGGCCGAAAATTTTCAAAGTCCCATGCTGGCCAGAATTTTTTCTAAGTCTGACGCCTGGCCGAAAATTTTCAAAGTCCCATGCTGTCCAGAATTTTTTCAAAGTCCCATGTTGGCCAGAATTTTTTCTAAGTCTGACGCTTGGCCGAAAATTTTCAAAGTCCCATGCTGGCCAGAATTTCTTCTAAGTCCCATGCTGGCCAGAATTTTTTCTAAGTCTGACGCTTGGCCGAAAATTTTCAAAGTCCCATGCTGTCCAGAATTTTTTCAAAGTCCCATGATGGCCAGAATTTTTTCTAAGTCTGATGCCTGGCTGAAAATTTTCAAAGTCCCATGCTGGCCAGAATTTTTTCAAAGTTGATGCCTGCCCGAAAATTTTCAAAGTCCCATGCTGGCCAGAATTTTTTCTAAGTCTGACGCCTGGCCGAAAAATTTCAAAGTCTGACAACTGCCAGAATTTTTTCAAAGTCCCATGCTGGCCAGAATTTTTTCTAAGTCTGATGCCTGGCTGAAAATTTTCAAAGTCCCATGCTGGCCAGAATTTTTTCTAAGTCTGACGCCAGGCTGAAAATTTTCAAAGTCCCATGCTGGCCAGAATTTTTTCTAAGTCTGACGCCTGGCCGAAAATTTTCAAAGTCCCATGCTGGCCAGAATTTTTTCTAAGTCTGACGCCTGGCCGAAAATTTTCAAAGTCCCATGCTGGCCAGAATTTTTTCAAAGTCTGACGCCTGGCTGAAAATTTTCAAAGTCCCATGATGGCCAGAATTTTTTTCTAAGTCTGATGCCTGGCTGAAAATTTTCAAAGTCCCATGATGGCCAGAATTTTTTCTAAGTCTGACGCCTGGCCGAAAATTTTCAAAGTCCCATGCTGGCCAGAATTTCTTCTAAGTCTGACGCCTGGCCGAAAATTTTCAAAGTCCCATGCTGTCCAGAATTTTTTCAAAGTCCCATGTTGGCCAGAATTTTTTCTAAGTCTGACGCCTGGCCGAAAATTTTCAAAGTCCCATGATGGCCAGAATTTTTTCTAAGTCTGATGCCTGGCTGAAAATTTTCAAAGTCCCATGCTGGCCAGAATTTCTTCTAAGTCCCATGCTGGCCAGAATTTTTTCTAAGTCTGACGCTTGGCCGAAAATTTTCAAAGTCCCATGCTGTCCAGAATTTTTTCAAAGTCCCATGCTGGCCAGAATTTTTTCAAAGTCTGACGCCTGGCTGAAAATTTTCAAAGTCCCATGATGGCCAGAATTTTTTCTAAGTCTGATGCCTGGCTGAAAATTTTCAAAGTCCCATGCTGGCCAGAATTTTTTCTAAGTCTGACGCCTGGCCGAAAATTTTCAAAGTCCCATGCTGGCCAGAATTTTTTCTAAGTCTGACGCCTGGCCGAAAATTTTCAAAGTCCCATGCTGTCCAGAATTTTTTCAAAGTCCCATGTTGGCCAGAATTTTTTCTAAGTCTGACGCTTGGCCGAAAATTTTCAAAGTCCCATGCTGGCCAGAATTTCTTCTAAGTCCCATGCTGGCCAGAATTTTTTCTAAGTCTGACGCTTGGCCGAAAATTTTCAAAGTCCCATGCTGTCCAGAATTTTTTCAAAGTCCCATGCTGGCCAGAATTTTTTCAAAGTCTGACGCCTGGCTGAAAATTTTCAAAGTCCCATGCTGGCCAGAATTTTTTCTAAGTCTGACGCCTGGCCGAAAATTTTCAAAGTCCCATGCTGTCCAGAATTTTTTCAAAGTCCCATGTTGGCCAGAATTTTTTCTAAGTCTGACGCCTGGCCGAAAATTTTCAAAGTCCCATGTTGGCCAGAATTTTTTCTAAGTCTGACACTTGGCCAGAATTTTTTCAAAGTCCCATGCTGGCCAGAATTTTTTCTAAGTCTGACGCCTAGCCGAAAATTTTCAAAGTCCCATGGTGGCCAGAATTTTTTCTAAGTCTGACGCCTGGCCGAAAAATTTCAAAGTCTGACAACTGCCAGAATTTTTTCAAAGTCCCATGCTGGCCAGAATTTTTTCTAAGTCTGATGCCTGGCTGAAAATTTTCAAAGTCCCATGCTGGCCAGAATTTTTTCTAAGTCTGACGCCAGGCTGAAAATTTTCAAAGTCCCATGCTGGCCAGAATTTTTTCTAAGTCTGACGCCTGGCCGAAAATTTTCAAAGTCCCATGCTGGCCAGAATTTTTTCTAAGTCTGACGCCTGGCCGAAAATTTTCAAAGTCCCATGCTGGCCAGAATTTTTTCAAAGTCCCATGCTGGCCAGAATTTTTTCAAAGTCCCATGCTGGCCAGAATTTTTTCTAAGTCTGATGCCTGGCCGAAAATTTTCAAAGTCCCATGCTGGCCAGAATTTCTTCTAAGTCCCATGCTGGCCAGAATTTTTTCTAAGTCTGACGCTTGGCCAAAAATTTTCAAAGTCCCATGCTGTACTACAGTTCACAGCATCGATTCATAATTATTTCGCTGAGTTTGACTTTAATTTCCCTTACAGTGTGAATACAGGCCTACAGGAGGAGTAAAATGCCGCTGTCTCGCCTCTCTCAAACTGGAGAGGAGATATAAAGGTAGCCTAAGTCATTACATCTCTGTGGAGTTGTTCTGACACGATGGGGTATATTAACTAAGAATGTGCTGCATCCGGTAATAGCGCGAAATATTGCATCACAACTGCACCCGCAGTCTGCGCCCAGTTACCCACCTATTCACTAAGGATATTGCTCTAATCATATACCGGCGCAAACACACCCACAAAACTGACAGCTTGGAGCAAATTTGCACCTGATTTACCACACATGGCAATGGATTTGCGCCAAGAACATGGTTGTTATAGTAACAGTTGCGAGAAAGATGACATTATCAGAAAGCGAGGTTGGACTCTGCGTGAATAGCCAGAGAGCGACTGTGCAACGTGCCATGCACTGCTGTCATGATCCCGGGATCGAGGTTGCGTCAGGTTAATACATGCTTTTCCAAAAACTTTATTTGCGTCACGCAAACTCGGTGTGGCTATCTGCGCGGGTGTTAGTGAATTAGACTTAATGAGTCTCATTTGCATTGGGGTGGGCATATTTTGCGTCAAATTACCTAATTTACATACGCGCAAATACCACCGGCGCACCGTGGCGCATTCTGGTTGACTGTTTCCTTAGTGACGGATTTCCCCATCTGTGCGTTTAGTGAATTAGGCGCTCCCAGATTGCTCCATTTTTACCGGTTAGCGCGGTGCAAAGGCCACGCAAACCTTTAGTGAATAGACACCTATGTGATCAACTCTGTGCAATAACATGCTCTGGACACAATTTAACTGTTAAATGTTACATTTATACTTTGGGAGTTTAAATCAACCATCTTGCTGTGCATGTATCTTCAGCAAAACTGCAGTATATGGCAATGCATCGTGAGGACAAACACACAAGCATTCAAGTACTTGAACACATGATGGCTGGGAATGTTGGGGTTCTGATAACAAGTAGAGTATCTAGTATTTATATGTTTAATCCATCGCTTGACCAGATCCTACACTCGCTGCTGTATTCACTACTATCCATCCATCCATTTTCTTAAAACCGCTTACTCCTCACAAGGGTTGCGGGGGTGCCGGAACCTATCCCAGCCGGCTTCGGGCAGTAGGAAGGGTACACCCTGAACTGGTTGCCAGCCAATCGCAGGTATTCACTACCACATCGTATTTGTTTCTTTATTTTATGTTTGTAAATTGAATGCCAAGTGGGATTGCATATTGGAGTAGTGGTTAACCCGTCTGATTCACAGTCTTGGGGTCTAGGTACGAAACTCAGCTCAGGCCTTCCTCTGTGGTGTTTGCATCTGAATGCTTGCGTTGGTTTTCTTGAGCTACTCTAACCTCTTTCCTTTGAGTGCAAAAACATTTATATATTTGTCTTTACTGTACTGTACTTCCCTTGTGATTGACAGGTGATTTATCCAGGGTAAATTCTGCTTTGTCCAAATTCAGCTGGGATGGACTACAGTTGACCCCCAAACTTCAATAAGACAAGCAGTGGAAATAGATGTATGGATAAATGCCAAGTAAAAAGGAATCGCATATTGAAATATTTATTTAGTGTGTCCTGTGAATGCGAAAGTAGAGTAGTATTTATCAGATTCAAAGGGTGGGTGGCCTTGTTGGTCTCCGGCACTGGAACACAACTTCCTCTACAACAGCGTCTGTCTCACTGAGCGCACAAAGACAATCTCCATCAGGACATCTTGGAGAGAAGCATAATGGCGTTGGATCAAAGACCTCCCACTCTATCAGAGTCCAGTATCTCACCATCCACTTTGGCCTTCAACCAACAATTCACCTCGACGGCTCAGGGGATTCTCCTCATGGCAGAAATAGTAAGTTTAAATATATATTTAAAGAAATGCTGTTATGACTTTGTATCACCATTGACAAACATGGCCAAAGGTGAAAAAGGATTTTAAACTCAGGGAGTGGTTAAGAAACTGATGGATTTGAAAAATAATTTGCTTTTGTTCATGATCAGTTGGCATTTGTATAACAAAAATAAGTTTTAAACTTTTATTTTTTTCATTTGATCAGAAAGAAATGTAGATTAATCAATGAGTGATTGTGTCTTTATTTCTTGTCATGTCAGATGTTTGCTTTTCCGCTTGTTGCTAGGTAGAATTCCTGGAGCACTTGGGCAAATGTACTATGTACAAACAAACAAAGGAAACAGTGACTTGTGACTTCGATGTAGAGTCACCACCGTTCATGAAAACGTTAGAATGCATACCAGTGAAAAATTGTGAGCTAATTGTTTCTTCATCATCATCATTAGCTGTAACGTAGAAAACTCTGGAGATACAGCTCCATTTTAATTGGACAAAAATTAGTAGAAAAACAAAGCTACATAGTTTCAATTTGAGTCCTTAAATTGCTCCACATAATGTATAAAAATTTACTCAACATAGCCAATTAGTGGATGTGAACATCAGTTAGACCATTCACTCCACCAAAAAGATTGTTTTTATAAGTCCAAATGTTAAAGGGAATTTATGTGTTTATGGATGACGATAATGTGATTTACCTTTTTAGCTTTTAAAAACTGCAAATGTTTTTTTCCCCTCGTATAGTCAGAAATAAACTCTCTCAAGCAAGTAGGATGTTAATCACAAAACTTTCTTAGACACTCTTCCTCCCCCGCCTGCTCATTGTCTTGCTTCCTTCCCAAATCAGCTGAATGAAATAAGTCATGACGTATTTTTTCAAAACATAGTTAAATCAGGACGTTTGACAGGCAACGAACGGAAACTTACTCATGACATGTCAATTGCACTGCTGATACATTCTTGATTTACACAATTGAAGGTATTTGATTGTATGTATTATAATACAGCCATGGTGAATAGTGATGATGTAGTAAAGTAAGTACCGTAAATACAAGTAACTGACAAGTTGGTTCGCATGAGAGCTAAATGTATTTTTGAGCTGTGATAGGAGACTTTCAGCAGGAAACTTGCAGAGAAACTCAAAGGGCAGGGCTTATTGCCTTCCTTTCAAACGTCTGAGAAGGATTTGACCAGAGATGGGCGTGTCAATGTATTCTAAAGTGTCCATCATTCGGCAATTGTCAACATAGTCGTGTTTCCATCATACTAACTTCCATTTTTTCACTACTTTCATTCATTTCATTTTCATCTTGACCTATGTTATCGGAATCAGCCATCTTTATTGTACATTTGCCTCAAACGCTTTTGGGGGCAGAACTGGAACACTCCAAGTGGGATAAATATGACTTCAACGCAGCATAATGCTGCATTCGGTCGCAAGTTGGATATATCCAAGTTGGCTTTTCCCAGTTCCGACCTGAAAACGTTCGAGGCGATACTAAACAACCAAAATGGCGGATCGTGGTAAATATTTTTTTATTTTTAATTTTTTTTTAATTTTGGTCCTTAAAACTAATTGGCTGATTGGTCAACACACTGGGACGGATTAATGGACCTCCCCTTTCTCAGATTTCTCTGTAAAACAAAAACTTTCCTGACACAGGCAACCCAACAGTCTCATCATCTTCTCTTCTTTCCGCAGGCCTGTGGGTTGTTGGTGTGGATTCTGCTAGCTGGCACACAATATTTTCATCTCTTTGCCCTCTGCTGGGTTATGCTTGTTTCCACCTTGTACTGGGTCATTACCATTTGCCTCTTGATAGTTTATCTCACTGGAGCCCAAAATAGGATGCCCCAAGTTCCTTGGACCACACTGGTAAAACAAAATAAACTAACAGATCATGTCTAACATTTATTTTGAAATCCAAGAGTTTGAGACCTATTTCTATTTACTCTAAATGCTCCAAAACTACCACTTTGGAGTTGGATTTTGTGTGTAGGTTTTGCTTTTTATTTCAAGATAAGCATTTAATCAGTCTAATTAGTATGTTGAGTGATACGTTTATGATAGTTGATGGTCCTGATTTGAGATTCAAGGCAAGAGTCTGACTAGTTTTTCTTCTGGTTTTGCTAGTCTTTGTGTTTAAACAGCAGCGCTACAGCTCTGTATCTGCTGACAGCAGTGTTATAAGTCCTCTCCCTGCAGAGTGCCGTCGCCGGGAGACACACCCACAACTGCTGGGCCGCATCTGCGGTAAGAGCTACTGTGCCCCAAACATTTGTATGACCACGCTATATACAGTACCATCCATCCATCCATTTTCCTAACAGCTTACTCCTCACAAGGGTCACAGGGGTGCTGGAGCCTATCCGAGCTGGCTTCGGGCAGTAGGCATATACAGTACCATAGTGAAATCCATGCCTTTAATTTGGAAGGCTGCTCTGTATTTACGTTTCCTGTTTCACGTTCTCCATTTGTCATTAATCTCATAGCAGTGCACTGATCAATGATGATATACTATATAATATGCAAAGATTTGTCTGCACTTCAAGCTAATTAAATCGTTGAGTACAACTGAAGATTCTTACCGGAGCCCCCTGTGGCGGTCAATAAATGCAAAATAACCATTTCAGCCTTTCGTTACTGACGTTAAAAAGGGCCACAAGAGAGGGGAATGATACTAGTATCGATACCCGTATCCTGGTATGGGCCTCATACCGATACCTGGTATCGGTACTCGCTCATTCCGACAAAATATTAACGTTATTGCAAACATTACCTGCTACCGACTACTACTGCAATTGTTCAAATGATTGCCGTAGAACAGATAATCAAAACGACAACAAAGCGACACAATATGGACAAAAGTATTGGGCGACCAAAACTGAAACGTCTGTACAACACAGCAAGAATATTTTCTGGGCATGGCTTCATGCACTGGGTAAAAGACATAAAAGGACATTTTCCAAACTGTTCCCTTAAAGTTGATTGCCTAGAACTACCGTTATTAGCAAGACTGCTGCCTTGTTCTCTCAAAATATGTTTTTCTTTTCCTCTACTTTTTCCAGTGTTTTGCCTTCTTGACCACATTGTGCTATGGAGGAAGCAGTCACCTCAGCTACCGGGCCTGGAAAACTGCCAAAGAACACCACTAATGTCATGCCTTTTTGTCCCCCTTCTTTGTCGGAGGAAAGGGTGTCGATGCTTATTCTCAACAAGCTTTAGGAAATATTCAGCATAAATGAGTACACCCCCTTCGAAAAATGTAAAGATTTTATCAATATCTCAATGAACTTAAGAACAATTTCCAAAATTTTGACAAAATGTTTTCTGTAGAATATGTGCTTAACTCACAACATGAAAGTAAGGTTGTAATTACAAAATATTCAGTTTCATCAAATGAACTAAACAAATTAATGCATCCCACAACAAAAACAACTACTTTATTTTCTAGTATTTTCTATGTCCTCTGTGATGGTTATGGTTTGCAACATGTCTGCTAGGTCTAGAATTAATAAGTTGTCAGTCTTTTTCTCGGGGTCTACTTATTTGCGCAAAATGTACTTTAATACATTTAATTTAAAAATATATACTTTTTTGTGGGTAATAATTAAAAAACTTGTTTGCAATCAATGGCCCACATTTGTGGGAGTATGTTGTTGTATAGAATCCCATAGAAAATCGGTACTCATTTATGCTGAGCACTGTAGATATACAATAAATTAGAAGTTTTTTGTTTTTTTTAAATAGCTCAGTGATGGATTGTATTTATCGATAACATTTTTTTAAGTTTATGTATCGAAATAAATTCCATAGAAATGGTGCTTATCTGTAATAAAAAATTGTGTATTTGCCACAACAATGTAACTATAAAAAGGGGATCAGGATAAAAAGGGATAAAAAGTACATAACATTACTTGTAGAGTAATGTAGAGTGTGTTTTATAGAAAATGTCAAATTTTGTGATGAGTCATTTTAAAGTCGCTGACTTCGTCCAAAGGCAGAATATACACATTTAACTGGTTACCCTCACAAGGTACATGTAGAGATAAACAACTTCTCACACTCAGCATTAGCAATGTCACTGATTGGGAATTAAAGCCGTTCAGACGATTGAACCATTACACTTGTCATTTCATCACAGATCCTCAACCACAATTTTCCTATTGGGACTTGTTTATGCTAATTTATTGTGGAATTCAATGCTATTTTGTCAGCTTCTTCCTACAGCCAGCACATTGAATTGATGGTCACAATCCTCATGTCCCCACACTATACAGTTATTGAATCTTTGATTTGTGTTGTCAAGCCAACCTGAGTATTTTAGGTAAATTAACATATTTAAAAAATGAATATATTTTGTAGAATGTAATTAAATTACTTCAATGAAATACAGGATTGTCTAATTGGTTTGGTTTATTTATTTTTTCCTTTCGGACACATTACAGCTTACATCAATCACATCACATCATTTGCAACATTGACATCCGAAAGAAGAGCTGACGGGTAGAAGCCGATGGCTTATTCGAGACCCGTCCCCATCGATCCATTACTATAACGCATTAGTCATATACATTATTTAGAATAGTCATTGATTTTTATCGTTATCCATCCCATACTATCCCAGACACTGCTCGCTCAGTTCATCTTGAATGTCCGTGTGTAGATTGTGGCTAGTCCCAGTCATTTGAACTGGTAAATCTGTCCCCAGACGCCAGCAGCAGGCCCATCCCACCAGGCGAGCAGCTAAGGCAAGCGCAAGTCTTCTCTTTCACCAGTAGGGCCTTCGCTGACCTCAGATCAGCTTTCACACGTTGTGGCTTCCAGAAGAGTAGATCGGCTTGCATTCGGCCCATTGCGATTCATGCAATTTTCCCTCGATTCTGGTCAGCTAGCACCACTGTTGGTAGCACTTGTAGTTCTTGATGACTCCTGTGCGCTACCCAGCCTAGCTCACCCAGCAGAGTAGCCCACGCCAGCCGCATTCCAGGAATCAGACCAACAACCCCCATTTTGCGTTTTGACAGCAGATTCATTGTAGTCACAATACAGCTTCATCATGTAGCCTTGACGGTTACAACATATGTACAAACGTAATTAGAGCCAGACAATATTTATCAATGCAGGTGTATAAACAAGAGCTAGCCTTGGCAATGTCAGCAAGTATTCGTATACAACTCGAGTTTTGGGTAATTCATTGCTGATATTGTCAGTTTATTTGGGGATGCGTCACCTCACTTATGTCATGCACATTGTGGCATGTTTCAGAGATAATTCAAGTGTGCAAATTTCTCATTACTTGCTCAAGTGGTTTTCATTCTTAAAAAAAAAAAAGCATCTCAATGCTGATTATAATACTATAAGGTCAGTGTTTTATCATTTGAAATCAGAAAAAAATGGTGTACTTACTGTACTACAAAGAGGACTTGTTGGAGGAGGTCGTTATTGTTGGAGGACTGGTGGTATTTAAGTATAGTGATTGCATACACGTTGAAGTTGGCGTCCTTTAAAAAAAAACAGAACAAAACAAAACCTGTGTTTATCACAAGACGACTCTAGAGGTCACTGTTATCATTTTAAATCGGTCAAAAATAGTGTACTTAAGTTTATACAGTTGCGTTTGTGAGCGCCTTGTATGGTGAAACAAAACTTCCCATAAAATTCAAAATACTGTGGCAATTGTTTTGATATTTGCAGAGGTTGAAGTGACATGAGTAGAATTGCAGTTGAATTTTGGTGACAATTCCTTTTATTCTTGTGTCATTAAGCGACATTTAGCTTTTGTACATTTACAGTCATGCTCATCTCTCTCTCTCTCTCTCTCTCTCTCTCTCTCTCTCTATATATATATATATATATATATATATATATATATATATATATATATATATATATATATATATAGCCATACATTTCTTGGTTGAAGCAACGAAAATGAAAATACAGCTACCCCACACATATTTTGTAGAGTAGGCCTACATTTTACTCTAAAAAGAGTTAAGATGACTTGACTTGACTTGTATTTGGTCCCACTCTAAACAGAATAAAATTTACACTTGGAATAGAGTAAAATATTCAGAGTAAATTTTACTCAAAGTATTTTTACTGTACACGAGTTTGCCTATCCCATAAAAACCAAGTACGACTTTTCACTCAGAAATTCTAAGCACATTTTGCAGTTTATTCATTTGTTTATGTATTTATTTTTAAGTAAAATCACAGGAACAAACCCACTTCATGTTGGCAGACTGCCAATCTACTCCCGGAGCCATGCTGCTCCTACTGTGTGTTATGTCAGCTGGAATCTTCCTACCGACAAGAGACCAAAACAAAAAGACATTGGTCTGTCTTTACTATAATACAGGCTTCCTTCCATGTACTACAGCAATCACCCAAACATGCTAATCTGTAGTTCTTCTCTTTGATCACTGGGTGTCAGTATAAGGAAGAATTCCTTTAGGTTTAGGACAAAGAAGCCTATGTAGCTTATGTAATAATAAAACTTCCCATCTTATTTGAATAGGGCAAAGAAATAATGCTTTTCACTTGTAAAAGCAGTGGGTTTATTACTTTGTCTCATCGCTGGAGGGATTTTTCTCCGTTTGCTTGTTTGTTTAAACACTGAACAGTGTTCTTCAATCTAAAATGGGAATATAAGGTTCAATATACATTTTAATTGTCACATCTTTTCCAGAATTATTTTGCTCATTCATCACACATCACTCTAGTTTAGCATGTCGGGGTAAAGATGACATCAAAGATCCATTTTCACACAGAGAGTTCGTTCACTTTCCATGAGGAAGAGAAATTTGACACCGCTTTTCCAATAGTTACACAAACGTCGACGACCGAGAAAAAAAAAAAAAAAAAAAAGTGCAGCTGCTTCATTGCATGAGGGCTTGTAGCTTTTGTATCAACGCCGACTAAATATTCAAGATCATATTCAAGAGAGATTTTTGCTCAACTTATATGACCTTGGCTAGAAAATGATTTGCTAAAAAAAACAAAACAAAAAAAACAGTCATTTAATAAATCTGTCAAATGATGCATATTTATTCTGTTTTCATTGTGTCACATATAACAGGAGAAGGGTACATGAACTCCAGCTAACCTATGACCCCATTAAAGGCAAGTGGATACAGTAAAAAAAAAAAAAAAAAAGTGATGATGATGGCCTTGGTGGAGACTTGCATTTTTTGATAGTATTGAACAACATTGAACAACATAACAGGATTTAATTCTGTATTTGTCAATTTTAGAAAGCTAAAACTTATGAAAGACTCAACTTGACTTTAGAATTGATGTAAATAATTAATTGACCACTTACTTGTATGGTTTGGTTGCAGTACTACTGCAATGCTTAATTGACACTGTGGATTTTTTTTCCCCATGAAAAGGCCATTGTAACTTTATGCAACTGATGGTCACAGAGTTTCGTTTTATTCATATAACCCAGAAGAAGCTCGAATTTTTGTGCTTTGCTCGCTCAAGTATTTGAAATGCTACAATCATTTAAAAGGACACTTTTCACAGGAGTTACAATGAAAAGAAGAAGAAAAAAAGTAAACAAAAAATCTAAACTAATATATCTTCAATTATTATTTTGGAATTGATTAAATTAAATATTGCCCAAAAATATCGTAATGTCCAACTACGAATACATGCATATTCATTATCTTAAATAATACATTGGTGACCACTAATATGATACTGTATAAAATGTGAAATAAATGACAGAACCAAAAGGTGAAATCCATACAATCACACAATGATAAAAGCAACTGTTGGTTATTATTTACTGTATTTTAATTAACTTGGATATTAAGGAGTATACATTAAAATTAATGTAATATACATATTTGAAGGTTCTGGGTTTTGTTTTTTGTTTTTTAACTTTACTAAATGGAAAAACATGAAATGATGTTACTTTTTTGTTCAAGTATTTTGTGTACGTTTTGCTAAGAAATGTAATCGGGAAACCCCCTCCCCAACTCCCCCTTCATGTTTAGCCACAAACGTCTCAGAAGCAGAGTCTACAAGAACGTGAGATGGGACTTCAAATCTTTCTTTGTGTCACAAACTCAAAATGTGCTGTGTGTCACTGCTATAAAAGTTTCATAACCATGCCATTACATAACATTCAGTTTTTATACTGAGAGCAATATTTCAATGGAGCTTCACTTCACTCCTCCCCTCTGCCCCCTTGAGTCTCTGGCCAAAGCTACACGGCAAACAAGGGGGCCTTTGAGTTACATTGCTAGCATGACTATTACTATTAGATGGAGTGTTGCAAAAACACTCAATGTTACCAGTTTTCTATTGTTTGATGATCCCCCCTCACCATCAAATAAAAATCCAATAGAGGTGACTTACTTCGGTCACACAGTCTGTCTCTACAGTCTCTGATAGGCTATTAATGAGTGACATCACCACTTGGTTATACCTTTTGTCAGATTGGTTAGTTCTCATCACAGCGAAGGATGATTTGTCCCAGTAACTTTTAATAATATGCTATGTCCTCTTATAGAGACAATGTCAACATACAGTACTGTATGACCCAAAAAAAATTAATTTTTTTTTTTTTTTTTTTTGTTTTTTAACTGCCAACTCCCCATTTGTCCTCCCCATTTAACCTCCCCCACTTGACTTACTTTTATTTTTTTAATTTGGGGACTAGCTTGAAAACTTGAAAGATATGATTTGAGACTCATTTGTGCATTCCACAGACTGTATGTTTGTTAATGTTGTTGTGTGTAATGTTTCACTGTGTGTAAAAGAAGATTCAGAGTTCACCAGAGCAAATATGACCAGATTAAACAGGATGTAAATGTATCAGGACTTCTCTTCCTCTCTACTCTGAATGTTGCATTTCAGCAAATTTGTTGGCAAAGTATGCCGAGTTATTTGGCTTGAGTCTCTTTGTTTCATAATACGTTCTTAATGTGGAGAAAAGGGTTTGAAGAGAAAAAGCGATGAGGCATGGCTATAGAAATTGAATATACACTCTAAAAACAGTTGGGTCAAAAGTAACCCATTTATGGATCAAAAATGGACCGATACACTTTATGGGTCAATTTGACCCAACTTTATGGGTTGTTTTATACAAAATGCCCCAATTGTTTGACCCAAGTATAGGATCTGACCAATATTTATGAGGTGTTTTACACTTAAAGACCAATTTCTTGACTTAAAGTTGGGTCAAATCAACCCAAGTAGAGAATCGGTCCATTCTTTTATCCATAGTTTTTGACTTTTTTTCAAATCTGAATGGTAATTTTTAATGTGAAAAAATGAATTTGGCTGGCATTGCATTTTGTTCAAACTTTTGAGAATTTTTAAAATATGTGATATTTTTAGGGTAATTGTCCACAAGTTCACTGGGACATATTGAATACAGTAGAGTTTGTAACAGTCGTATATTCTCTTAGGTCATCAAAGTTTATTTAGTTTGTTTACCCTTAGAGAGAACTTGGACATGTCTCAGAACTCAACCTTAAAAATTCTACATTCATACGTCCTGTAGATATAATGAATCGAGGTCAATGGGGCATGCTTGTGTGGACTTAGGCAGATTTTTTATTTTATTTTTATTTTTTTTTTAGAAGCAGTGGTGGAAATTAGGCACATGTAAAGTTGAATTGATTTTGTTGTTACACACAAGGAGCAATACTGACACACATAGAGGAGCAATCTTTTTTTAGTGGCTAACTAATAGAAAAATAAAAGGGTACATTATAATACCTAAACCAGAGTTCACCAATTCCGGTCCTCGGGGTCCGGAGTCCTGCAGGTTTTACATGTTTTTGCCTACCAACACACCTGATAGGACTAAATATCAGGATCGTTATCAGATGTGCTAATGAGCTGATTATATGAATCAGGTGTGCTATTGAGAGGAAACCTAAAACCTGCAGGTCTCCGGACCTCGCGGACCAGAATTGGTGAACCCTGAACTAAACCCTAAACTAATAAACAAGTTAATGAAAGTGTGCTTCCTGCGCATGCCACAATGATGAGAAAAAATTTATGGCTAGTGGTCTCACAGAAAAGTGACATACATGTACATCTGTATATCATTTATATGTATTATATGTATATACATTTATATTAAACTGATGTTGATATATGTAAACACAAATAACGCCTAGACTACTGTCATACTGTATTTAGTGGCTCTGTGATGACATTGTACTATAGGTGTTGAAGGTTCATATGGGTGTTATGATACAGTCCCCATCGTCATTCACCTTGACAAGGAGGAAGTGCTTTTTCACATTTTACCAAATGTGAAAGTAGGTTGCGCTTATACCAGATTGAAGACAAGTTTCCAGCGGAAGCCTCCGTGGTAAAAGTGGGGAGGGTGAAGGCAGGAGTCCTCCACCAAGACAGAAATGGTTGCAGGAGAAAGAGATTGGTAGGCAAGCCTCAGGAGCCGAATGGGTGAACAGAGGCAGCGCTTCTTTCCACGTCCAGCCAATGTCCATCCAGAGACACACACTGTGGCCTTACTGTATAGGTGTCAGTGTGTATAAGGGGTCTGTTCTAAAAATAGCTCACCAGTGATGGGAAAATGACTTGCGAAGAAGAATTAAAAGAACTGACTGTTAAACCATCATATTTTCATTTCATTTCATTCATTTCAACATCCATGATAAGTTATCAATAAACTTACTCGTCACCAGTGTTGCCGGTAACGTGTTAATAAGTAACGAGTTACTCAAAAAAAAAATTTGCTTTTCAAAGTAACTAGTAGTCTAACGCGTTACTTTATTCTACAAAGTAGTCTGATTAAAGTTACTGTCCAGAGATTCAATGCGTTACTCCACATTTTCATGAAGAAGGCAAAATATGTCACTATTGTAACAGTCACAAAAAACTGCCGCTAACTACGAAGATGAGGTGGAAGTCATTGATCACCACACTGAATTCAGCCATGTTCTGGTCGTGAATGGTTTGCACATTCAAAACAAAAGTGATGATACTTTTACTACTAGTTTTATTAACCAACAGGTACACAACGCAACAAAAAAGTGTACATTATGGACCATAAAAGTGGTAAAAAATTATTTATTTCCATCCTCAACTGGTCCGTGAAGCATTATGGGATGAGGTCGTCTCCGCCCTCTCGCCAGGGGGAGTGACGTCAGACAAGTCACGTTTTCAGCATGCACGAATCGACTCGTGTACACACTGGAATAGCGGAACAAACAATAGAGGAATTAAGGGGATTTTCATTTTCAACCTGGATAGATTTTTCTTTTTTCTTTTATAAAAAAGTATTTATGTTCATCTCTTGAGAAGTCAAACTTACCTGCTATTGGAATTGGCTTTCCAGTGAATTTTTAGTTGTTCCTGAAAATTTGGGGTCCCTATCTTTTTCGGCGGCATAGTGCATGAGTGATTAGCATGTCCACCTCCCAGTTCTGAGGACTCCGGTTCGAGTCCAAACTTTGGCCTTCCTGGGTGGAGTTTGCATGTTCTCCCTGTGCCCGCGTGGGTCTTCTCTGGGTATTCCGGTCTCCTCCCACATTCCAAAGACATGCATGGCAGGTTAATTGGGCGCTCCGAATTGTCCCTCGGTGTTTGTGCATGGTAGTTCGTCTCTGTGTGCCCTGTGATTGGTTGGCAACCAGTCCAGGGTGTCCCCTGCCTACTGCCCAGAGCCAGCTGAGATAGGTGCCAGCGACCCTTGTGAGGCATAAGCGGTCAGGAATATCGACGGATATCTTTTTCCTAAGGTACAGGTTGCTATGGACATTTGAAAGATGCGAGGACCAAAACTTTAAACCCATTTTTCTCAAAATTAATGATTTTACAAATATTCTATATTTTGTTTAAAAATGTTATAGATTGTGTTGAATAAAAGAAATAGCTGTTTTTGTTTACTCAAATATTATTTAAAAAAAAATGGACAAAAATAGCAGCATAAACAAAGAATTTTCTGGGGTTCTCAATCGAAAACGGGGGTGGGGATAGTCTTTTAAAAACCCGAGAAATATTGAGGTACAACCCGAGATAAACCCCGCATGAGTTAATATGGTCCTAAATAAAAGTCCGCGATAGAGTGAATCCACAATAAGTGAACAGCGAAGCAGACCACTGTATCTCCAAAATGCTATTATTGCTGCTGCTGCTGCTGCTACATAAGCCAACTAGCTCTGTGGAGCAATAGGTTAGTGCATTTGGCTGTTCACCGAAAGGTTGGTGGTTTGAGCCCACCAAGGGACATTTTAAACTTTTTCAGAATTTCCATTTTTATAACCTTGTTGGCTTGTTAAAATTCAAAAACGGAATCCACCCATCTTTCTACCGTTTCTGTGGCGCAATAGGTCAGCGCATTAGGGTGTTACCTGAAAGGTTGGTGGTTTGAGCCCACCTTGGGATGTGGTACACTTTTTCAGAATTTCCGTTTTTATAACCTTGTTGGCTTGTTGAAATTCAAAAACGGAATCCACCCATCATTCTTACATCTCTGTGACGCAATAGGTTGGTGCATTAGGGTGTTAACTGAAAGGTTGGTGGTTTGAGCCCACCTTGGTACAGAAGTTCCTTTTGGATTTGAGCTAGTTGGCTTATGTGTTGAAATTCAAAACTGTAAATGCCATGACTTGTTGCGTCTCTCAAGCTCAATCGGTCACTGCATTTTGCTATGAGGTGAAAGGGTGGTGGTTTGAGCCCACCCAAGTTTGAGATACACTTTTTCAGAATTTCGAGCTCGTTGGCGTTGAAATTCAAAAACGGAATCCACCCATCATTCTTACGTCTCTGTGACGCAATAGGTTGGCGCATTAGGGTGTTAACTCAAACGGTGTTGGTTTGAGCCCACCTTGGTACAGAAGTTTCTTTTGGATTTGAGCTAGTTGGCTTATGTGTTGAAATTCAAAGCTGTAAATGCCATGACTTGTTGCGTCTCTCAAGCTCAATCGGTCACTGCATTTTGCTATGAGCTGAAAGGGTGGTGGTTTGAGCCCACCCAAGTTTGAGGTACACTTTTTCAGAATTTCAATTTTGAGCTCGTTGGCTTGTTAAAATTAACGTCTCTGTGGCGCAATAATTTTTTCTAAGTCTGACGCCTGCCCGAAAATTTTCAAAGTCCCATGCTGGCCAGAATTTTTTCTAAGTCTGACGCCTGGCCGAAAATTTTCAAAGTCCCATGCTGGCCAGAATTTTTTCTAAGTCTGACGCCTGGCCGAAAATTTTCAAAGTCCCATGCTGGCCAGAATTTTTTTCTAAGTCTGACGCCTGGCCGAAAATTTTCAAAGTCCCATGCTGGCCAGAATTTTTTCAAAGTCCCATGCTGGCCAGAATTTTTTCAAAGTCTGACGCCTGGCCGAAAATTTTCAAAGTCCCATGCTGGCCAGAATTTTTTCTAAGTCTGACGCTTGGCCAAAAATATTCAAAGTCCCATGCTGGCCAGAATTTTTTCAAACTCTGACGCCTGGCCGAAAATTTTCAAAGTCCCATGCTGGCCAGAATTTTTTCAAAGTCCCATGCTGGCCTGAAATATTTCCAACTCCCATGCTGGCCAGATTTTTTTCTAAGTCTGAGGCCTGGCCGAAAATTTTCAAAGTCCCATGCTGGCCAGAATTTTTTCAAAGTCCCATGCTGGCCTGAAATATTTCCAACTCCCATGCTGGCCAGAATTTTTTCTAAGTCTGACGCCTGGCCGAAAATTTTCAAAGTCCCATGCTGGCCAGAATTTTTTCAAAGTCCCATGCTGGCCTGAAATATTTCCAACTCCCATGCTGGACAGAATTTTTTCTAAGTCTGACGCCTGGCCGAAAATTTTCAAAGTCCCATGCTGGCCAGAATATTTTCAAAGTTCCATGCTGGCCAGAATTTTTTCAAAGTCTGACACCTGGCCGAAAATTTTCAAAGTCCCATGCTGGCCAGAATTTTTTCCAAAGTCCCATGCTGGCCTGAAATATTTCCAACTCCCATGCTGGCCAGAATTGTTTCTAAATCTGACGCCTGGCCGAAAATTTTCAAAGTCCCATGCTGGCCAGAATTTTTTCAAAGTCTGACGCCTGGCCGAAAATTTTCAAAGTCCCATGCTGGCCAGAATTTTTTCAAAGTCTGACGCAGGCCCAAACATTTTCAAAGTCTGATGCAGGCCCAAACATTTTCAAAGTCCGCCTGTCTGAAAATTTTCAAAGTCTGACGCAGGCCCAAACATTTTCAAAGTCTGATGCAGGCCCAAACATTTTCAAAGTCTGATGCAGGCCCAAACATTTTCAAAGTCCGCCTGTCTGAAAATTTTCAAAGTCTGATGCAGGCCCAAACATTTTCAAAGTCCCACGCCTGCCCGAAAATTTTCAAAGTCTGACGCAGGCCCAAACATTTTCAAAGTCCCACGCCTGTCCGAAAATTTTCAAAGTCCCACGCCTGTCTGAAAATTTTCAAAGTCCCACGCCTGTCCGAAAATTTTCAAAGTCCCACTCCTGCCCAAAAATTTTCAAAGTCCCACGCCTGTCCGAAAATTTTCAAGGTCTGACGCAGGCCCAAACATTTTCAAAGTCCCACGCCTGCCCGAAAATTTTCAAAGTCCCACGCCTGCCCCAAAATTTTCAAAGTCTGACGCAGGCCCAAACATTTTCAAAGTCTGACGCAGGCCCAAACATTTTCAAAGTCCCACGCCTGCCCAAAAATTTTCAGTCTGACGCAGGCCCAAACATTTTCAAAGTCTGACGCCTGCCCGAAAACTTTCAAAGTCTGACACAGGCCCAAACATTTTCAAAGTCCCACGCCTGTCCGAAAATTTTCAAAGTCCCACACTTGTCCGAAAATTTTCAAAGTCTGATGCAGAACCAAACATTTTCAAAGTCCCACGCCTGTCCGAAAATTTTCCAAAGTCTGACGCAGGCCCAAACATTTTCAGTCTGATGCAGGCCCAAACATTTTCAAAGTCTGACGCCTGCCCGAAAATTTTCAAAGTCCCACACTTGTCCGAAAATGTTCAAAGTCCGACGCCGGCCCAAACATTTTCAAAGTCTGACGCCTGCCCGAAAATTTTCAAAGTCCCACACTTGTCCGAAAATTTTCAAAGTCTGACGCAGGCCCAAACATTTTCAAAGTCCCACACTTGTCCGAAAATTTTCAAAGTCTGATGCAGGCCCCAACATTTTCAAAGTCCCACGCCTGCCCGAAAATTTTCAAATTCTGACGCAGGCCCAAACATTTTCAAAGTCCCACGCCTGCCTGAAAATTTTCAGTCTGACGCAGGCCCAAACATTTTCAAAGTCCGCCTGCCCGAAAATTTTCAAATTCTGACGCAGGCCCAAACATTTTCAAAGTCCCACGCCTGTCTGAAAATTTTCAAAGTCCCACACTTGCCCAAAAATTTTCAAAGTCTGACGCAGGCCCAAACATTTTCAAAGTCTGACGCCTCTCTGAAAATTTTCAGTCCCACGCCTGCTGGAAAATTTTCAAATTCTGACGCAGGCCCAAACATTTTTAAAGTCCCACGCCTGTCCGAAAATTTTCCAAAGTCTGACGCAGGCCCAAACATTTTCAGTCTGATGCAGGCCCAAACATTTTCAAAGTCTGACGCCTGCCCGAAAATTTTCAAAGTCCCACACTTGTCCGAAAATGTTCAAAGTCCGACGCCGGCCCAAACATTTTCAAAGTCTGACGCCTGCCCGAAAATTTTCAAAGTCCCACACTTGTCCGAAAATTTTCAAAGTCTGACGCAGGCCCAAACATTTTCAAAGTCCCACGCCTGCCCGAAAATTTTCAAAGTCCCACGCCTGTCCGAAAATTTTCAGTCCCACACCTGCCCGAAAATTTTCAAAGTCTGACGCAGGCCCAAACATTTTCAAAGTCCCACGCCTGTCTGAAAATGTTCAAAGTCCCACACTTGTCCGAAAATTTTCAGTCTGACGCAGGCCCAAACATTTTCAGTCCCACGCCTGTCTGAAAATTTTCAGTCTGACGCAGGCCCAAACATTTTCAAAGTCCCACGCCTGTCTGAAAATTTTCAGTCTGACGCAGGCCCAAACATTTTCAAAGTCTGACGCCTCTCCGAAAATTTTCAAAGTCCCACGCCTGCCCGAAAATTTTCAAAGTCCCACGCCTGTCCGAAAATTTTCAAAGTCCCACGCCTGTCCGAAAATTTTCAGTCCCACACCTGCCCGAAAATTTTCAAAGTCTGACGCAGGCCCAAACATTTTCAAAGTCCCACGCCTGTCTGAAAATTTTCAAAGTCCCACACTTGTCCGAAAATTTTCAGTCTGACGCAGGCCCAAACATTTTCAGTCCCACGCCTGTCTGAAAATTTTCAGTCTGACGCAGGCCCAAACATTTTCAAAGTCCCACGCCTGTCTGAAAATTTTCAGTCTGACGCAGGCCCAAACATTTTCAAAGTCTGACGCCTCTCCGAAAATTTTCAAAGTCCCACGCCTGCCCGAAAATTTTCAAAGTCCCACGCCTGTCCGAAAATTTTCAAAGTCTGACGCAGGCCCAAACATTTTCAAAGTCCCACGCCTGCCCGAAAATTTTCAGTCCCACGCCTGCCCGAAAATTTTCAAAGTCTGACGCAGGCCCAAAAATTTTCAGTCTGATGCAGGCCCAAACATTTTCAAAGTCCCACGCCTGCCCGAAAATTTTCAAAGTCCCACGCCTGTCCGAAAATTTTCAGTCTGATGCAGGCCCAAACATTTTCAGTCTGACGCAGGCCCAAACATTTTCAAAGTCTCACGCCTGTCCGAAAATTTTCAAAGTCCCACGCCTGTCCGAAAATTTTCAGTCTGATGCAGGCCCGAAAATGTTCAAAGTCCCACGCCTGCCCGAAAATTTTCAAAGTCTGACGCCTGCCCGAAAATTTTCAAAGTCCCACGCCTGCCCGAAAATTTTCAAAGTCCCACGCCTGCCCAAAAATTTTCAAAGTCCCACACTTGTCCGAAAATTTTCAAAGTCTGACGCAGGCCCAAACATTTTCAAAGTCCCACGCCTGCCCAAAAATTTTCAAAGTCCCACGCCTCTCCGAAAATTTTCAAAGTCCGACGCCGGCCCAAACATTTTCAGTCCCACGCCTGCCCGAAAATTTTCAAAGTCTGACGCAGGCCCAAACATTTTCAAAGTCTGACGCCTCTCCGAAAATTTTCAAAGTCCCACGCCTGCCCGAAAATTTTCAAAGTCCCACGCCTGCCCGAAAATTTTCAAAGTCTGACGCAGGCCCAAAAATTTTCAGTCTGATGCAGGCCCAAACATTTTCAAAGTCCCACGCCTGCCCGAAAATTTTCAAAGTCCCACGCCTGTCCGAAAATTTTCAGTCTGATGCAGGCCCAAACATTTTCAGTCTGACGCAGGCCCAAACATTTTCAAAGTCTCACGCCTGTCCGAAAATTTTCAAAGTCCCACGCCTGTCCGAAAATTTTCAGTCTGATGCAGGCCCGAAAATGTTCAAAGTCCCACGCCTGCCCGAAAATTTTCAAAGTCTGACGCCTGCCCGAAAATTTTCAAAGTCCCACGCCTGCCCGAAAATTTTCAAAGTCCCACGCCTGCCCAAAAATTTTCAAAGTCCCACACTTGTCCGAAAATTTTCAAAGTCTGACGCAGGCCCAAACATTTTCAAAGTCCCACGCCTGCCCAAAAATTTTCAAAGTCCCACGCCTCTCCGAAAATTTTCAAAGTCCGACGCCGGCCCAAACATTTTCAGTCCCACGCCTGCCCGAAAATTTTCAAAGTCTGACGCAGGCCCAAACATTTTCAAAGTCTGACGCCTCTCCGAAAATTTCCAAAGTCCCACGCCTGCCCGAAAATTTTCAAAGTCCCACGCCTGCCCGAAAATTTTCAAAGTCTGACGCAGGCCCAAACATTTTCAAAGTCTGACGCCTCTCCGAAAATTTTCAAAGTCCCATGCCTGCCCGAAAATTTTCAAAGTCCCACGCCTGCCGGAAAATTTTCAAAGTCTGACGCAGGCCCAAACATTTTCAAAGTCCCACACCTGCCCGAAAATTTTCAAAGTCTGACGCAGGCCCAAACATTTTCAAAGTCCCACGCCTGTCTGAAAATTTTCAAAGTCCCACACTTGCCCAAAAATTTTCAAAGTCTGACGCAGGCCCAAACATTTTCAAAGTCTGATGCAGGCCCAAACATTTTCAAAGTCTCACGCCTGCCCGAAAATGTTCAAAGTCCCACGCCTGCCCAAAAATTTTCAAAGTCTGACGCAGGCCCAAACATTTTCAAAGTCTGACGCCTCTCTGAAAATTTTCAGTCCCACGCCTGCCGGAAAATTTTCAAAGTCTGACGCCTGCCCAAACATTTTCAAAGTCCCATGCCTGCCCGAAAATTTTCAAAGTCCCACGCCTGCCGGAAAATTTTCAAAGTCTGACGCAGGCCCAAACATTTTCAAAGTCCCACGCCTGTCCGAAAATTTTCAAAGTCCCACACCTGCCCGAAAATTTTCAAAGTCTGACGCAGGCCCAAACATTTTCAAAGTCCCACACTTGTCCGAAAATTTTCAAAGTCTGATGCAGGCCCCAACATTTTCAAAGTCCCACGCCTGCCCGAAAATTTTCAAATTCTGACGCAGGCCCAAACATTTTCAAAGTCCCACGCCTGCCTGAAAATTTTCAGTCTGACGCAGGCCCAAACATTTTCAAAGTCCGCCTGCCCGAAAATTTTCAAATTCTGACGCAGGCCCAAACATTTTCAAAGTCCCACGCCTGTCTGAAAATTTTCAAAGTCCCACACTTGCCCAAAAATTTTCAAAGTCTGACGCAGGCCCAAACATTTTCAAAGTCTGACGCCTCTCTGAAAATTTTCAGTCCCACGCCTGCTGGAAAATTTTCAAATTCTGACGCAGGCCCAAACATTTTTAAAGTCCCACGCCTGTCCGAAAATTTTCCAAAGTCTGACGCAGGCCCAAACATTTTCAGTCTGATGCAGGCCCAAACATTTTCAAAGTCTGACGCCTGCCCGAAAATTTTCAAAGTCCCACACTTGTCCGAAAATGTTCAAAGTCCGACGCCGGCCCAAACATTTTCAAAGTCTGACGCCTGCCCGAAAATTTTCAAAGTCCCACACTTGTCCGAAAATTTTCAAAGTCTGACGCAGGCCCAAACATTTTCAAAGTCCCACGCCTGCCCGAAAATTTTCAAAGTCCCACGCCTGTCCGAAAATTTTCAGTCCCACACCTGCCCGAAAATTTTCAAAGTCTGACGCAGGCCCAAACATTTTCAAAGTCCCACGCCTGTCTGAAAATGTTCAAAGTCCCACACTTGTCCGAAAATTTTCAGTCTGACGCAGGCCCAAACATTTTCAGTCCCACGCCTGTCTGAAAATTTTCAGTCTGACGCAGGCCCAAACATTTTCAAAGTCCCACGCCTGTCTGAAAATTTTCAGTCTGACGCAGGCCCAAACATTTTCAAAGTCTGACGCCTCTCCGAAAATTTTCAAAGTCCCACGCCTGCCCGAAAATTTTCAAAGTCCCACGCCTGTCCGAAAATTTTCAAAGTCTGACGCAGGCCCAAAAATTTTCAGTCTGATGCAGGCCCAAACATTTTCAAAGTCTGACGCAGGCCCAAACATTTTCAAAGTCCCACGCCTGTCTGAAAATTTTCAAAGTCCCACACTTGTCCGAAAATTTTCAGTCTGACGCAGGCCCAAACATTTTCAGTCCCACGCCTGTCTGAAAATTTTCAGTCTGACGCAGGCCCAAACATTTTCAAAGTCCCACGCCTGTCTGAAAATTTTCAGTCTGACGCAGGCCCAAACATTTTCAAAGTCTGACGCCTCTCCGAAAATTTTCAAAGTCCCACGCCTGCCCGAAAATTTTCAAAGTCCCACGCCTGTCCGAAAATTTTCAAAGTCTGACGCAGGCCCAAACATTTTCAAAGTCCCACGCCTGCCCGAAAATTTTCAGTCCCACGCCTGCCCGAAAATTTTCAAAGTCTGACGCAGGCCCAAAAATTTTCAGTCTGATGCAGGCCCAAACATTTTCAAAGTCCCACGCCTGCCCGAAAATTTTCAAAGTCCCACGCCTGTCCGAAAATTTTCAGTCTGATGCAGGCCCAAACATTTTCAGTCTGACGCAGGCCCAAACATTTTCAAAGTCTCACGCCTGTCCGAAAATTTTCAAAGTCCCACGCCTGTCCGAAAATTTTCAGTCTGATGCAGGCCCGAAAATGTTCAAAGTCCCACGCCTGCCCGAAAATTTTCAAAGTCTGACGCCTGCCCGAAAATTTTCAAAGTCCCACGCCTGCCCCTAAATTTTCAAAGTCCCACGCCTGCCCAAAAATTTTCAAAGTCCCACACTTGTCCGAAAATTTTCAAAGTCTGACGCAGGCCCAAACATTTTCAAAGTCCCACGCCTGCCCAAAAATTTTCAAAGTCCCACGCCTCTCCGAAAATTTTCAAAGTCCGACGCCGGCCCAAACATTTTCAGTCCCACGCCTGCCCGAAAATTTTCAAAGTCTGACGCAGGCCCAAACATTTTCAAAGTCTGACGCCTCTCCGAAAATTTTCAAAGTCCCACGCCTGCCCGAAAATTTTCAAAGTCCCACGCCTGCCCGAAAATTTTCAAAGTCTGACGCAGGCCCAAAAATTTTCAGTCTGATGCAGGCCCAAACATTTTCAAAGTCCCACGCCTGCCCGAAAATTTTCAAAGTCCCACGCCTGTCCGAAAATTTTCAGTCTGATGCAGGCCCAAACATTTTCAGTCTGACGCAGGCCCAAACATTTTCAAAGTCTCACGCCTGTCCGAAAATTTTCAAAGTCCCACGCCTGTCCGAAAATTTTCAGTCTGATGCAGGCCCGAAAATGTTCAAAGTCCCACGCCTGCCCGAAAATTTTCAAAGTCTGACGCCTGCCCGAAAATTTTCAAAGTCCCACGCCTGCCCGAAAATTTTCAAAGTCCCACGCCTGCCCAAAAATTTTCAAAGTCCCACACTTGTCCGAAAATTTTCAAAGTCTGACGCAGGCCCAAACATTTTCAAAGTCCCACGCCTGCCCAAAAATTTTCAAAGTCCCACGCCTCTCCGAAAATTTTCAAAGTCCGACGCCGGCCCAAACATTTTCAGTCCCACGCCTGCCCGAAAATTTTCAAAGTCTGACGCAGGCCCAAACATTTTCAAAGTCTGACGCCTCTCCGAAAATTTTCAAAGTCCCACGCCTGCCCGAAAATTTTCAAAGTCCCACGCCTGCCCGAAAATTTTCAAAGTCTGACGCAGGCCCAAACATTTTCAAAGTCTGACGCCTCTCCGAAAATTTTCAAAGTCCCATGCCTGCCCGAAAATTTTCAAAGTCCCACGCCTGCCGGAAAATTTTCAAAGTCTGACGCAGGCCCAAACATTTTCAAAGTCCCACACCTGCCCGAAAATTTTCAAAGTCTGACGCAGGCCCAAACATTTTCAAAGTCCCACGCCTGTCTGAAAATTTTCAAAGTCCCACACTTGCCCAAAAATTTTCAAAGTCTGACGCAGGCCCAAACATTTTCAAAGTCTGACGCAGGCCCAAACATTTTCAAAGTCTCACGCCTGCCCGAAAATGTTCAAAGTCCCACGCCTGCCCAAAAATTTTCAAAGTCTGACGCAGGCCCAAACATTTTCAAAGTCTGACGCCTCTCTGAAAATTTTCAGTCCCACGCCTGCCGGAAAATTTTCAAAGTCTGACGCCTGCCCAAACATTTTCAAAGTCCCATGCCTGCCCGAAAATTTTCAAAGTCCCACGCCTGCCGGAAAATTTTCAAAGTCTGACGCAGGCCCAAACATTTTCAAAGTCCCACGCCTGTCCGAAAATTTTCAAAGTCCCACACCTGCCCGAAAATTTTCAAAGTCTGACGCAGGCCCAAACATTTTCAAAGTCCCACACTTGTCCGAAAATTTTCAAAGTCTGATGCAGGCCCCAACATTTTCAAAGTCCCACGCCTGCCCGAAAATTTTCAAATTCTGACGCAGGCCCAAACATTTTCAAAGTCCCACGCCTGCCTGAAAATTTTCAGTCTGACGCAGGCCCAAACATTTTCAAAGTCCGCCTGCCCGAAAATTTTCAAATTCTGACGCAGGCCCAAACATTTTCAAAGTCCCACGCCTGTCTGAAAATTTTCAAAGTCCCACACTTGCCCAAAAATTTTCAAAGTCTGACGCAGGCCCAAACATTTTCAAAGTCTGACGCCTCTCTGAAAATTTTCAGTCCCACGCCTGCTGGAAAATTTTCAAATTCTGACGCAGGCCCAAACATTTTCAAAGTCCCACGCCTGCCCAAAAATTTTCAAAGTCTGACGCAGGCCCAAACATTTTCAAAGTCCCACGCCTGTCTGAAAATTTTCAAAGTCCCACACTTGCCCAAAAATTTTCAAAGTCTGACGCAGGCCCAAACATTTTCAAAGTCTGACGCCTCTCTGAAAATTTTCAGTCCCACGCCTGATGGAAAATTTTCAAATTCTGACGCAGGCCCAAACATTTTCAAAGTCCCACGCCTGTCCGAAAATTTTCCAAAGTCTGACGCAGGCCCAAACATTTTCAGTCTGATGCAGGCCCAAACATTTTCAAAGTCTGACGCCTGCCCGAAAATTTTCAAAGTCCCACACTTGTCCGAAAATGTTCAAAGTCCGACGCCGGCCCAAACATTTTCAAAGTCTGACGCCTGCCCGAAAATTTTCAAAGTCCCACACTTGTCCGAAAATTTTCAAAGTCTGACGCAGGCCCAAACATTTTCAAAGTCCCACGCCTGCCCGAAAATTTTCAAAGTCCCACGCCTGTCCGAAAATTTTCAGTCCCACACCTGCCCGAAAATTTTCAAAGTCTGACGCAGGCCCAAACATTTTCAAAGTCCCACGCCTGTCTGAAAATTTTCAAAGTCCCACACTTGTCCGAAAATTTTCAAAGGCTGATGCAGGCCCCAACATTTTCAAAGTCCCACGCCTGCCCGAAAATTTTCAAATTCTGACGCAGGCCCAAACATTTTCAAAGTCCCACGCCTGCCTGAAAATTTTCAGTCTGACGCAGGCCCAAACATTTTCAAAGTCCGCCTGCCCGAAAATTTTCAAATTCTGACGCAGGCCCAAACATTTTCAAAGTCCCACGCCTGTCTGAAAATTTTCAAAGTCCCACACTTGCCCAAAAATTTTCAAAGTCTGACGCAGGCCCAAACATTTTCAAAGTCTGACGCCTCTCTGAAAATTTTCAGTCCCACGCCTGCTGGAAAATTTTCAAATTCTGACGCAGGCCCAAACATTTTCAAAGTCCCACGCCTGCCCAAAAATTTTCAAAGTCTGACGCAGGCCCAAACATTTTCAAAGTCCCACGCCTGTCTGAAAATTTTCAAAGTCCCACACTTGCCCAAAAATTTTCAAAGTCTGACGCAGGCCCAAACATTTTCAAAGTCTGACGCCTCTCTGAAAATTTTCAGTCCCACGCCTGATGGAAAATTTTCAAATTCTGACGCAGGCCCAAACATTTTCAAAGTCCCACGCCTGTCCGAAAATTTTCCAAAGTCTGACGCAGGCCCAAACATTTTCAGTCTGATGCAGGCCCAAACATTTTCAAAGTCTGACGCCTGCCCGAAAATTTTCAAAGTCCCACACTTGTCCGAAAATGTTCAAAGTCCGACGCCGGCCCAAACATTTTCAAAGTCTGACGCCTGCCCGAAAATTTTCAAAGTCCCACACTTGTCCGAAAATTTTCAAAGTCTGACGCAGGCCCAAACATTTTCAAAGTCCCACGCCTGCCCGAAAATTTTCAAAGTCCCACGCCTGTCCGAAAATTTTCAGTCCCACACCTGCCCGAAAATTTTCAAAGTCTGACGCAGGCCCAAACATTTTCAAAGTCCCACGCCTGTCTGAAAATTTTCAAAGTCCCACACTTGTCCGAAAATTTTCAGTCTGACGCAGGCCCAAACATTTTCAGTCCCACGCCTGTCTGAAAATTTTCAGTCTGACGCAGGCCCAAACATTTTCAAAGTCCCACGCCTGTCTGAAAATTTTCAGTCTGACGCAGGCCCAAACATTTTCAAAGTCTGACGCCTCTCCGAAAATTTTCAAAGTCCCACGCCTGCCCGAAAATTTTCAAAGTCCCACGCCTGTCCGAAAATTTTCAAAGTCTGACGCAGGCCCAAACATTTTCAAAGTCCCACGCCTGCCCGAAAATTTTCAGTCCCACGCCTGCCCGAAAATTTTCAAAGTCTGACGCAGGCCCAAAAATTTTCAGTCTGATGCAGGCCCAAACATTTTCAGTCCCACGCCTGCCCGAAAATTTTCAAAGTCCCACGCCTGTCCGAAAATTTTCAGTCTGATGCAGGCCCAAACATTTTCAGTCTGACGCAGGCCCAAACATTTTCAAAGTCTCACGCCTGTCCGAAAATTTTCAAAGTCCCACGCCTGTCCGAAAATTTTCAGTCTGATGCAGGCCCGAAAATGTTCAAAGTCCCACGCCTGCCCGAAAATTTTCAAAGTCTGACGCCTGCCCGAAAATTTTCAAAGTCCCACGCCTGCCCGAAAATTTTCAAAGTCCCACGCCTGCCCAAAAATTTTCAAAGTCCCACACTTGTCCGAAAATTTTCAAAGTCTGACGCAGGCCCAAACATTTTCAAAGTCCCACGCCTGCCCAAAAATTTTCAAAGTCCCACGCCTCTCCGGAAATTTTCAAAGTCCGACGCCGGCCCAAACATTTTCAGTCCCACGCCTGCCCGAAAATTTTCAAAGTCTGACGCAGGCCCAAACATTTTCAAAGTCTGACGCCTCTCCGAAAATTTTCAAAGTCCCACGCCTGCCCGAAAATTTTCAAAGTCCCACGCCTGCCCGAAAATTTTCAAAGTCTGACGCAGGCCCAAAAATTTTCAGTCTGATGCAGGCCCAAACATTTTCAAAGTCCCACGCCTGCCCGAAAATTTTCAAAGTCCCACGCCTGTCCGAAAATTTTCAGTCTGATGCAGGCCCAAACATTTTCAGTCTGACGCAGGCCCAAACATTTTCAAAGTCTCACGCCTGTCCGAAAATTTTCAAAGTCCCACGCCTGTCCGAAAATTTTCAGTCTGATGCAGGCCCGAAAATGTTCAAAGTCCCACGCCTGCCCGAAAATTTTCAAAGTCTGACGCCTGCCCGAAAATTTTCAAAGTCCCACGCCTGCCCGAAAATTTTCAAAGTCCCACGCCTGCCCAAAAATTTTCAAAGTCCCACACTTGTCCGAAAATTTTCAGTCTGACGCAGGCCCAAACATTTTCAGTCCCACGCCTGTCTGAAAATTTTCAGTCTGACGCAGGCCCAAACATTTTCAAAGTCCCACGCCTGTCTGAAAATTTTCAGTCTGACGCAGGCCCAAACATTTTCAAAGTCTGACGCCTCTCCGAAAATTTTCAAAGTCCCACGCCTGCCCGAAAATTTTCAAAGTCCCACGCCTGTCCGAAAATTTTCAAAGTCTGACGCAGGCCCAAACATTTTCAAAGTCCCACGCCTGCCCGAAAATTTTCAGTCCCACGCCTGCCCGAAAATTTTCAAAGTCCCACGCCTGCCCGAAAATTTTCAAAGTCCCACGCCTGCCCAAAAATTTTCAAAGTCCCACACTTGTCCGAAAATTTTCAGTCTGACGCAGGCCCAAACATTTTCAGTCCCACGCCTGTCTGAAAATTTTCAGTCTGACGCAGGCCCAAACATTTTCAAAGTCCCACGCCTGTCTGAAAATTTTCAGTCTGACGCAGGCCCAAACATTTTCAAAGTCTGACGCCTCTCCGAAAATTTTCAAAGTCCCACGCCTGCCCGAAAATTTTCAAAGTCCCACGCCTGTCCGAAAATTTTCAAAGTCTGACGCAGGCCCAAACATTTTCAAAGTCCCACGCCTGCCCGAAAATTTTCAGTCCCACGCCTGCCCGAAAATTTTCAAAGTCTGACGCAGGCCCAAAAATTTTCAGTCTGATGCAGGCCCAAACATTTTCAAAGTCCCACGCCTGCCCGAAAATTTTCAAAGTCCCACGCCTGTCCGAAAATTTTCAGTCTGATGCAGGCCCAAACATTTTCAGTCTGACGCAGGCCCAAACATTTTCAAAGTCTCACGCCTGTCCGAAAATTTTCAAAGTCCCACGCCTGTCCGAAAATTTTCAGTCTGATGCAGGCCCGAAAATGTTCAAAGTCCCACGCCTGCCCGAAAATTTTCAAAGTCTGACGCCTGCCCGAAAATTTTCAAAGTCCCACACTTGTCCGAAAATTTTCAAAGTCTGACGCAGGCCCAAACATTTTCAGTCCCACGCCTGCCCGAAAATTTTCAAAGTCTGACGCAGGCCCAAACATTTTCAAAGTCTGACGCCTCTCCGAAAATTTTCAAAGTCCCACGCCTGCCCGAAAATTTTCAAAGTCCCACGCCTGCCCGAAAATTTTCAAAGTCTGACGCAGGCCCAAAAATTTTCAGTCTGATGCAGGCCCAAACATTTTCAAAGTCCCACGCCTGCCCGAAAATTTTCAAAGTCCCACGCCTGTCCGAAAATTTTCAGTCTGATGCAGGCCCAAACATTTTCAGTCTGACGCAGGCCCAAACATTTTCAAAGTCTCACGCCTGTCCGAAAATTTTCAAAGTCCCACGCCTGTCCGAAAATTTTCAGTCTGATGCAGGCCCGAAAATGTTCAAAGTCCCACGCCTGCCCGAAAATTTTCAAAGTCCCACGCCTGCCCGAAAATTTTCAAAGTCTGACGCAGGCCCAAAAATTTTCAGTCTGATGCAGGCCCAAACATTTTCAAAGTCCCACGCCTGCCCGAAAATTTTCAAAGTCCCACGCCTGTCCGAAAATTTTCAGTCTGATGCAGGCCCAAACATTTTCAGTCTGACGCAGGCCCAAACATTTTCAAAGTCTGACGCCTCTCCGAAAATTTTCAAAGTCCCACGCCTGCCCGAAAATTTTCAAAGTCCCACGCCTGTCCGAAAATTTTCAAAGTCTGACGCAGGCCCAAACATTTTCAAAGTCCCACGCCTGCCCGAAAATTTTCAGTCCCACGCCTGCCCGAAAATTTTCAAAGTCTGACGCAGGCCCAAAAATTTTCAGTCTGATGCAGGCCCAAACATTTTCAAAGTCCCACGCCTGCCCGAAAATTTTCAAAGTCCCACGCCTGTCCGAAAATTTTCAGTCTGATGCAGGCCCAAACATTTTCAGTCTGACGCAGGCCCAAACATTTTCAAAGTCTCACGCCTGTCCGAAAATTTTCAAAGTCCCACGCCTGTCCGAAAATTTTCAGTCTGATGCAGGCCCGAAAATGTTCAAAGTCCCACGCCTGCCCGAAAATTTTCAAAGTCTGACGCCTGCCCGAAAATTTTCAAAGTCCCACACTTGTCCGAAAATTTTCAAAGTCTGACGCAGGCCCAAACATTTTCAGTCCCACGCCTGCCCGAAAATTTTCAAAGTCTGACGCAGGCCCAAACATTTTCAAAGTCTGACGCCTCTCCGAAAATTTTCAAAGTCCCACGCCTGCCCGAAAATTTTCAAAGTCCCACGCCTGCCCGAAAATTTTCAAAGTCTGACGCAGGCCCAAAAATTTTCAGTCTGATGCAGGCCCAAACATTTTCAAAGTCCCACGCCTGCCCGAAAATTTTCAAAGTCCCACGCCTGTCCGAAAATTTTCAGTCTGATGCAGGCCCAAACATTTTCAGTCTGACGCAGGCCCAAACATTTTCAAAGTCTCACGCCTGTCCGAAAATTTTCAAAGTCCCACGCCTGTCCGAAAATTTTCAGTCTGATGCAGGCCCGAAAATGTTAAAAGTCCCACGCCTGCCCGAAAATTTTCAAAGTCCCACGCCTGCCCGAAAATTTTCAAAGTCTGACGCAGGCCCAAAAATTTTCAGTCTGATGCAGGCCCAAACATTTTCAAAGTCCCACGCCTGCCCGAAAATTTTCAAAGTCCCACGCCTGTCCGAAAATTTTCAGTCTGATGCAGGCCCAAACATTTTCAGTCTGACGCAGGCCCAAACATTTTCAAAGTCTCACGCCTGTCCGAAAATTTTCAAAGTCCCACGCCTGTCCGAAAATTTTCAGTCTGATGCAGGCCCGAAAATGTTCAAAGTCCCACGCCTGCCCGAAAATTTTCAAAGTCTGACGCCTGCCCGAAAATTTTCAAAGTCCCACGCCTGCCCGAAAATTTTCAAAGTCCCACGCCTGCCCAAAAATTTTCAAAGTCCCACACTTGTCCGAAAATTTTCAAAGTCTGACGCAGGCCCAAACATTTTCAAAGTCCCACGCCTGCCCAAAAATTTTCAAAGTCCCACGCCTCTCCGAAAATTTTCAAAGTCCGACGCCGGCCCAAACATTTTCAGTCCCACGCCTGCCCGAAAATTTTCAAAGTCTGACGCAGGCCCAAACATTTTCAAAGTCTGACGCCTCTCCGAAAATTTTCAAAGTCCCACGCCTGCCCGAAAATTTTCAAAGTCCCACGCCTGCCCGAAAATTTTCAAAGTCTGACGCAGGCCCAAACATTTTCAAAGTCTGACGCCTCTCCGAAAATTTTCAAAGTCCCATGCCTGCCCGAAAATTTTCAAAGTCCCACGCCTGCCGGAAAATTTTCAAAGTCTGACGCAGGCCCAAACATTTTCAAAGTCCCACACCTGCCCGAAAATTTTCAAAGTCTGACGCAGGCCCAAACATTTTCAAAGTCCCACGCCTGTCTGAAAATTTTCAAAGTCCCACACTTGCCCAAAAATTTTCAAAGTCTGACGCAGGCCCAAACATTTTCAAAGTCTGATGCAGGCCCAAACATTTTCAAAGTCTCACGCCTGCCCGAAAATGTTCAAAGTCCCACGCCTGCCCAAAAATTTTCAAAGTCTGACGCAGGCCCAAACATTTTCAAAGTCTGACGCCTCTCTGAAAATTTTCAAAGTCCCACGCCTGCCGGAAAATTTTCAAAGTCTGACGCAGGCCCAAACATTTTCAAAGTCCCACGCCTGTCCGAAAATTTTCAAAGTCCCACACCTGCCCGAAAATTTTCAAAGTCTGACGCAGGCCCAAACATTTTCAAAGTCCCACACTTGTCCGAAAATTTTCAAAGTCTGATGCAGGCCCCAACATTTTCAAAGTCCCACGCCTGCCCGAAAATTTTCAAATTCTGACGCAGGCCCAAACATTTTCAAAGTCCCACGCCTGCCTGAAAATTTTCAGTCTGACGCAGGCCCAAACATTTTCAAAGTCCGCCTGCCCGAAAATTTTCAAATTCTGACGCAGGCCCAAACATTTTCAAAGTCCCACGCCTGTCTGAAAATTTTCAAAGTCCCACACTTGCCCAAAAATTTTCAAAGTCTGACGCAGGCCCAAACATTTTCAAAGTCTGACGCCTCTCTGAAAATTTTCAGTCCCACGCCTGCTGGAAAATTTTCAAATTCTGACGCAGGCCCAAACATTTTCAAAGTCCCACGCCTGCCCAAAAATTTTCAAAGTCTGACGCAGGCCCAAACATTTTCAAAGTCCCACGCCTGTCTGAAAATTTTCAAAGTCCCACACTTGCCCAAAAATTTTCAAAGTCTGACGCAGGCCCAAACATTTTCAAAGTCTGACGCCTCTCTGAAAATTTTCAGTCCCACGCCTGCTGGAAAATTTTCAAATTCTGACGCAGGCCCAAACATTTTCAAAGTCCCACGCCTGTCCGAAAATTTTCCAAAGTCTGACGCAGGCCCAAACATTTTCAGTCTGATGCAGGCCCAAACATTTTCAAAGTCTGACGCCTGCCCGAAAATTTTCAAAGTCCCACACTTGTCCGAAAATGTTCAAAGTCCGACGCCGGCCCAAACATTTTCAAAGTCTGACGCCTGCCCGAAAATTTTCAAAGTCCCACACTTGTCCGAAAATTTTCAAAGTCTGACGCAGGCCCAAACATTTTCAAAGTCCCACGCCTGCCCGAAAATTTTCAAAGTCCCACGCCTGTCCGAAAATTTTCAGTCCCACACCTGCCCGAAAATTTTCAAAGTCTGACGCAGGCCCAAACATTTTCAAAGTCCCACGCCTGTCTGAAAATTTTCAAAGTCCCACACTTGTCCGAAAATTTTCAGTCTGACGCAGGCCCAAACATTTTCAGTCCCACGCCTGTCTGAAAATTTTCAGTCTGACGCAGGCCCAAACATTTTCAAAGTCCCACGCCTGTCTGAAAATTTTCAGTCTGACGCAGGCCCAAACATTTTCAAAGTCTGACGCCTCTCCGAAAATTTTCAAAGTCCCACGCCTGCCCGAAAATTTTCAAAGTCCCACGCCTGTCCGAAAATTTTCAAAGTCTGACGCAGGCCCAAACATTTTCAAAGTCCCACGCCTGCCCGAAAATTTTCAGTCCCACGCCTGCCCGAAAATTTTCAAAGTCTGACGCAGGCCCAAAAATTTTCAGTCTGATGCAGGCCCAAACATTTTCAGTCCCACGCCTGCCCGAAAATTTTCAAAGTCCCACGCCTGTCCGAAAATTTTCAGTCTGATGCAGGCCCAAACATTTTCAGTCTGACGCAGGCCCAAACATTTTCAAAGTCTCACGCCTGTCCGAAAATTTTCAAAGTCCCACGCCTGTCCGAAAATTTTCAGTCTGATGCAGGCCCGAAAATGTTCAAAGTCCCACGCCTGCCCGAAAATTTTCAAAGTCTGACGCCTGCCCGAAAATTTTCAAAGTCCCACGCCTGCCCGAAAATTTTCAAAGTCCCACGCCTGCCCAAAAATTTTCAAAGTCCCACACTTGTCCGAAAATTTTCAAAGTCTGACGCAGGCCCAAACATTTTCAAAGTCCCACGCCTGCCCAAAAATTTTCAAAGTCCCACGCCTCTCCGGAAATTTTCAAAGTCCGACGCCGGCCCAAACATTTTCAGTCCCACGCCTGCCCGAAAATTTTCAAAGTCTGACGCAGGCCCAAACATTTTCAAAGTCTGACGCCTCTCCGAAAATTTTCAAAGTCCCACGCCTGCCCGAAAATTTTCAAAGTCCCACGCCTGCCCGAAAATTTTCAAAGTCTGACGCAGGCCCAAAAATTTTCAGTCTGATGCAGGCCCAAACATTTTCAAAGTCCCACGCCTGCCCGAAAATTTTCAAAGTCCCACGCCTGTCCGAAAATTTTCAGTCTGATGCAGGCCCAAACATTTTCAGTCTGACGCAGGCCCAAACATTTTCAAAGTCTCACGCCTGTCCGAAAATTTTCAAAGTCCCACGCCTGTCCGAAAATTTTCAGTCTGATGCAGGCCCGAAAATGTTCAAAGTCCCACGCCTGCCCGAAAATTTTCAAAGTCTGACGCCTGCCCGAAAATTTTCAAAGTCCCACGCCTGCCCGAAAATTTTCAAAGTCCCACGCCTGCCCAAAAATTTTCAAAGTCCCACACTTGTCCGAAAATTTTCAAAGTCTGACGCAGGCCCAAACATTTTCAAAGTCCCACGCCTGCCCAAAAATTTTCAAAGTCCCACGCCTCTCCGAAAATTTTCAAAGTCCGACGCCGGCCCAAACATTTTCAGTCCCACGCCTGCCCGAAAATTTTCAAAGTCTGACGCAGGCCCAAACATTTTCAAAGTCTGACGCCTCTCCGAAAATTTTCAAAGTCCCACGCCTGCCCGAAAATTTTCAAAGTCCCACACCTGCCCGAAAATTTTCAAAGTCTGACGCAGGCCCAAACATTTTCAAAGTCTGACGCCTCTCCGAAAATTTTCAAAGTCCCATGCCTGCCCGAAAATTTTCAAAGTCCCACGCCTGCCGGAAAATTTTAAAAGTCTGACGCAGGCCCAAACATTTTCAAAGTCCCACACCTGCCCGAAAATTTTCAAAGTCTGACGCAGGCCCAAACATTTTCAAAGTCCCACGCCTGTCTGAAAATTTTCAAAGTCCCACACTTGCCCAAAAATTTTCAAAGTCTGACGCAGGCCCAAACATTTTCAAAGTCTGACGCCTCTCCGAAAATTTTCAAAGTCCCATGCCTGCCCGAAAATTTTCAAAGTCCCACGCCTGTCCGAAAATTTTCAGTCCCACACCTGCCCGAAAATTTTCAAAGTCTGACGCAGGCCCAAACATTTTCAAAGTCCCACGCCTGTCTGAAAATTTTCAAAGTCCCACACTTGTCCGAAAATTTTCAGTCTGACGCAGGCCCAAACATTTTCAGTCCCACGCCTGTCTGAAAATTTTCAGTCTGACGCAGGCCCAAACATTTTCAAAGTCCCACGCCTGTCTGAAAATTTTCAGTCTGACGCAGGCCCAAACATTTTCAAAGTCTGACGCCTCTCCGAAAATTTTCAAAGTCCCACGCCTGCCCGAAAATTTTCAAAGTCCCACGCCTGTCCGAAAATTTTCAAAGTCTGACGCAGGCCCAAACATTTTCAAAGTCCCACGCCTGCCCGAAAATTTTCAGTCCCACGCCTGCCCGAAAATTTTCAAAGTCTGACGCAGGCCCAAAAATTTTCAGTCTGATGCAGGCCCAAACATTTTCAGTCCCACGCCTGCCCGAAAATTTTCAAAGTCCCACGCCTGTCCGAAAATTTTCAGTCTGATGCAGGCCCAAACATTTTCAGTCTGACGCAGGCCCAAACATTTTCAAAGTCTCACGCCTGTCCGAAAATTTTCAAAGTCCCACGCCTGTCCGAAAATTTTCAGTCTGATGCAGGCCCGAAAATGTTCAAAGTCCCACGCCTGCCCGAAAATTTTCAAAGTCTGACGCCTGCCCGAAAATTTTCAAAGTCCCACGCCTGCCCGAAAATTTTCAAAGTCCCACGCCTGCCCAAAAATTTTCAAAGTCCCACACTTGTCCGAAAATTTTCAAAGTCTGACGCAGGCCCAAACATTTTCAAAGTCCCACGCCTGCCCAAAAATTTTCAAAGTCCCACGCCTCTCCGGAAATTTTCAAAGTCCGACGCCGGCCCAAACATTTTCAGTCCCACGCCTGCCCGAAAATTTTCAAAGTCTGACGCAGGCCCAAACATTTTCAAAGTCTGACGCCTCTCCGAAAATTTTCAAAGTCCCACGCCTGCCCGAAAATTTTCAAAGTCCCACGCCTGCCCGAAAATTTTCAAAGTCTGACGCAGGCCCAAAAATTTTCAGTCTGATGCAGGCCCAAACATTTTCAAAGTCCCACGCCTGCCCGAAAATTTTCAAAGTCCCACGCCTGTCCGAAAATTTTCAGTCTGATGCAGGCCCAAACATTTTCAGTCTGACGCAGGCCCAAACATTTTCAAAGTCTCACGCCTGTCCGAAAATTTTCAAAGTCCCACGCCTGTCCGAAAATTTTCAGTCTGATGCAGGCCCGAAAATGTTCAAAGTCCCACGCCTGCCCGAAAATTTTCAAAGTCTGACGCCTGCCCGAAAATTTTCAAAGTCCCACGCCTGCCCGAAAATTTTCAAAGTCCCACGCCTGCCCAAAAATTTTCAAAGTCCCACACTTGTCCGAAAATTTTCAAAGTCTGACGCAGGCCCAAACATTTTCAAAGTCCCACGCCTGCCCAAAAATTTTCAAAGTCCCACGCCTCTCCGAAAATTTTCAAAGTCCGACGCCGGCCCAAACATTTTCAGTCCCACGCCTGCCCGAAAATTTTCAAAGTCTGACGCAGGCCCAAACATTTTCAAAGTCTGACGCCTCTCCGAAAATTTTCAAAGTCCCACACCTGCCCGAAAATTTTCAAAGTCTGACGCAGGCCCAAACATTTTCAAAGTCTGACGCCTCTCCGAAAATTTTCAAAGTCCCATGCCTGCCCGAAAATTTTCAAAGTCCCACGCCTGCCGGAAAATTTTAAAAGTCTGACGCAGGCCCAAACATTTTCAAAGTCCCACACCTGCCCGAAAATTTTCAAAGTCTGACGCAGGCCCAAACATTTTCAAAGTCCCACGCCTGTCTGAAAATTTTCAAAGTCCCACACTTGCCCAAAAATTTTCAGTCTGACGCAGGCCCAAACATTTTCAAAGTCTGACGCCTCTCCGAAAATTTTCAAAGTCCCATGCCTGCCCGAAAATTTTCAAAGTCCCACGCCTGCCGGAAAATTTTCAAAGTCTGACGCAGGCCCAAACATTTTCAAAGTCCCACACCTGCCCGAAAATTTTCAAAGTCTGACGCAGGCCCAAACATTTTCAAAGTCTGATGCAGGCCCAAACATTTTCAAAGTCTCACGCCTGCCCGAAAATTTTCAAAGTCCCACGCCTGCCCAAAAATTTTCAAAGTCTGACGCAGGCCCAAACATTTTCCAAGTCTGACGCCTCTCTGAAAATTTTCAGTCCCACGCCTGCCGGAAAATTTTCAAAGTCTGACGCCTGCCCAAACATTTTCAAAGTCCCATGCCTGCCCGAAAATTTTCAAAGTCCCACGCCTGCCGGAAAATTTTCAAAGTCTGACGCAGGCCCAAACATTTTCAAAGTCCCACGCCTGTCCGAAAATTTTCAAAGTCCCACACCTGCCCGAAAATTTTCAAAGTCTGACGCAGGCCCAAACATTTTCAAAGTCCCACACTTGTCCGAAAATTTTCAAAGTCTGATGCAGGCCCAAACATTTTCAAAGTCCCACGCCTGCCCGAAAATTTTCAAATTCTGACGCAGGCCCAAACATTTTCAAAGTCCCACGCCTGCCTGAAAATTTTCAGTCTGACGCAGGCCCAAACATTTTCAAAGTCCGCCTGCCCGAAAATTTTCAAATTCTGACGCAGGCCCAAACATTTTCAAAGTCCCACGCCTGTCTGAAAATTTTCAAAGTCCCACACTTGCCCAAAAATTTTCAAAGTCTGACGCAGGCCCAAACATTTTCAAAGTCTGACGCCTCTCTGAAAATTTTCAGTCCCACGCCTGCCGGAAAATTTTCAAATTCTGACGCAGGCCCAAACATTTTCAAAGTCTGACGCCTGTCCGACAATTTTCAAAGTCCCACGCCTCTCCGAAAATTTTCAAAGTCCGACGCCGGCCCAAACATTTTCAAAGTCTGACGCCTGCCCAAACATTTTCAAAGTCCCACGCCTGTCCGAAAATTTTCAAAGTCCCACACCTGCCCGAAAATTTTCAAAGTCTGACGCAGGCCCAAACATTTTCAAAGTCCCACACTTGTCCGAAAATTTTCAAATTCTGACGCAGGCCCAAACATTTTCAAAGTCCCACGCCTGCCTGAAAATTTTCAGTCCCACGCCTGCCCGAAAATTTTCAAAGTCCGCCTGTCTGAAAATTTTCAAAGTCCCACACTTGTCCGAAAATTTTCAGTCTGATGCAGGCCCGAAAATTTTCAGTCTGATGCAGGCCCGAAAATTTTCAGTCCCACGCCTGCCCGAAAATTTTCAAATTCTGACGCAGGCCCAAACATTTTCAAAGTCCCACACTTGTCCAAAAATTTTCAGTCTGACGCAGGCCCAAACATTTTCAAAGTCTGACGCCTGTCCGACAATTTTCAAAGTCCCACGCCTCTCCGAAAATTTTCAAAGTCCGACGCCGGCCCAAACATTTTCAAAGTCTGACGCCTGTCCGAAAATTTTCAAAGTCCCACACTTGTCCGAAAATTTTCAGTCTGATGCAGGCCCAAACATTTTCAGTCTGATGCAGGCCCAAACATTTTCAAAGTCTCACGCCTGCCCGAAAATTTTCAAAGTCCCACACTTGTCCGAAAATTTTCAGTCTGACGCAGGCCCAAACATTTTCAAAGTCTGATGCAGGCCCAAACATTTTCAAAGTCTCACGCCTGCCCGAAAATTTTCAAAGTCCCACACTTGTCCGAAGATTTTCAGTCTGACGCAGGCCCAAACATTTTCAAAGTCCCACGCCTGCCTGAAAATTTTCAAAGTCTGACGCAGGCCCAAACATTTTCAAAGTCTGACGCCTCTCTGAAAATTTTCAGTCCCACGCCTGCCGGAAAATTTTCAAAGTCTGACGCCTGCCCAAACATTTTCAAAGTCCCATGCCTGCCCGAAAATTTTCAAAGTCCCACGCCTGCCGGAAAATTTTCAAAGTCTGACGCAGGCCCAAACATTTTCAAAGTCCCACGCCTGTCCGAAAATTTTCAAAGTCCCACGCCTGTCCGAAAATTTTCAAAGTCCCACACCTGCCCGAAAATTTTCAAAGTCTGACGCAGGCCCAAACATTTTCAAAGTCCCACACTTGTCCGAAAATTTTCAAAGTCTGATGCAGGCCCAAACATTTTCAAAGTCCCACGCCTGCCCGAAAATTTTCAAATTCTGACGCAGGCCCAAACATTTTCAAAGTCCCACGCCTGCCTGAAAATTTTCAGTCTGACGCAGGCCCAAACATTTTCAAAGTCCGCCTGCCCGAAAATTTTCAAATTCTGACGCAGGCCCAAACATTTTCAAAGTCCCACGCCTGTCTGAAAATTTTCAAAGTCCCACACTTGCCCAAAAATTTTCAAAGTCTGACGCAGGCCCAAACATTTTCAAAGTCTGACGCCTCTCTGAAAATTTTCAGTCCCACGCCTGCCGGAAAATTTTCAAATTCTGACGCAGGCCCAAACATTTTCAAAGTCTGACGCCTATCCGACAATTTTCAAAGTCCCACGCCTCTCCGAAAATTTTCAAAGTCCGACGCCGGCCCAAACATTTTCAAAGTCTGACGCCTGCCCAAACATTTTCAAAGTCCCACGCCTGTCCGAAAATTTTCAAAGTCCCACACCTGCCCGAAAATTTTCAAAGTCTGACGCAGGCCCAAACATTTTCAAAGTCCCACACTTGTCCGAAAATTTTCAAATTCTGACGCAGGCCCAAACATTTTCAAAGTCCCACGCCTGCCTGAAAATTTTCAGTCCCACGCCTGCCCGAAAATTTTCAAAGTCCGCCTGTCTGAAAATTTTCAAAGTCCCACACTTGTCCGAAAATTTTCAGTCTGATGCAGGCCCGAAAATTTTCAAAGTCCCACGCCTGTCCGAAAATTTTCAAAGTCCCACGCCTGTCCGAAAATTTTCAAAGTCCCACACCTGCCCGAAAATTTTCAAAGTCTGACGCAGGCCCAAACATTTTCAAAGTCCCACACTTGTCCGAAAATTTTCAAAGTCTGATGCAGGCCCAAACATTTTCAAAGTCCCACGCCTGCCCGAAAATTTTCAAATTCTGACGCAGGCCCAAACATTTTCAAAGTCCCACGCCTGCCTGAAAATTTTCAGTCTGACGCAGGCCCAAACATTTTCAAAGTCCGCCTGCCCGAAAATTTTCAAATTCTGACGCAGGCCCAAACATTTTCAAAGTCCCACGCCTGTCTGAAAATTTTCAAAGTCCCACACTTGCCCAAAAATTTTCAAAGTCTGACGCAGGCCCAAACATTTTCAAAGTCTGACGCCTCTCTGAAAATTTTCAGTCCCACGCCTGCCGGAAAATTTTCAAATTCTGACGCAGGCCCAAACATTTTCAAAGTCTGACGCCTATCCGACAATTTTCAAAGTCCCACGCCTCTCCGAAAATTTTCAAAGTCCGACGCCGGCCCAAACATTTTCAAAGTCTGACGCCTGCCCAAACATTTTCAAAGTCCCACGCCTGTCCGAAAATTTTCAAAGTCCCACACCTGCCCGAAAATTTTCAAAGTCTGACGCAGGCCCAAACATTTTCAAAGTCCCACACTTGTCCGAAAATTTTCAAATTCTGACGCAGGCCCAAACATTTTCAAAGTCCCACGCCTGCCTGAAAATTTTCAGTCCCACGCCTGCCCGAAAATTTTCAAAGTCCGCCTGTCTGAAAATTTTCAAAGTCCCACACTTGTCCGAAAATTTTCAGTCTGATGCAGGCCCGAAAATTTTCAAAGTCCCACGCCTGTCTGAAAATTTTCAGTCTGACGCAGGCCCAAACATTTTCAGTCTGATGCAGGCCCGAAAATTTTCAGTCCCACGCCTGCCCGAAAATTTTCAAATTCTGACGCAGGCCCAAACATTTTCAAAGTCCCACACTTGTCCAAAAATTTTCAGTCTGATGCAGGCCCAAACATTTTCAAAGTCCCACGCCTGCCCGAAAATTTTCAAAGTCCCACGCCTCTCCGAAAATTTTCAAAGTCTGACGCAGGCCCAAACATTTTCAAAGTCTGACGCCTGTCCGACAATTTTCAAAGTCCCACGCCTCTCCGAAAATTTTCAAAGTCCGACGCCGGCCCAAACATTTTCAAAGTCTGACGCCTGCCCGAAAATTTTCAAAGTCCCACACTTGTCCGAAAATTTTCAGTCTGACGCAGGCCCAAACATTTTCAAAGTCTGATGCAGGCCCAAACATTTTCAAAGTCTCACGCCTGCCCGAAAATTTTCAAAGTCCCACACTTGTCCGAAAATTTTCAGTCTGACGCAGGCCCAAACATTTTCAAAGTCCCACGCCTGCCTGAAAATTTTCAAAGTCTGACGCAGGCCCAAACATTTTCAAAGTCCGCCTGTCTGAAAATTTTCAGTCTGACGCAGGCCCAAACATTTTCAGTCTGATGCAGGCCCAAACATTTTCAAAGTCTGATGCAGGCCCAAACATTTTCAAAGTCTGACGCAGGCCCAAACATTTTCAAAGTCCTCCTGCCCGAAAATTTTCAAAGTCCCACACTTGTCCGAAAATTTTCAGTCTGACGCAGGCCCAAACATTTTCAAAGTCCCACGCCTGTCTGAAAATGTTCAAAGTCCCACACTTGTCCGAAAATTTTCAAAGTCTGATGCAGGCCCAAACATTTTCAAAGTCCCACGCCTGTCTGAAAATTTTCAAAGTCCCACGCCTGCCCGAAACTTTTCAAAGTCTGACGCAGGCCCAAACATTTTCAGTCCCACGCCTGCCCGAAAATTTTCAAAGTCTGACGCAGGCCCAAACATTTTCAAAGTCCCACGCCTGCCCAAAAATTTTCAAAGTCTGGAGCAGGCCCAAACATTTTCAGTCTGATGCAGGCCCAAACATTTTCAAAGTCTGATGCAGGCCCGAAAATTTTCAAAGTCCCACACCTGCCCGAAAATTTTCAAAGTCTGACGCAGGCCCAAACATTTTCAAAGTCCCACGCCTGTCTGAAAATTTTCAAAGTCCCACACTTGTACGAAAATGTTCAAAGTCTGACGCAGGCCCAAACATTTTCAAAGTCCGCCTGCCCGAAAATTTTCAAATTCTGACGCAGGCCCAAACATTTTCAAAGTCCCACGCCTGTCTGAAAATTTTCAAAGTCCCACACTTGCCCAAAAATTTTCAAAGTCTGACGCAGGCCCAAACATTTTCAAAGTCTGATGCAGGCCCAAACATTTTCAAAGTCTCACGCCTGCCCGAACATTTTCAAAGTCCCACGCCTGCCCAAAAATTTTCAAAGTCTGACGCAGGCCCAAACATTTTCAAAGTCTGACGCCTCTCTGAAAATTTTCAGTCCCACGCCTGCCGGAAAATTTTCAAAGTCTGACGCCTGCCCAAACATTTTCAAAGTCCCACGCCTGTCCGAAAATTTTCAAAGTCCCACACCTGCCGGAAAATTTTCAAAGTCTGACGCAGGCCCAAACATTTTCAAAGTCCCACACTTGTCCGAAAATTTTCAAATTCTGACGCAGGCCCAAACATTTTCAAAGTCCCACGCCTGCCTGAAAATTTTCAGTCTGACGCAGGCCCAAACATTTTCAAAGTCCGCCTGTCTGAAAATTTTCAAAGTCCCACACTTGTCCGAAAATTTTCAGTCTGATGCAGGCCCGAAAATTTTCAAAGTCTGATGCAGGCCCAAACATTTTCAGTCTGATGCAGGCCCGAAAATTTTCAGTCCCACGCCTGCCCGAAAATTTTCAAATTCTGACGCAGGCCCAAACATTTTCAAAGTCCCACACTTGTCCAAAAATTTTCAGTCTGATGCAGGCCCAAACATTTTCAAAGTCCCACGCCTGCCCGAAAATTTTCAAAGTCCCACGCCTCTCCGAAAATTTTCAAAGTCTGACGCAGGCCCAAACATTTTCAAAGTCTGACGCCTGTCCGACAATTTTCAAAGTCCCACGCCTCTCCGAAAATTTTCAAAGTCCGACGCCGGCCCAAACATTTTCAAAGTCTGACGCCTGTCCGAAAATTTTCAAAGTCCCACACTTGTCCGAAAATTTTCAGTCTGATGCAGGCCCAAACATTTTCAGTCTGATGCAGGCCCAAACATTTTCAAAGTCTCACGCCTGCCCGAAAATTTTCAAAGTCCCACACTTGTCCGAAAATTTTCAGTCTGACGCAGGCCCAAACATTTTCAAAGTCTGATGCAGGCCCAAACATTTTCAAAGTCTCACGCCTGCCCGAAAATTTTCAAAGTCCCACACTTGTCCGAAAATTTTCAGTCTGACGCAGGCCCAAACATTTTCAAAGTCCCACGCCTGCCTGAAAATTTTCAAAGTCTGACGCAGGCCCAAACATTTTCAAAGTCCGCCTGTCTGAAAATTTTCAGTCTGACGCAGGCCCAAACATTTTCAGTCTGATGCAGGCCCAAACATTTTCAAAGTCTGATGCAGGCCCAAACATTTTCAAAGTCTGACGCAGGCCCAAACATTTTCAAAGTCCTCCTGCCCGAAAATTTTCAAAGTCCCACACTTGTCCGAAAATTTTCAGTCTGACGCAGGCCCAAACATTTTCAAAGTCCCACGCCTGTCTGAAAATGTTCAAAGTCCCACACTTGTCCGAAAATTTTCAAAGTCTGATGCAGGCCCAAACATTTTCAAAGTCCCACGCCTGTCTGAAAATTTTCAAAGTCCCACGCCTGCCCGAAACTTTTCAAAGTCTGACGCAGGCCCAAACATTTTCAGTCCCACGCCTGCCCGAAAATTTTCAAAGTCTGACGCAGGCCCAAACATTTTCAAAGTCCCACGCCTGCCCAAAAATTTTCAAAGTCTGGAGCAGGCCCAAACATTTTCAGTCTGATGCAGGCCCAAACATTTTCAAAGTCTGATGCAGGCCCGAAAATTTTCAAAGTCCCACACCTGCCCGAAAATTTTCAAAGTCTGACGCAGGCCCAAACATTTTCAAAGTCCCACGCCTGTCTGAAAATTTTCAAAGTCCCACACTTGTACGAAAATGTTCAAAGTCTGACGCAGGCCCAAACATTTTCAAAGTCCGCCTGCCCGAAAATTTTCAAATTCTGACGCAGGCCCAAACATTTTCAAAGTCCCACGCCTGTCTGAAAATTTTCAAAGTCCCACACTTGCCCAAAAATGTTCAAAGTCTGACGCAGGCCCAAACATTTTCAAAGTCTGATGCAGGCCCAAACATTTTCAAAGTCTCACGCCTGCCCGAAAATTTTCAAAGTCCCACGCCTGCCCAAAAATTTTCAAAGTCTGACGCAGGCCCAAACATTTTCAAAGTCTGACGCCTCTCTGAAAATTTTCAGTCCCACGCCTGCCGGAAAATTTTCAAAGTCTGACGCCTGCCCAAACATTTTCAAAGTCCCACGCCTGTCCGAAAATTTTCAAAGTCCCACACCTGCCCGAAAATGTTCAAAGTCTGACGCAGGCCCAAACATTTTCAAAGTCCCACACTTGTCCGAAAATTTTCAAATTCTGACGCAGGCCCAAACATTTTCAAAGTCCCACGCCTGCCTGAAAATTTTCAGTCTGACGCAGGCCCAAACATTTTCAAAGTCCGCCTGTCTGAAAATTTTCAAAGTCCCACACTTGTCCGAAAATTTTCAGTCTGATGCAGGCCCGAAAATTTTCAAAGTCTGATGCAGGCCCAAACATTTTCAGTCTGATGCAGGCCCGAAAATTTTCAGTCCCACGCCTGCCCGAAAATTTTCAAATTCTGACGCAGGCCCAAACATTTTCAAAGTCCCACACTTGTCCAAAAATTTTCAGTCTGATGCAGGCCCAAACATTTTCAAAGTCCCACGCCTGCCCGAAAATTTTCAAAGTCCCACGCCTCTCCGAAAATTTTCAAAGTCTGACGCAGGCCCAAACATTTTCAAAGTCTGACGCCTGTCCGACAATTTTCAAAGTCCCACGCCTCTCCGAAAATTTTCAAAGTCCCACACTTGTCCGAAAATTTTCAGTCTGATGCAGGCCCAAACATTTTCAGTCTGATGCAGGCCCAAACATTTTCAAAGTCTCACGCCTGCCCGAAAATTTTCAAAGTCCCACACTTGTCCGAAAATTTTCAGTCTGACGCAGGCCCAAACATTTTCAAAGTCTGATGCAGGCCCAAACATTTTCAAAGTCTCACGCCTGCCCGAAAATTTTCAAAGTCCCACACTTGTCCGAAAATTTTCAGTCTGACGCAGGCCCAAACATTTTCAAAGTCCCACGCCTGCCTGAAAATTTTCAAAGTCTGACGCAGGCCCAAACATTTTCAAAGTCCGCCTGTCTGAAAATTTTCAGTCTGACGCAGGCCCAAACATTTTCAGTCTGATGCAGGCCCAAACATTTTCAAAGTCTGATGCAGGCCCAAACATTTTCAAAGTCTGACGCAGGCCCAAACATTTTCAAAGTCCTCCTGCCCGAAAATTTTCAAAGTCCCACACTTGTCCGAAAATTTTCAGTCTGACGCAGGCCCAAACATTTTCAGTCCCACGCCTGTCTGAAAATGTTCAAAGTCCCACACTTGTCCGAAAATTTTCAAAGTCTGATGCAGGCCCAAACATTTTCAGTCCCACGCCTGTCTGAAAATTTTCAAAGTCCCACACTTGTCCGAAAATTTTCAAAGTCTGATGCAGGCCCAAACATTTTCAAAGTCCCACGCCTGTCTGAAAATTTTCAAAGTCCCACGCCTGCCCGAAACTTTTCAAAGTCTGACGCAGGCCCAAACATTTTCAGTCCCACGCCTGCCCGAAAATTTTCAAAGTCTGACGCAGGCCCAAACATTTTCAAAGTCCCACGCCTGCCCAAAAATTTTCAAAGTCTGGAGCAGGCCCAAACATTTTCAGTCTGATGCAGGCCCAAACATTTTCAAAGTCTGATGCAGGCCCGAAAATTTTCAAAGTCCCACGCCTGCCCGAAAATTTTCAAATTCTGACGCAGGCCCAAAAATTTTCAAAGTCCCACTCCTGCCCGAAAATTTTCAAAGTCCCACACTTGTCCGAAAATGTTCAAAGTCTGGCGCAGGCCCAAAAATTTTCAAAGTCTGACGCAGGCCCAAACATTTTCAAAGTCCCACACCTGTCCGAAAATTTTCAAAGTCTGACGCAGGCCCAAACATTTTCAAAGTCCCACGCCTGCCCGAAAATTTTCAAATTCTGATGCAGGCCCAAACATTTTCAAAGTCTGATGCAGGCCCAAACATTTTCAAAGTCTGACGCAGGCCCAAACATTTTCAAAGTCCTCCTGCCCGAAAATTTTCAAAGTCCCACACTTGTCCGAAAATTTTCAGTCTGACGCAGGCCCAAACATTTTCAAAGTCCCACGCCTGTCTGAAAATGTTCAAAGTCCCACACTTGTCCGAAAATTTTCAAAGTCTGATGCAGGCCCAAACATTTTCAGTCCCACGCCTGTCTGAAAATTTTCAAAGTCCCACACTTGTCCGAAAATTTTCAAAGTCTGATGCAGGCCCAAACATTTTCAAAGTCCCACGCCTGTCTGAAAATTTTCAAAGTCCCACGCCTGCCCGAAACTTTTCAAAGTCTGACGCAGGCCCAAACATTTTCAGTCCCACGCCTGCCCGAAAATTTTCAAAGTCTGACGCAGGCCCAAACATTTTCAAAGTCCCACGCCTGCCCAAAAATTTTCAAAGTCTGGAGCAGGCCCAAACATTTTCAGTCTGATGCAGGCCCAAACATTTTCAAAGTCTGATGCAGGCCCGAAAATTTTCAAAGTCCCACGCCTGCCCGAAAATTTTCAAATTCTGACGCAGGCCCAAAAATTTTCAAAGTCCCACTCCTGCCCGAAAATTTTCAAAGTCCCACACTTGTCCGAAAATGTTCAAAGTCTGGCGCAGGCCCAAAAATTTTCAAAGTCCCACGCCTGTCCGAAAATTTTCAAAGTCCCACACCTGTCAGAAAATTTTCAAAGTCTGACGCAGGCCCAAACATTTTCAAAGTCCCACGCCTGCCCGAAAATTTTCAAATTCTGACGCAGGCCCAAACATTTTCAAAGTCCCACACTTGTCCGAAAATTTTCAGTCTGACGCAGGCCCGAAAATTTTCAAAGTCTGATGCAGGCCCAAACATTTTCAAAGTCCCACGCCTGTCTGAAAATTTTCAAAGTCCCACGCCTGTCTGAAAATTTTCAGTCTGACGCAGGCCCAAACATTTTCAAAGTCCCACGCCTGCCCAAAAATTTTCAAAGTCCCACACTTGTCCGAAAATTTTCAGTCTGACGCAGGCCCAAACATTTTCAAAGTCCCACGCCTGCCCGAAAATTTTCAAAGTCCCACGCCTGTCCGAAAATTTTCAAAGTCCCACACTTGTCCGAAAATGTTCAAAGTCTGACGCAGGCCCGAAATAATTCAAAGTCCCACGCCTGCCCGAAAATTTTCAAAGTCTGACGCAGACCCAAACATTTTCAGTCTCACGCCTGCACTTAAATTTTCAAAGTCCCACGCCTGTCCGAAAATTTTCAGTCTTATGCAGGCCCAAACTTTTTCAAAGTCCCACGCCTGTCTGAAAATTTTCAAAGTCTGACGCAGCCCCAAACATTTTCAAAGTCCGCCTGTCTGAAAATTTTCAAAGTCTGATGCAGGCCCAAACATTTTCAAAGTCCCACGCCTGTCCGAAAATTTTCAAAGTCCCACACTTGTCCGAAAATGTTCAAAGTCTGACGCAGGCCCAAACATTTTCAAAGTCCCACGCCTGTCTGAAAATTTTCAAAGTCTGACGCAGGCCCAAACATTTTCAGTCTGATGCAGGCCCGAAAATTTTCAAAGTCCCACGCCTGCCCGAAAATTTTCAAATTCTGATGCAGGCCCAAACATTTTCAGTCTCACGCCTGTCTGAAAATTTTCAAAGTCCCACGCCTGTCCGAAAATTTTCAAAGTCCCACGCCTGCCCAAAAATTTTCAAATTCTGACGCAGGCCCAAACATTTTCAAAGTCCCACGCCTGTCTGAAAATTTTCAAAGTCTGACGCAGGCCCAAACATTTTCAGTCTGATGCAGGCCCGAAAATTTTCAAAGTCCCACGCCTGCCCGAAAATTTTCAAAGTCCCACGCCTGTCTGAAAATTTTCAGTCTGACGCAGGCCCAAACATTTTCAAAGTCTGACGCCTGCCCAAACATTTTCAAAGTCCCACGCCTGTCTGAAAATATTCAAAGTCCCACGCCTGTCCGAAAATTTTCAAAGTCCCACGCCTGCCCGAAAATTTTCAAATTCTGACGCAGGCCCAAACATTTTCAAAATCCGCCTGTCTGAAAATTTTCAGTCTGACGCAGGCCCAAACATTTTCAAAGTCCGCCTGTCTGAAAATTTTCAAATTCTGACGCAGGCCCAAACATTTTCAAAGTCCCACGCCTGTCCGAAAATTTTCAAAGTCCCACACTTGCCCAAAAATTTTCAAAGTCTGACGCAGGCCCAAACATTTTCAAAGTCTGACGCAGGCCCAAACATTTTCAAAGTCTGACGCAGGCCCAAACATTTTCAGTCTGATGCAGGCCCGAAAATTTTCAAAGTCCCACGCCTGCCCGAAAATTTTCAAATTCTGACGCAGCCCCAAACATTTTCAAAGTCCCACGCCTGCCCGAAAATTTTCAAAGTCTGACGCCTGCCCAAACATTTTCAAAGTCCCACACCTGTCTGAAAATTTTCAAAGTCCCACGCCTGTCCGAAAATTTTCAAAGTCCCACGCCTGCCCAAACATTTTCAAAGTCTGACGCCTGTCCGAAAATTTTCAAAGTCTGACGCAGGCCCAAACATTTTCAAAGTCCCACGCCTGCCCGAAAATTTTCAAATTCTGACGCAGGCCCAAACATTTTCAAAGTCCCACGCCTGCCCAAAAATTTTCAAAGTCCCACACTTGTCCGAAAATTTTCAGTCTGACGCAGGCCCAAACATTTTCAGTCTGACGCAGGCCCAAACATTTTCAAAGTCCCACGCCTGTCTGAAAATGTTCAAAGTCTGACGCAGGCCCAAACATTTTCAAAGTCCCACGCCTGTCTGAAAATGTTCAAAGTCTGACGCAGGCCCAAACATTTTCAAAGTCCGCCTGTCTGAAAATTTTCAAATTCTGACGCAGGCCCAAACATTTTCAAAGTCCCACGCCTGTCCGAAAATTTTCAAAGTCCCACGCCTGTCCGAAAATTTTCAGTCTGATGCAGGCCCAAACTTTTTCAAAGTCCCACGCCTGCCCGAAAATTTTCAAAGTCCCACGCCTCTCCGAAAATGTCAAAGTCCCACGCCTGTCCGAAAATTTTCAGTCTGACGCCTGTCCGACAATTTTCAAAGTCCCACGCCTGCCCAAAAATTTTCAAAGTCCCACGGCTGTCCGAAAATTTTCCAGTCTGACGCAGGCACAAACATTTTCAAATTCTGACGCAGGCCCAAACATTTTCAAAGTCCCACGCCTGTCTGAAAATTTTCAAAGTCCCACACTTGTCCGAAAATTTTCAGTCTGACGCAGGCCCGAAAATTTTCAGTCTGACGCAGCCCCAAACTTTTTCAAAGTCCCACGCCTGCCCAAAAATTTTCAAAGTCCCACACTTGTCCGGAAATTTTCAGTCTGACGCAGGCCCAAACATTTTCAGTCCCACGCCTGCCCGAAAATTTTCAAAGTCCCACGCCTGCCCGAAAATTTTCAAATTCTGACGCAGGCCCAAACATTTTCAAAGTCCGCCTGTCTGAAAATTTTCAAAGTCTGACGCAGGCCCAAACATTTTCAAAGTCCGCCTGTCTGAAAATTTTCAAATTCTGACGCAGGCCCAAACATTTTCAAAGTCCCACGCCTGTCCGAAAATTTTCAAAGTCCCACACTTGTCCGAAAATGTTCAAAGTCTGACGCAGGCCCGAAATAATTCAAAGTCCCACGCCTGTCCGAAAATTTTCAAAGTCCCACACTTGCCCAAAAATTTTCAAAGTCTGACGCAGGCCCAAACATTTTCAGTCTGACGCAGGCCCAAACATTTTCAGTCTGATGCAGGCCCGAAAATTTTCAAAGTCCCACGCCTGTCCGAAAATTTTCCAGTCTGACGCAGGCACAAACATTTTCAAATTCTGACGCAGGCCCAAACATTTTCAAAGTCCCACGCCTGTCTGAAAATTTTCAAAGTCCCACACTTGTCCGAAAATTTTCAGTCTGACGCAGGCCCGAAAATTTTCAGTCTGACGCAGCCCCAAACTTTTTCAAAGTCCCACGCCTGCCCAAAAATTTTCAAAGTCCCACACTTGTCCGAAAATTTTCAGTCTGACGCAGGCCCAAACATTTTCAGTCCCACGCCTGCCCGAAAATTTTCAAAGTCCCACGCCTGCCCGAAAATTTTCAAATTCTGACGCAGGCCCAAACATTTTCAAAGTCCGCCTGTCTGAAAATTTTCAAAGTCTGACGCAGGCCCAAACATTTTCAAAGTCCGCCTGTCTGAAAATTTTCAAATTCTGACGCAGGCCCAAACATTTTCAAAGTCCCACGCCTGTCCGAAAATTTTCAAAGTCCCACACTTGTCCGAAAATGTTCAAAGTCTGATGCAGGCCCGAAATAATTCAAAGTCCCACGCCTGTCCGAAAATTTTCAAAGTCCCACACTTGCCCAAAAATTTTCAAAGTCTGACGCAGGCCCAAACATTTTCAAAGTCTGACGCAGGCCCAAACATTTTCAAAGTCTGACGCAGGCCCAAACATTTTCAGTCTGATGCAGGCCCGAAAATTTTCAAAGTCCCACGCCTGCCCGAAAATTTTCAAATTCTGACGCAGCCCCAAACATTTTCAAAGTCCCACGCCTGCCCGAAAATTTTCAAAGTCTGACGCCTGCCCAAACATTTTCAAAGTCCCACGCCTGTCCGAAAATTTTCAAAGTCTGACGCAGGCCCAAACATTTTCAAAGTCCCACGCCTGTCTGAAAATTTTCAAAGTCCCACACTTGTCCGAAAATTTTCAGTCTGACGCAGGCCCGAAAATTTTCAAAGTCCCACACTTGTCCGAAAATTTTCAGTCTGACGCAGGCCCAAACATTTTCAAAGTCCCACGCCTGCCCGAAAATGTTCAAAGTCTGATGCAGGCCCAAACATTTTCAAAGTCCCACGCCTGTCCGAAAATTTTCAGTCTGATGCAGGCCCAAACTTTTTCAGTCTCACGCCTGCCCGAAAATTTTCAAAGTCCCACGCCTGCCCAAAAATTTTCAAAGTCCCACACTTGTCTGAAAATTTTCAAAGTCCCACACTTGCCCAAAAATTTTCAAAGTCTGACGCAGGCCCAAACATTTTCAAAGTCTCACGCCTGCCCGAAAATTTTCAAAGTCTGACGCAGGCCCAAACATTTTCAGTCTGATGCAGGCCCGAAAATTTTCAAAGTCCCACACTTGTCCGAAAATTTTCAGTCTGACGCAGGCCCAAACATTTTCAAAGTCCCACGCCTGTCCGAAAATTTTCAGTCTTATGCAGGCCCAAACTTTTTCAAAGTCCCACGCCTGCCCGAAAATTTTCAAAGTCTGACGCAGACCCAAACATTTTCAAAGTCTCACGCCTGCCCGAAAATTTTCAAAGTCCCACGCCTGTCCGAAAATTTTCAGTCTTATGCAGGCCCAAACTTTTTCAAAGTCCCACGCCTGCCCGAAAATTTTCAAAGTCTGACGCAGACCCAAACATTTTCAAAGTCCCACGCCTGCCCGAAAATTTTCAAATTCTGACGCAGGCCCAAACATTTTCAAAGTCCGCCTGTCTGAAAATTTTCAAAGTCTGATGCAGGCCCAAACATTTTCAAAGTCCCACGCCTGCCCGAAAATTTTCAAATTCTGACGCAGGCCCAAACATTTTCAAAGTCCCACGCCTGCCCAAAAATTTTCAAAGTCCCACACTTGTCCGAAAATTTTCAGTCTGACGCAGGCCCAAACATTTTCAGTCTGACGCAGGCCCAAACATTTTCAAAGTCCCACGCCTGTCTGAAAATGTTCAAAGTCTGACGCAGGCCCAAACATTTTCAAAGTCCCACGCCTGTCTGAAAATGTTCAAAGTCTGACGCAGGCCCAAACATTTTCAAAGTCCGCCTGTCTGAAAATTTTCAAATTCTGACGCAGGCCCAAACATTTTCAAAGTCCCACGCCTGTCCGAAAATTTTCAAAGTCCCACGCCTGTCCGAAAATTTTCAGTCTGATGCAGGCCCAAACTTTTTCAAAGTCCCACGCCTGCCCGAAAATTTTCAAAGTCCCACGCCTCTCCGAAAATGTCAAAGTCCCACGCCTGTCCGAAAATTTTCAGTCTGACGCAGGCCCAAACATTTTCAGTCTGACGCCTGTCCGACAATTTTCAAAGTCCCACGCCTGCCCAAAAATTTTCAAAGTCCCACGGCTGTCCGAAAATTTTCCAGTCTGACGCAGGCACAAACATTTTCAAATTCTGACGCAGGCCCAAACATTTTCAAAGTCCCACGCCTGTCTGAAAATTTTCAAAGTCCCACACTTGTCCGAAAATTTTCAGTCTGACGCAGGCCCGAAAATTTTCAGTCTGACGCAGCCCCAAACTTTTTCAAAGTCCCACGCCTGCCCAAAAATTTTCAAAGTCCCACACTTGTCCGGAAATTTTCAGTCTGACGCAGGCCCAAACATTTTCAGTCCCACGCCTGCCCGAAAATTTTCAAAGTCCCACGCCTGCCCGAAAATTTTCAAATTCTGACGCAGGCCCAAACATTTTCAAAGTCCGCCTGTCTGAAAATTTTCAAAGTCTGACGCAGGCCCAAACATTTTCAAAGTCCGCCTGTCTGAAAATTTTCAAATTCTGACGCAGGCCCAAACATTTTCAAAGTCCCACGCCTGTCCGAAAATTTTCAAAGTCCCACACTTGTCCGAAAATGTTCAAAGTCTGACGCAGGCCCGAAATAATTCAAAGTCCCACGCCTGTCCGAAAATTTTCAAAGTCCCACACTTGCCCAAAAATTTTCAAAGTCTGACGCAGGCCCAAACATTTTCAGTCTGACGCAGGCCCAAACATTTTCAGTCTGATGCAGGCCCGAAAATTTTCAAAGTCCCACGCCTGTCCGAAAATTTTCCAGTCTGACGCAGGCACAAACATTTTCAAATTCTGACGCAGGCCCAAACATTTTCAAAGTCCCACGCCTGTCTGAAAATTTTCAAAGTCCCACACTTGTCCGAAAATTTTCAGTCTGACGCAGGCCCGAAAATTTTCAGTCTGACGCAGCCCCAAACTTTTTCAAAGTCCCACGCCTGCCCAAAAATTTTCAAAGTCCCACACTTGTCCGAAAATTTTCAGTCTGACGCAGGCCCAAACATTTTCAGTCCCACGCCTGCCCGAAAATTTTCAAAGTCCCACGCCTGCCCGAAAATTTTCAAATTCTGACGCAGGCCCAAACATTTTCAAAGTCCGCCTGTCTGAAAATTTTCAAAGTCTGACGCAGGCCCAAACATTTTCAAAGTCCGCCTGTCTGAAAATTTTCAAATTCTGACGCAGGCCCAAACATTTTCAAAGTCCCACGCCTGTCCGAAAATTTTCAAAGTCCCACACTTGTCCGAAAATGTTCAAAGTCTGACGCAGGCCCGAAATAATTCAAAGTCCCACGCCTGTCCGAAAATTTTCAAAGTCCCACACTTGCCCAAAAATTTTCAAAGTCTGACGCAGGCCCAAACATTTTCAAAGTCTGACGCAGGCCCAAACATTTTCAAAGTCTGACGCAGGCCCAAACATTTTCAGTCTGATGCAGGCCCGAAAATTTTCAAAGTCCCACGCCTGCCCGAAAATTTTCAAATTCTGACGCAGCCCCAAACATTTTCAAAGTCCCACGCCTGCCCGAAAATTTTCAAAGTCTGACGCCTGCCCAAACATTTTCAAAGTCCCACGCCTGTCCGAAAATTTTCAAAGTCTGACGCAGGCCCAAACATTTTCAAAGTCCCACGCCTGTCTGAAAATTTTCAAAGTCCCACACTTGTCCGAAAATTTTCAGTCTGACGCAGGCCCGAAAATTTTCAAAGTCCCACACTTGTCCGAAAATTTTCAGTCTGACGCAGGCCCAAACATTTTCAAAGTCCCACGCCTGCCCGAAAATGTTCAAAGTCTGATGCAGGCCCAAACATTTTCAAAGTCCCACGCCTGTCCGAAAATTTTCAGTCTGATGCAGGCCCAAACGTTTTCAGTCTCACGCCTGCCCGAAAATTTTCAAAGTCCCACGCCTGCCCAAAAATTTTCAAAGTCCCACACTTGTCTGAAAATTTTCAAAGTCCCACACTTGCCCAAAAATTTTCAAAGTCTGACGCAGGCCCAAACATTTTCAAAGTCTCACGCCTGCCCGAAAATTTTCAAAGTCTGACGCAGGCCCAAACATTTTCAGTCTGATGCAGGCCCGAAAATTTTCAAAGTCCCACACTTGTCCGAAAATTTTCAGTCTGACGCAGGCCCAAACATTTTCAAAGTCCCACGCCTGTCCGAAAATTTTCAGTCTTATGCAGGCCCAAACTTTTTCAAAGTCCCACGCCTGCCCGAAAATTTTCAAAGTCTGACGCAGACCCAAACATTTTCAAAGTCTCACGCCTGCCCGAAAATTTTCAAAGTCCCACGCCTGTCCGAAAATTTTCAGTCTTATGCAGGCCCAAACTTTTTCAAAGTCCCACGCCTGTCTGAAAATTTTCAAAGTCTGACGCAGCCCCAAACATTTTCAAAGTCCGCCTGTCTGAAAATTTTCAAAGTCTGATGCAGGCCCAAACATTTTCAGTCTGATGCAGGCCCAAACATTTTCAGTCTGATGCAGGCCCGAAAATTTTCAAAGTCCCACGCCTGCCCGAAAATTTTCAAATTCTGATGCAGGCCCAAACATTTTCAGTCTCACGCCTGTCTGAAAATTTTCAAAGTCCCACGCCTGTCCGAAAATTTTCAAAGTCCCACGCCTGCCCAAAAATTTTCAAATTCTGACGCAGGCCCAAACATTTTCAAAGTCCCACGCCTGTCTGAAAATTTTCAAAGTCTGACGCAGGCCCAAACATTTTCAGTCTGATGCAGGCCCGAAAATTTTCAAAGTCCCACGCCTGCCCGAAAATTTTCAAAGTCCCACGCCTGTCTGAAAATTTTCAGTCTGACGCAGCCCCAAACATTTTCAAAGTCCGCCTGTCTGAAAATTTTCAGTCTGATGCAGGCCCAAACATTTTCAAAGTCCCACGCCTGTCTGAAAATTTTCAAAGTCTGACGCAGGCCCAAACATTTTCAAAGTCCGCCTGTCTGAAAATTTTCAGTCTGACGCAGGCCCAAACATTTTCAAAGTCTGACGCCTGCCCAAACATTTTCAAAGTCCCACGCCTGTCTGAAAATATTCAAAGTCCCACGCCTGTCCAAAAATTTTCAAAGTCCCACGCCTGCCCGAAAATTTTCAAAGTCCCACGCCTGTCCGAAAATTTTCAGTCTGATGCAGGCCCAAACTTTTTCAAAGTCCCACGCCTGCCCGAAAATTTTCAAAGTCCCACGCCTCTCCGAAAATGTCAAAGTCCCACGCCTGTCCGAAAATTTTCAGTCTGACGCAGGCCCAAACATTTTCAGTCTGACGCCTGTCCGACAATTTTCAAAGTCCCACGCCTGCCCAAAAATTTTCAAAGTCCCACGGCTGTCCGAAAATTTTCCAGTCTGACGCAGGCACAAACATTTTCAAATTCTGACGCAGGCCCAAACATTTTCAAAGTCCCACGCCTGTCTGAAAATTTTCAAAGTCCCACACTTGTCCGAAAATTTTCAGTCTGACGCAGGCCCGAAAATTTTCAGTCTGACGCAGCCCCAAACTTTTTCAAAGTCCCACGCCTGCCCAAAAATTTTCAAAGTCCCACACTTGTCCGGAAATTTTCAGTCTGACGCAGGCCCAAACATTTTCAGTCCCACGCCTGCCCGAAAATTTTCAAAGTCCCACGCCTGCCCGAAAATTTTCAAATTCTGACGCAGGCCCAAACATTTTCAAAGTCCGCCTGTCTGAAAATTTTCAAAGTCTGACGCAGGCCCAAACATTTTCAAAGTCCGCCTGTCTGAAAATTTTCAAATTCTGACGCAGGCCCAAACATTTTCAAAGTCCCACGCCTGTCCGAAAATTTTCAAAGTCCCACACTTGTCCGAAAATGTTCAAAGTCTGACGCAGGCCCGAAATAATTCAAAGTCCCACGCCTGTCCGAAAATTTTCAAAGTCCCACACTTGCCCAAAATTTTCAAAGTCTGACGCAGGCCCAAACATTTTCAAAGTCTGACGCAGGCCCAAACATTTTCAGTCTGATGCAGGCCCGAAAATTTTCAAAGTCCCACGCCTGTCCGAAAATTTTCCAGTCTGACGCAGGCACAAACATTTTCAAATTCTGACGCAGGCCCAAACATTTTCAAAGTCCCACGCCTGTCTGAAAATTTTCAAAGTCCCACACTTGTCCGAAAATTTTCAGTCTGACGCAGGCCCGAAAATTTTCAGTCTGACGCAGCCCCAAACTTTTTCAAAGTCCCACGCCTGCCCAAAAATTTTCAAAGTCCCACACTTGTCCGAAAATTTTCAGTCTGACGCAGGCCCAAACATTTTCAGTCCCACGCCTGCCCGAAAATTTTCAAAGTCCCACGCCTGCCCGAAAATTTTCAAATTCTGACGCAGGCCCAAACATTTTCAAAGTCCGCCTGTCTGAAAATTTTCAAAGTCTGACGCAGGCCCAAACATTTTCAAAGTCCGCCTGTCTGAAAATTTTCAAATTCTGACGCAGGCCCAAACATTTTCAAAGTCCCACGCCTGTCCGAAAATTTTCAAAGTCCCACACTTGTCCGAAAATGTTCAAAGTCTGACGCAGGCCCGAAATAATTCAAAGTCCCACGCCTGTCCGAAAATTTTCAAAGTCCCACACTTGCCCAAAAATTTTCAAAGTCTGACGCAGGCCCAAACATTTTCAAAGTCTGACGCAGGCCCAAACATTTTCAAAGTCTGACGCAGGCCCAAACATTTTCAGTCTGATGCAGGCCCGAAAATTTTCAAAGTCCCACGCCTGCCCGAAAATTTTCAAATTCTGACGCAGCCCCAAACATTTTCAAAGTCCCACGCCTGCCCGAAAATTTTCAAAGTCTGACGCCTGCCCAAACATTTTCAAAGTCCCACGCCTGTCCGAAAATTTTCAAAGTCTGACGCAGGCCCAAACATTTTCAAAGTCCCACGCCTGTCTGAAAATTTTCAAAGTCCCACACTTGTCCGAAAATTTTCAGTCTGACGCAGGCCCAAACATTTTCAAAGTCCCACGCCTGCCCGAAAATGTTCAAAGTCTGATGCAGGCCAAACATTTTCAAAGTCCCACGCCTGTCCGAAAATTTTCAGTCTGATGCAGGCCCAAACTTTTTCAGTCTCACGCCTGCCCGAAAATTTTCAAAGTCCCACGCCTGCCCAAAAATTTTCAAAGTCCCACACTTGTCTGAAAATTTTCAAAGTCCCACACTTGCCCAAAAATTTTCAGTCTGACGCAGGCCCAAACATTTTCAAAGTCTCACGCCTGCCCGAAAATTTTCAAAGTCTGACGCAGGCCCAAACATTTTCAGTCTGATGCAGGCCCGAAAATTTTCAAAGTCCCACACTTGTCCGAAAATTTTCAGTCTGACGCAGGCCCAAACATTTTCAAAGTCCCACGCCTGCCCGAAAATTTTCAAAGTCCCACGCCTGTCCGAAAATTTTCAAAGTCCCACACTTGTCCGAAAATGTTCAAAGTCTGACGCAGGCCCGAAATAATTCAAAGTCCCACGCCTGCCCGAAAATTTTCAAAGTCTGACGCAGACCCAAACATTTTCAGTCTCACGCCTGCCCGAAAATTTTCAAAGTCCCACGCCTGTCCGAAAATTTTCAGTCTTATGCAGGCCCAAACTTTTTCAAAGTCCCACGCCTGCCCGAAAATTTTCAAAGTCTGACGCAGACCCAAACATTTTCAAAGTCCGCCTGTCTGAAAATTTTCAAAGTCTGATGCAGGCCCAAACATTTTCAAAGTCCCACGCCTGTCCGAAAATTTTCAAAGTCCCACACTTGTCCGAAAATGTTCAAAGTCTGACGCAGGCCCAAACATTTTCAAAGTCCCACGCCTGTCTGAAAATTTTCAAAGTCTGACGCAGGCCCAAACATTTTCAGTCTGATGCAGGCCCGAAAATTTTCAAAGTCCCACGCCTGCCCGAAAATTTTCAAATTCTGATGCAGGCCCAAACATTTTCAGTCTCACGCCTGTCTGAAAATTTTCAAAGTCCCACGCCTGTCCGAAAATTTTCAAAGTCCCACGCCTGCCCAAAAATTTTCAAATTCTGACGCAGGCCCAAACATTTTCAAAGTCCCACGCCTGTCTGAAAATTTTCAAAGTCTGACGCAGGCCCAAACATTTTCAGTCTGATGCAGGCCCGAAAATTTTCAAAGTCCCACGCCTGCCCGAAAATTTTCAAAGTCCCACGCCTGTCTGAAAATTTTCAGTCTGACGCAGCCCCAAACATTTTCAAAGTCCGCCTGTCTGAAAATTTTCATTCTGATGCAGGCCCAAACATTTTCAAAGTCCCACGCCTGTCTGAAAATTTTCAAAGTCTGACGCAGGCCCAAACATTTTCAAAGTCCGCCTGTCTGAAAATTTTCAGTCTGACGCAGGCCCAAACATTTTCAAAGTCTGACGCCTGCCCAAACATTTTCAAAGTCCCACGCCTGTCTGAAAATATTCAAAGTCCCACGCCTGTCCGAAAATTTTCAAAGTCCCACGCCTGCCCGAAAATTTTCAAATTCTGACGCAGGCCCAAACATTTTCAAAATCCGCCTGTCTGAAAATTTTCAGTCTGACGCAGGCCCAAACATTTTCAAAGTCCGCCTGTCTGAAAATTTTCAAATTCTGACGCAGGCCCAAACATTTTCAAAGTCCCACGCCTGTCCGAAAATTTTCAAAGTCCCACACTTGCCCAAAAATTTTCAAAGTCTGACGCAGGCCCAAACATTTTCAAAGTCTGACGCAGGCCCAAACATTTTCAAAGTCTGACGCAGGCCCAAACATTTTCAGTCTGATGCAGGCCCGAAAATTTTCAAAGTCCCACGCCTGCCCGAAAATTTTCAAATTCTGACGCAGCCCCAAACATTTTCAAAGTCCCACGCCTGCCCGAAAATTTTCAAAGTCTGACGCCTGCCCAAACATTTTCAAAGTCCCACACCTGTCTGAAAATTTTCAAAGTCCCACGCCTGTCCGAAAATTTTCAAAGTCCCACGCCTGCCCAAACATTTTCAAAGTCTGACGCCTGTCCGAAAATTTTCAAAGTCTGACGCAGGCCCAAACATTTTCAAAGTCCCACGCCTGCCCGAAAATTTTCAAATTCTGACGCAGGCCCAAACATTTTCAAAGTCCCACGCCTGCCCAAAAATTTTCAAAGTCCCACACTTGTCCGAAAATTTTCAGTCTGACGCAGGCCCAAACATTTTCAGTCTGACGCAGGCCCAAACATTTTCAAAGTCCCACGCCTGTCTGAAAATGTTCAAAGTCTGACGCAGGCCCAAACATTTTCAAAGTCCCACGCCTGTCTGAAAATGTTCAAATTCTGACGCAGGCCCAAACATTTTCAAAGTCCCACGCCTGTCCGAAAATTTTCAAAGTCCCACGCCTGTCCGAAAATTTTCAGTCTGATGCAGGCCCAAACTTTTTCAAAGTCCCACGCCTGCCCGAAAATTTTCAAAGTCCCACGCCTCTCCGAAAATGTCAAAGTCCCACGCCTGCCCGAAAATTTTCAAAGTCCCACGCCTGCCCGAAAATTTTCAAATTCTGACGCAGGCCCAAACATTTTCAAAGTCCGCCTGTCTGAAAATTTTCAAAGTCTGACGCAGGCCCAAACATTTTCAAAGTCCGCCTGTCTGAAAATTTTCAAATTCTGACGCAGGCCCAAACATTTTCAAAGTCCCACGCCTGTCCGAAAATTTTCAAAGTCCCACACTTGTCCGAAAATGTTCAAAGTCTGACGCAGGCCCGAAATAATTCAAAGTCCCACGCCTGTCCGAAAATTTTCAAAGTCCCACACTTGCCCAAAAATTTTCAAAGTCTGACGCAGGCCCAAACATTTTCAAAGTCTGACGCAGGCCCAAACATTTTCAGTCTGATGCAGGCCCGAAAATTTTCAAAGTCCCACGCCTGTCCGAAAATTTTCCAGTCTGACGCAGGCACAAACATTTTCAAATTCTGACGCAGGCCCAAACATTTTCAAAGTCCCACGCCTGTCTGAAAATTTTCAAAGTCCCACACTTGTCCGAAAATTTTCAGTCTGACGCAGGCCCGAAAATTTTCAGTCTGACGCAGCCCCAAACTTTTTCAAAGTCCCACGCCTGCCCAAAAATTTTCAAAGTCCCACACTTGTCCGAAAATTTTCAGTCTGACGCAGGCCCAAACATTTTCAGTCCCACGCCTGCCCGAAAATTTTCAAAGTCCCACGCCTGCCCGAAAATTTTCAAATTCTGACGCAGGCCCAAACATTTTCAAAGTCCGCCTGTCTGAAAATTTTCAAAGTCTGACGCAGGCCCAAACATTTTCAAAGTCCGCCTGTCTGAAAATTTTCAAATTCTGACGCAGGCCCAAACATTTTCAGTCTGATGCAGGCCCGAAAATTTTCAAAGTCCCACGCCTGCCCGAAAATTTTCAAATTCTGACGCAGCCCCAAACATTTTCAAAGTCCCACGCCTGCCCGAAAATTTTCAAAGTCTGACGCCTGCCCAAACATTTTCAAAGTCCCACACCTGTCTGAAAATTTTCAAAGTCCCACGCCTGTCCGAAAATTTTCAAAGTCCCACGCCTGCCCAAACATTTTCAAAGTCTGACGCCTGTCCGAAAATTTTCAAAGTCTGACGCAGGCCCAAACATTTTCAAAGTCCCACGCCTGCCCGAAAATTTTCAAATTCTGACGCAGGCCCAAACATTTTCAAAGTCCCACGCCTGCCCAAAAATTTTCAAAGTCCCACACTTGTCCGAAAATTTTCAGTCTGACGCAGGCCCAAACATTTTCAGTCTGACGCAGGCCCAAACATTTTCAAAGTCCCACGCCTGTCTGAAAATGTTCAAAGTCTGACGCAGGCCCAAACATTTTCAAAGTCCCACGCCTGTCTGAAAATGTTCAAATTCTGACGCAGGCCCAAACATTTTCAAAGTCCCACGCCTGTCCGAAAATTTTCAAAGTCCCACGCCTGTCCGAAAATTTTCAGTCTGATGCAGGCCCAAACTTTTTCAAAGTCCCACGCCTGCCCGAAAATTTTCAAAGTCCCACGCCTCTCCGAAAATGTCAAAGTCCCACGCCTGCCCGAAAATTTTCAAAGTCCCACGCCTGCCCGAAAATTTTCAAATTCTGACGCAGGCCCAAACATTTTCAAAGTCCGCCTGTCTGAAAATTTTCAAAGTCTGACGCAGGCCCAAACATTTTCAAAGTCCGCCTGTCTGAAAATTTTCAAATTCTGACGCAGGCCCAAACATTTTCAAAGTCCCACGCCTGTCCGAAAATTTTCAAAGTCCCACACTTGTCCGAAAATGTTCAAAGTCTGACGCAGGCCCGAAATAATTCAAAGTCCCACGCCTGTCCGAAAATTTTCAAAGTCCCACACTTGCCCAAAAATTTTCAAAGTCTGACGCAGGCCCAAACATTTTCAAAGTCTGACGCAGGCCCAAACATTTTCAGTCTGATGCAGGCCCGAAAATTTTCAAAGTCCCACGCCTGTCCGAAAATTTTCCAGTCTGACGCAGGCACAAACATTTTCAAATTCTGACGCAGGCCCAAACATTTTCAAAGTCCCACGCCTGTCTGAAAATTTTCAAAGTCCCACACTTGTCCGAAAATTTTCAGTCTGACGCAGGCCCGAAAATTTTCAGTCTGACGCAGCCCCAAACTTTTTCAAAGTCCCACGCCTGCCCAAAAATTTTCAAAGTCCCACGCCTGCCCGAAAATTTTCAAATTCTGACGCAGGCCCAAACATTTTCAAAGTCCGCCTGTCTGAAAATTTTCAAAGTCTGACGCAGGCCCAAACATTTTCAAAGTCCGCCTGTCTGAAAATTTTCAAATTCTGACGCAGGCCCAAACATTTTCAAAGTCCCACGCCTGTCCGAAAATTTTCAAAGTCCCACACTTGTCCGAAAATGTTCAAAGTCTGACGCAGGCCCGAAATAATTCAAAGTCCCACGCCTGTCCGAAAATTTTCAAAGTCCCACACTTGCCCAAAAATTTTCAAAGTCTGACGCAGGCCCAAACATTTTCAAAGTCTGACGCAGGCCCAAACATTTTCAAAGTCTGACGCAGGCCCAAACATTTTCAGTCTGATGCAGGCCCGAAAATTTTCAAAGTCCCACGCCTGCCCGAAAATTTTCAAATTCTGACGCAGCCCCAAACATTTTCAAAGTCCCACGCCTGCCCGAAAATTTTCAAAGTCTGACGCCTGCCCAAACATTTTCAAAGTCCCACGCCTGTCCGAAAATTTTCAAAGTCTGACGCAGGCCCAAACATTTTCAAAGTCCCACGCCTGTCTGAAAATTTTCAAAGTCCCACACTTGTCCGAAAATTTTCAGTCTGACGCAGGCCCAAACATTTTCAAAGTCCCACGCCTGCCCGAAAATGTTCAAAGTCTGATGCAGGCCCAAACATTTTCAAAGTCCCACACTTGTCCGAAAATGTTCAAAGTCTGACGCAGGCCCGAAATAATTCAAAGTCCCACGCCTGCCCGAAAATTTTCAAAGTCTGACGCAGACCCAAACATTTTCAAAGTCCCACGCCTGTCCGAAAATTTTCAGTCTGATGCAGGCCCAAACTTTTTCAGTCTCACGCCTGCCCGAAAATTTTCAAAGTCCCACGCCTGCCCAAAAATTTTCAAAGTCCCACACTTGTCTGAAAATTTTCAAAGTCCCACACTTGCCCAAAAATTTTCAAAGTCTGACGCAGGCCCAAACATTTTCAAAGTCTCACGCCTGCCCGAAAATTTTCAAAGTCTGACGCAGGCCCAAACATTTTCAGTCTGATGCAGGCCCGAAAATTTTCAAAGTCCCACGCCTGCCCGAAAATTTTCAAATTCTGACGCAGCCCCAAACATTTTCAAAGTCCCACGCCTGCCCAAAAATTTTCAAAGTCTGACGCAGGCCCAAACATTTTCAAAGTCTGACGCCTGCCCAAACATTTTCAAAGTCCCACACCTGTCTGAAAATTTTCAAAGTCTGACGCAGGCCCAAACATTTTCAAAGTCCGCCTGTCTGAAAATTTTCAGTCTGACGCAGGCCCAAACATTTTCAAAGTCCCACGCCTGTCTGAAAATTTTCAAAGTCCCACACTTGTCCGAAAATTTTCAGTCTGACGCAGGCCCGAAAATTTTCAAAGTCTGACCCAGCCCCAAACTTTTTCAAAGTCCCACGCCTGCCCAAAAATTTTCAGTCCCACACTTGTCCGAAAATTTTCAGTCTGACGCAGGCCCAAACATTTTCAGTCCCACGCCTGCCCGAAAATTTTCAAAGTCCCACGCCTGCCCGAAAATTTTCAAATTCTGACGCAGGCCCAAACATTTTCAAAGTCCGCCTGTCTGAAAATTTTCAAAGTCTGACGCAGGCCCAAACATTTTCAAAGTCCGCCTGTCTGAAAATTTTCAAATTCTGACGCAGGCCCAAACATTTTCAAAGTCCCACGCCTGTCCGAAAATGTTCAAAGTCTGACGCAGGCCCGAAATAATTCAAAGTCCCACGCCTGTCCGAAAATTTTCAGTCCCACACTTGCCCAAAAATTTTCAAAGTCTGACGCAGGCCCAAACATTTTCAAAGTCTGACGCAGGCCCAAACATTTTCAAAGTCTGACGCAGGCCCAAACATTTTCAGTCTGATGCAGGCCCGAAAATTTTCAAAGTCCCACGCCTGCCCGAAAATTTTCAAATTCTGACGCAGCCCCAAACATTTTCAAAGTCCCACGCCTGCCCGAAAATTTTCAAAGTCTGACGCCTGCCCAAACATTTTCAAAGTCCCACACCTGTCTGAAAATTTTCAAAGTCCCACGCCTGTCCGAAAATTTTCAAAGTCTGACGCAGGCCCAAACATTTTCAAAGTCCCACGCCTGCCCGAAAATTTTCAAATTCTGACGCAGGCCCAAACATTTTCAAAGTCCCACGCCTGTCTGAAAATTTTCAAAGTCCCACACTTGTCCGAAAATTTTCAGTCTGACGCAGGCCCGAAAATTTTCAAAGTCCCACACTTGTCCGAAAATTTTCAGTCTGACGCAGGCCCAAACATTTTCAAAGTCCCACGCCTGCCCGAAAATGTTCAAAGTCTGATGCAGGCCCAAACATTTTCAAAGTCTCACGCCTGCCCGAAAATTTTCAAAGTCTGACGCAGGCCCAAACATTTTCAGTCTGATGCAGGCCCGAAAATTTTCAAAGTCCCACGCCTGCCCGAAAATTTTCAAATTCTGACGCAGCCCCAAACATTTTCAAAGTCCCACGCCTGCCCAAAAATTTTCAAAGTCTGACGCAGGCCCAAACATTTTCAAAGTCTGACGCCTGCCCAAACATTTTCAAAGTCCCACACCTGTCTGAAAATTTTCAAAGTCTGACGCAGGCCCAAACATTTTCAAAGTCCGCCTGTCTGAAAATTTTCAGTCTGACGCAGGCCCAAACATTTTCAAAGTCCCACGCCTGTCTGAAAATTTTCAAAGTCCCACACTTGTCCGAAAATTTTCAGTCTGACGCAGGCCCGAAAATTTTCAAAGTCTGACCCAGCCCCAAACTTTTTCAAAGTCCCACGCCTGCCCAAAAATTTTCAGTCCCACACTTGTCCGAAAATTTTCAGTCTGACGCAGGCCCAAACATTTTCAGTCCCACGCCTGCCCGAAAATTTTCAAAGTCCCACGCCTGCCCGAAAATTTTCAAATTCTGACGCAGGCCCAAACATTTTCAAAGTCCGCCTGTCTGAAAATTTTCAAAGTCTGACGCAGGCCCAAACATTTTCAAAGTCCGCCTGTCTGAAAATTTTCAAATTCTGACGCAGGCCCAAACATTTTCAAAGTCCCACGCCTGTCCGAAAATGTTCAAAGTCTGACGCAGGCCCGAAATAATTCAAAGTCCCACGCCTGTCCGAAAATTTTCAGTCCCACACTTGCCCAAAAATTTTCAAAGTCTGACGCAGGCCCAAACATTTTCAAAGTCTGACGCAGGCCCAAACATTTTCAAAGTCTGACGCAGGCCCAAACATTTTCAGTCTGATGCAGGCCCGAAAATTTTCAAAGTCCCACGCCTGCCCGAAAATTTTCAAATTCTGACGCAGCCCCAAACATTTTCAAAGTCCCACGCCTGCCCGAAAATTTTCAAAGTCTGACGCCTGCCCAAACATTTTCAAAGTCCCACACCTGTCTGAAAATTTTCAAAGTCCCACGCCTGTCCGAAAATTTTCAAAGTCTGACGCAGGCCCAAACATTTTCAAAGTCCCACGCCTGCCCGAAAATTTTCAAATTCTGACGCAGGCCCAAACATTTTCAAAGTCCCACGCCTGTCTGAAAATTTTCAAAGTCCCACACTTGTCCGAAAATTTTCAGTCTGACGCAGGCCCGAAAATTTTCAAAGTCCCACACTTGTCCGAAAATTTTCAGTCTGACGCAGGCCCAAACATTTTCAAAGTCCCACGCCTGCCCGAAAATGTTCAAAGTCTGATGCAGGCCCAAACATTTTCAAAGTCTCACGCCTGCCCGAAAATTTTCAAAGTCCCACGCCTGTCCGAAAATTTTCAGTCTGATGCAGGCCCAAACTTTTTCAGTCTCACGCCTGCCCGAAAATTTTCAAAGTCCCACGCCTGCCCAAAAATTTTCAAAGTCCCACACTTGTCTGAAAATTTTCAAAGTCCCACACTTGCCCAAAAATTTTCAAAGTCTGACGCAGGCCCAAACATTTTCAGTCTCACGCCTGCCCGAAAATTTTCAAAGTCTGACGCAGGCCCAAACATTTTCAGTCTGATGCAGGCCCGAAAATTTTCAAAGTCCCACGCCTGCCCGAAAATTTTCAAATTCTGACGCAGCCCCAAACATTTTCAAAGTCCCACGCCTGCCCGAAAATTTTCAAAGTCTGACGCAGGCCCAAACATTTTCAAAGTCTGACGCCTGCCCAAACATTTTCAAAGTCCCACACCTGTCTGAAAATTTTCAAAGTCTGACGCAGGCCCAAACATTTTCAAAGTCCGCCTGTCTGAAAATTTTCAAAGTCTGACGCAGGCCCAAACATTTTCAAAGTCCGCCTGTCTGAAAATTTTCAAATTCTGACGCCTGTCTGAAAATTTTCAAAGTCCCACGCCTGCCCGAAAATTTTCAGTCTGATGCATGCCCAAACATTTTCAAAGTCCGCCTGTCTGAAAATTTTCAAAGTCCCACACTTGTCCGAAAATTTTCAGTCTGATGCAGAACCAAACATTTTCAAAGTCCCACGCCTGTCTGAAAATTTTCAAAGTCCCACACTTGTCCGAAAATTTTCAGTATCACGCCTGCCCAAAAATTTTCAAAGTCCCACACTTGTCCGAAAATTTTCAGTCTGACGCAGGCCCAAACATTTTCAGTCTGATGCAGGCCCGAAAATTTTCAAATTCTGACGCAGGCCCAAACATTTTCAGTCTGATGCAGGCCCGAAAATTTTCAAATTCTGACGCAGGCCCAAACATTTTCAAAGTCCCACTCCTGCCCGAAAATTTTCAAAGTCCCACACTTGTCCGAAAATTTTCAAAGTCTGACGCAGGCCTAAACATTTTCAAAGTCTGACGCCTCTCCGAAAATTTTCAAAGTCCCACGCCTGCCCGAAAATTTTCAAAGTCCCACACTTGTCCGAAAATTTTCAAAGTCTGATGCAGAACCAAACATTTTCAGTCTGATGCAGGCCCGAAAATTTTCAAAGTCCCACGCCTGTCCGAAAATTTTCAAAGTCCCACGCCTGCCCGAAAATTTTCAAAGTCTGATGCAGGCCCAAACATTTTCAAAGTCCCACGCCTGCCCGAAAATTTTCAAAGTCCGCCCGTCTGAAAATTTTCAAAGTCCCACACTTGTCCGAAAATTTTCAAAGTCCGCCTGTCTGAAAATTTTCAAAGTCCCACACTTGTCCGAAAATGTTCAAAGTCTGATGCAGGCCCAAACATTTTCAGTCTGATGCAGGCCCAAACATTTTCAAAGTCCCACTCCTGCCCGAAAATTTTCAAAGTCCCACACTTGTCCGAAAATGTTCAAAGTCTGGCGCAGGCCCAAACATTTTCAGTCTGATGCAGGCCCGAAAATTTTCAAAGTCCCACGCCTGCCCGAAAATTTTCAAATTCTGACCAAGGCCCAAACATTTTCAAAGTCACACGCCTGCCCGAAAATTTTCAAATTCTGACGCAGCCCCAAACATTTTCAAAGTCCCACGCCTGCCCAAAAATTTTCAAAGTCTGACGCAGGCCCAAACATTTTCAAAGTCTGACGCCTGCCCAAACATTTTCAAAGTCCCACACCTGTCTGAAAATTTTCAAAGTCTGACGCAGGCCCAAACATTTTCAAAGTCCGCCTGTCTGAAAATTTTCAGTCTGACGCAGGCCCAAACATTTTCAAAGTCCCACGCCTGTCTGAAAATTTTCAAAGTCCCACACTTGTCCGAAAATTTTCAGTCTGACGCAGGCCCGAAAATTTTCAAAGTCTGACCCAGCCCCAAACTTTTTCAAAGTCCCACGCCTGCCCAAAAATTTTCAGTCCCACACTTGTCCGAAAATTTTCAGTCTGACGCAGGCCCAAACATTTTCAGTCCCACGCCTGCCCGAAAATTTTCAAAGTCCCACGCCTGCCCGAAAATTTTCAAATTCTGACGCAGGCCCAAACATTTTCAAAGTCCGCCTGTCTGAAAATTTTCAAAGTCTGACGCAGGCCCAAACATTTTCAAAGTCCGCCTGTCTGAAAATTTTCAAATTCTGACGCAGGCCCAAACATTTTCAAAGTCCCACGCCTGTCCGAAAATGTTCAAAGTCTGACGCAGGCCCGAAATAATTCAAAGTCCCACGCCTGTCCGAAAATTTTCAGTCCCACACTTGCCCAAAAATTTTCAAAGTCTGACGCAGGCCCAAACATTTTCAAAGTCTGACGCAGGCCCAAACATTTTCAAAGTCTGACGCAGGCCCAAACATTTTCAGTCTGATGCAGGCCCGAAAATTTTCAAAGTCCCACGCCTGCCCGAAAATTTTCAAATTCTGACGCAGCCCCAAACATTTTCAAAGTCCCACGCCTGCCCGAAAATTTTCAAAGTCTGACGCCTGCCCAAACATTTTCAAAGTCCCACACCTGTCTGAAAATTTTCAAAGTCCCACGCCTGTCCGAAAATTTTCAAAGTCTGACGCAGGCCCAAACATTTTCAAAGTCCCACGCCTGCCCGAAAATTTTCAAATTCTGACGCAGGCCCAAACATTTTCAAAGTCCCACGCCTGTCTGAAAATTTTCAAAGTCCCACACTTGTCCGAAAATTTTCAGTCTGACGCAGGCCCGAAAATTTTCAAAGTCCCACACTTGTCCGAAAATTTTCAGTCTGACGCAGGCCCAAACATTTTCAAAGTCCCACGCCTGCCCGAAAATGTTCAAAGTCTGATGCAGGCCCAAACATTTTCAAAGTCTCACGCCTGCCCGAAAATTTTCAAAGTCCCACGCCTGTCCGAAAATTTTCAGTCTGATGCAGGCCCAAACTTTTTCAGTCTCACGCCTGCCCGAAAATTTTCAGTCCCACGCCTGCCCAAAAATTTTCAAAGTCCCACACTTGTCTGAAAATTTTCAAAGTCCCACACTTGCCCAAAAATTTTCAAAGTCTGACGCAGGCCCAAACATTTTCAGTCTCACGCCTGCCCGAAAATTTTCAAAGTCTGACGCAGGCCCAAACATTTTCAGTCTGATGCAGGCCCGAAAATTTTCAAAGTCCCACGCCTGCCCGAAAATTTTCAAATTCTGACGCAGCCCCAAACATTTTCAAAGTCCCACGCCTGCCCGAAAATTTTCAAAGTCTGACGCAGGCCCAAACATTTTCAAAGTCTGACGCCTGCCCAAACATTTTCAAAGTCCCACACCTGTCTGAAAATTTTCAAAGTCTGACGCAGGCCCAAACATTTTCAAAGTCCGCCTGTCTGAAAATTTTCAAATTCTGACGCAGGCCCAAACATTTTCAAAGTCCCACGCCTGTCCGAAAATGTTCAAAGTCTGACGCAGGCCCGAAATAATTCAAAGTCCCACGCCTGTCCGAAAATTTTCAGTCCCACACTTGCCCAAAAATTTTCAAAGTCTGACGCAGGCCCAAACATTTTCAAAGTCTGACGCAGGCCCAAACATTTTCAAAGTCTGACGCAGGCCCAAACATTTTCAGTCTGATGCAGGCCCGAAAATTTTCAAAGTCCCACGCCTGCCCGAAAATTTTCAAATTCTGACGCAGCCCCAAACATTTTCAAAGTCCCACGCCTGCCCGAAAATTTTCAAAGTCTGACGCCTGCCCAAACATTTTCAAAGTCCCACACCTGTCTGAAAATTTTCAAAGTCCCACGCCTGTCCGAAAATTTTCAAAGTCTGACGCAGGCCCAAACATTTTCAAAGTCCCACGCCTGCCCGAAAATTTTCAAATTCTGACGCAGGCCCAAACATTTTCAAAGTCCCACGCCTGTCTGAAAATTTTCAAAGTCCCACACTTGTCCGAAAATTTTCAGTCTGACGCAGGCCCGAAAATTTTCAAAGTCCCACACTTGTCCGAAAATTTTCAGTCTGACGCAGGCCCAAACATTTTCAAAGTCCCACGCCTGCCCGAAAATGTTCAAAGTCTGATGCAGGCCCAAACATTTTCAAAGTCTCACGCCTGCCCGAAAATTTTCAAAGTCCCACGCCTGTCCGAAAATTTTCAGTCTGATGCAGGCCCAAACTTTTTCAGTCTCACGCCTGCCCGAAAATTTTCAAAGTCCCACGCCTGCCCAAAAATTTTCAAAGTCCCACACTTGTCTGAAAATTTTCAAAGTCCCACACTTGCCCAAAAATTTTCAAAGTCTGACGCAGGCCCAAACATTTTCAGTCTCACGCCTGCCCGAAAATTTTCAAAGTCTGACGCAGGCCCAAACATTTTCAGTCTGATGCAGGCCCGAAAATTTTCAAAGTCCCACGCCTGCCCGAAAATTTTCAAATTCTGACGCAGCCCCAAACATTTTCAAAGTCCCACGCCTGCCCGAAAATTTTCAAAGTCTGACGCAGGCCCAAACATTTTCAAAGTCTGACGCCTGCCCAAACATTTTCAAAGTCCCACACCTGTCTGAAAATTTTCAAAGTCTGACGCAGGCCCAAACATTTTCAAAGTCCGCCTGTCTGAAAATTTTCAAAGTCTGACGCAGGCCCAAACATTTTCAAAGTCCGCCTGTCTGAAAATTTTCAAATTCTGACGCCTGTCTGAAAATTTTCAAAGTCCCACGCCTGCCCGAAAATTTTCAGTCTGATGCATGCCCAAACATTTTCAAAGTCCGCCTGTCTGAAAATTTTCAAAGTCCCACACTTGTCCGAAAATTTTCAGTCTGATGCAGAACCAAACATTTTCAAAGTCCCACGCCTGTCTGAAAATTTTCAAAGTCCCACACTTGTCCGAAAATTTTCAGTCTGACGCAGGCCCGAAAATTTTCAAAGTCTGACCCAGCCCCAAACTTTTTCAAAGTCCCACGCCTGCCCAAAAATTTTCAGTCCCACACTTGTCCGAAAATTTTCAGTCTGACGCAGGCCCAAACATTTTCAGTCCCACGCCTGCCCGAAAATTTTCAAAGTCCCACGCCTGCCCGAAAATTTTCAAATTCTGACGCAGGCCCAAACATTTTCAAAGTCCGCCTGTCTGAAAATTTTCAAAGTCTGACGCAGGCCCAAACATTTTCAAAGTCCGCCTGTCTGAAAATTTTCAAATTCTGACGCAGGCCCAAACATTTTCAAAGTCCCACGCCTGTCCGAAAATGTTCAAAGTCTGACGCAGGCCCGAAATAATTCAAAGTCCCACGCCTGTCCGAAAATTTTCAGTCCCACACTTGCCCAAAAATTTTCAAAGTCTGACGCAGGCCCAAACATTTTCAAAGTCTGACGCAGGCCCAAACATTTTCAAAGTCTGACGCAGGCCCAAACATTTTCAGTCTGATGCAGGCCCGAAAATTTTCAAAGTCCCACGCCTGCCCGAAAATTTTCAAATTCTGACGCAGCCCCAAACATTTTCAAAGTCCCACGCCTGCCCGAAAATTTTCAAAGTCTGACGCCTGCCCAAACATTTTCAAAGTCCCACACCTGTCTGAAAATTTTCAAAGTCCCACGCCTGTCCGAAAATTTTCAAAGTCTGACGCAGGCCCAAACATTTTCAAAGTCCCACGCCTGCCCGAAAATTTTCAAATTCTGACGCAGGCCCAAACATTTTCAAAGTCCCACGCCTGTCTGAAAATTTTCAAAGTCCCACACTTGTCCGAAAATTTTCAGTCTGACGCAGGCCCGAAAATTTTCAAAGTCCCACACTTGTCCGAAAATTTTCAGTCTGACGCAGGCCCAAACATTTTCAAAGTCCCACGCCTGCCCGAAAATGTTCAAAGTCTGATGCAGGCCCAAACATTTTCAAAGTCTCACGCCTGCCCGAAAATTTTCAAAGTCCCACGCCTGTCCGAAAATTTTCAGTCTGATGCAGGCCCAAACTTTTTCAGTCTCACGCCTGCCCGAAAATTTTCAGTCCCACGCCTGCCCAAAAATTTTCAAAGTCCCACACTTGTCTGAAAATTTTCAAAGTCCCACACTTGCCCAAAAATTTTCAAAGTCTGACGCAGGCCCAAACATTTTCAGTCTCACGCCTGCCCGAAAATTTTCAAAGTCTGACGCAGGCCCAAACATTTTCAGTCTGATGCAGGCCCGAAAATTTTCAAAGTCCCACGCCTGCCCGAAAATTTTCAAATTCTGACGCAGCCCCAAACATTTTCAAAGTCCCACGCCTGCCCGAAAATTTTCAAAGTCTGACGCAGGCCCAAACATTTTCAAAGTCTGACGCCTGCCCAAACATTTTCAAAGTCCCACACCTGTCTGAAAATTTTCAAAGTCTGACGCAGGCCCAAACATTTTCAAAGTCCGCCTGTCTGAAAATTTTCAAATTCTGACGCAGGCCCAAACATTTTCAAAGTCCCACGCCTGTCCGAAAATGTTCAAAGTCTGACGCAGGCCCGAAATAATTCAAAGTCCCACGCCTGTCCGAAAATTTTCAGTCCCACACTTGCCCAAAAATTTTCAAAGTCTGACGCAGGCCCAAACATTTTCAAAGTCTGACGCAGGCCCAAACATTTTCAAAGTCTGACGCAGGCCCAAACATTTTCAGTCTGATGCAGGCCCGAAAATTTTCAAAGTCCCACGCCTGCCCGAAAATTTTCAAATTCTGACGCAGCCCCAAACATTTTCAAAGTCCCACGCCTGCCCGAAAATTTTCAAAGTCTGACGCCTGCCCAAACATTTTCAAAGTCCCACACCTGTCTGAAAATTTTCAAAGTCCCACGCCTGTCCGAAAATTTTCAAAGTCTGACGCAGGCCCAAACATTTTCAAAGTCCCACGCCTGCCCGAAAATTTTCAAATTCTGACGCAGGCCCAAACATTTTCAAAGTCCCACGCCTGTCTGAAAATTTTCAAAGTCCCACACTTGTCCGAAAATTTTCAGTCTGACGCAGGCCCGAAAATTTTCAAAGTCCCACACTTGTCCGAAAATTTTCAGTCTGACGCAGGCCCAAACATTTTCAAAGTCCCACGCCTGCCCGAAAATGTTCAAAGTCTGATGCAGGCCCAAACATTTTCAAAGTCTCACGCCTGCCCGAAAATTTTCAAAGTCCCACGCCTGTCCGAAAATTTTCAGTCTGATGCAGGCCCAAACTTTTTCAGTCTCACGCCTGCCCGAAAATTTTCAAAGTCCCACGCCTGCCCAAAAATTTTCAAAGTCCCACACTTGTCTGAAAATTTTCAAAGTCCCACACTTGCCCAAAAATTTTCAAAGTCTGACGCAGGCCCAAACATTTTCAGTCTCACGCCTGCCCGAAAATTTTCAAAGTCTGACGCAGGCCCAAACATTTTCAGTCTGATGCAGGCCCGAAAATTTTCAAAGTCCCACGCCTGCCCGAAAATTTTCAAATTCTGACGCAGCCCCAAACATTTTCAAAGTCCCACGCCTGCCCGAAAATTTTCAAAGTCTGACGCAGGCCCAAACATTTTCAAAGTCTGACGCCTGCCCAAACATTTTCAAAGTCCCACACCTGTCTGAAAATTTTCAAAGTCTGACGCAGGCCCAAACATTTTCAAAGTCCGCCTGTCTGAAAATTTTCAAAGTCTGACGCAGGCCCAAACATTTTCAAAGTCCGCCTGTCTGAAAATTTTCAAATTCTGACGCCTGTCTGAAAATTTTCAAAGTCCCACGCCTGCCCGAAAATTTTCAGTCTGATGCATGCCCAAACATTTTCAAAGTCCGCCTGTCTGAAAATTTTCAAAGTCCCACACTTGTCCGAAAATTTTCAGTCTGATGCAGAACCAAACATTTTCAAAGTCCCACGCCTGTCTGAAAATTTTCAAAGTCCCACACTTGTCCGAAAATTTTCAGTATCACGCCTGCCCAAAAATTTTCAAAGTCCCACACTTGTCCGAAAATTTTCAGTCTGACGCAGGCCCAAACATTTTCAGTCTGATGCAGGCCCGAAAATTTTCAAATTCTGACGCAGGCCCAAACATTTTCAGTCTGATGCAGGCCCGAAAATTTTCAAATTCTGACGCAGGCCCAAACATTTTCAAAGTCCCACTCCTGTCCGAAAATTTTCAAAGTCCCACACTTGTCCGAAAATTTTCAAAGTCTGACGCAGGCCTAAACATTTTCAAAGTCTGACGCCTCTCCGAAAATTTTCAAAGTCCCACGCCTGCCCGAAAATTTTCAAAGTCCCACACTTGTCCGAAAATTTTCAAAGTCTGATGCAGAACCAAACATTTTCAGTCTGATGCAGGCCCGAAAATTTTCAAAGTCCCACGCCTGTCCGAAAATTTTCAAAGTCCCACGCCTGCCCGAAAATTTTCAAAGTCTGATGCAGGCCCAAACATTTTCAAAGTCCCACGCCTGCCCGAAAATTTTCAAAGTCCGCCCGTCTGAAAATTTTCAAAGTCCCACACTTGTCCGAAAATTTTCAAAGTCCGCCTGTCTGAAAATTTTCAAAGTCCCACACTTGTCCGAAAATGTTCAAAGTCTGATGCAGGCCCAAACATTTTCAGTCTGATGCAGGCCCAAACATTTTCAAAGTCCCACTCCTGCCCGAAAATTTTCAAAGTCCCACACTTGTCCGAAAATGTTCAAAGTCTGGCGCAGGCCCAAACATTTTCAGTCTGATGCAGGCCCGAAAATTTTCAAAGTCCCACGCCTGCCCGAAAATTTTCAAATTCTGACCAAGGCCCAAACATTTTCAAAGTCCCACGCCTGCCTGAAAATTTTCAAAGTCTGACGCAGGCCCAAACATTTTCAAAGTCTGACGCCTCTCCGAAAATTTTCAAAGTCCCACGCCTGCCCGAAAATTTTCAAAGTCTGATGCAGAACCAAACATTTTCAAAGTCCCACGCCTGCCCGAAAATTTTCAAAGTCCGCCTGTCTGAAAATTTTCAAAGTCCCACACTTGTCCGAAAATTTTCAGTCTGACGCAGGCCCAAACATTTTCAAAGTCCCACGCCTGTCCGAAAATTTTCAAAGTCCCACACTTGTCCGAAAATTTTCAAAGTCTGATGCAGAACCAAACATTTTCAAAGTCTGATGCAGGCCCAAACATTTTCAAAGTCCCACGCCTGCCCGAAAACTTTCAAAGTCCGCCTGTCTGAAAATTTTCAAAGTCCCACACTTGTCCGAAAATTTTCAAAGTCTGATGCAGGCCCAAACTTTCAAAGTCTGATGCAGGCCCAAACATTTTCAAAGTCCCACGCCTGTCTGAAAATTTTAGAAGTCTGACGCAGACCCAAACATTTTCAAAGTCCCACGCCTGCCCGAAAATTTTCAGTCTGATGTAGGCCCAAACATTTTCAAAGTCCCACGCCTGTCTGAAAATTTTCAAAGTCCCACACTTGTCCGAAAATTTTCAGTCTGACGCAGGCCCGAAAATTTTCAGTCTGATGCAGGCCCGAAAATTTTCAAAGTCCCACACTTGTCCGAAAATGTTCAAAGTCTGGCGCAGGCCCAAACATTTTCAGTCTGATGCAGGCCCGAAAATTTTCAAAGTCCCACGCCTGCCCGAAAATTTTCAAATTCTGACCAAGGCCCAAACATTTTCAAAGTCCCACGCCTGCCCGAAAATTTTCAAAGTCTGATGCAGAACCAAACATTTTCAAAGTCCCACGCCTGCCCGAAAATTTTCTAAGTCCCACACTTGTCCGAAAATTTTCAGTCTGACGCAGGCCCAAACATTTTCAAAGTCCCACGCCTGTCCGAAAATTTTCAGTCTGACGCAGGCCCAAACATTTTCAAAGTCCCACGCCTGTCCGAAAATTTTCAAAGTCCCACACTTGTCCGAAAATTTTCAAAGTCTGATGCAGAACCAAACATTTTCAAAGTCTGATGCAGGCCCAAACATTTTCAAAGTCCCACGCCTGTCTGAAAATTTTCAAAGTCTGACGCAGGCCCAAACATTTTCAAAGTCCCACGCCTGCCCGAAAATTTTCAGTCTGATGTAGGCCCAAACATTTTCAAAGTCCCACGCCTGTCTGAAAATTTTCAAAGTCCCACACTTGTCCGAAAATTTTCAGTCTGACGCAGGCCCGAAAATTTTCAAAGTCCGCCTGTCTGAAAATTTTCAAAGTCTGACGCAGGCCCAAACATTTTCAGTCTGATGCAGGCCCGAAAATTTTCAAAGTCCCACGCCTGTCCGAAAATTTTCAAAGTCCCACGCCTGCCCGAAACTTTTCAAAGTCTGACGCAGGCCCAAACATTTTCAAAGTCCGCCTGTCTGAAAATTTTCAAAGTCTGACGCAGGCCCAAACATTTTCAAAGTCCGCCTGTCTGAAAATTTTCAGTCTGACGCAGGCCCAAACATTTTCAGTCTGATGCAGGCCCGAAAATTTTCAAAGTCCCACGCCTGTCCGAAAATTTTCAAAGTCCCACGCCTGTCCGAAAATTTTCAAAGTCCCACGCCTGCCCGAAAATTTTCAAAGTCTGACGCAGGCCCAAACATTTTCAAAGTCCCACGCCTGTCTGAAAATTTTCAAAGTCCCACACTTGTCCGAAAATTTTCAGTCTGACGCAGGCCCAAACATTTTCAAAGTCCCACGCCTGCCCAAAAATTTTCAAAGTCCCACACTTGTCCGAAAATTTTCAGTCTGACGCAGGCCCAAACATTTTCAAAGTCCCACGCCTGCCCGAAAATTTTCAAAGTCCCACGCCTCTCCGAAAATTTTCAAAGTCTGACGCAGGCCCAAACATTTTCAGTCCCACGCCTGCCCGAAAATTTTCAGTCTGACGCAGGCCCAAACATTTTCAAAGTCTGACGCAGGCCCAAACATTTTAAAAGTCTCACGCCTGCCCGAAAATTTTCAAAGTCCGCCTGTCTGAAAATTTTCAAAGTCCCACACTTGCCCAAAAATTTTCAAAGTCCGCCTGTCTGAAAATTTTCAAAGTCCCACACTTGTCCGAAAATTTTCAGTCTGACGCAGGCCCAAACATTTTCAAAGTCCCACGCCTGCCCGAAAATTTTCAAAGTCTGACGCAGAACCAAACATTTTCAAAGTCTGATGCAGGCCCAAACATTTTCAGTCTGATGCAGGCCCAAACATTTTCAAAGTCCGCCTGTCTGAAAATTTTCAGTCTGACGCAGGCCCAAACATTTTCAAAGTCTGATGCAGGCCCAAACATTTTCAGTCTCACGCCTGCCCGAAAATTTTCAAAGTCCCACGCCTGCCCAAAAATTTTCAAAGTCCCACGCCTGCCCGAAACTTTTCAAAGTCTGACGCAGGCCCAAACATTTTCAGTCTGATGCAGGCCCGAAAATTTTCAAATTCTGACGCAGGCCCAAACATTTTCAGTCTGATGCAGGCCCGAAAATTTTCAAATTCTGACGCAGGCCCAAACATTTTCAAAGTCCCACTCCTGCCCGAAAATTTTCAAAGTCCCACGCCTGTCTGAAAATTTTCAAAGTCCCACACTTGTCCGAAAATTTTCAGTCTGACGCAGGCCCGAAAATTTTCAGTCTGATGCAGGCCCGAAAATTTTCAAAGTCCCACACTTGTCCGAAAATGTTCAAAGTCTGGCGCAGGCCCAAACATTTTCAGTCTGATGCAGGCCCGAAAATTTTCAAAGTCCCACGCCTGCCCGAAAATTTTCAAATTCTGACCAAGGCCCAAACATTTTCAAAGTCCCACGCCTGCCCGAAAATTTTCAAAGTCTGATGCAGAACCAAACATTTTCAAAGTCCCACGCCTGCCCGAAAATTTTCTAAGTCCCACACTTGTCCGAAAATTTTCAGTCTGACGCAGGCCCAAACATTTTCAAAGTCCCACGCCTGTCCGAAAATTTTCAGTCTGACGCAGGCCCAAACATTTTCAAAGTCCCACGCCTGTCCGAAAATTTTCAAAGTCCCACACTTGTCCGAAAATTTTCAAAGTCTGATGCAGAACCAAACATTTTCAAAGTCTGATGCAGGCCCAAACATTTTCAAAGTCCCACGCCTGTCTGAAAATTTTCAAAGTCTGACGCAGGCCCAAACATTTTCAAAGTCCCACGCCTGCCCGAAAATTTTCAGTCTGATGTAGGCCCAAACATTTTCAAAGTCCCACGCCTGTCTGAAAATTTTCAAAGTCCCACACTTGTCCGAAAATTTTCAGTCTGACGCAGGCCCGAAAATTTTCAAAGTCCGCCTGTCTGAAAATTTTCAAAGTCTGACGCAGGCCCAAACATTTTCAGTCTGATGCAGGCCCGAAAATTTTCAAAGTCCCACGCCTGTCCGAAAATTTTCAAAGTCCCACGCCTGCCCGAAACTTTTCAAAGTCTGACGCAGGCCCAAACATTTTCAAAGTCCGCCTGTCTGAAAATTTTCAAAGTCTGACGCAGGCCCAAACATTTTCAAAGTCCGCCTGTCTGAAAATTTTCAGTCTGACGCAGGCCCAAACATTTTCAGTCTGATGCAGGCCCGAAAATTTTCAAAGTCCCACGCCTGTCCGAAAATTTTCAAAGTCCCACGCCTGTCCGAAAATTTTCAAAGTCCCACGCCTGCCCGAAAATTTTCAAAGTCTGACGCAGGCCCAAACATTTTCAAAGTCCCACGCCTGTCTGAAAATTTTCAAAGTCCCACACTTGTCCGAAAATTTTCAGTCTGACGCAGGCCCAAACATTTTCAAAGTCCCACGCCTGCCCAAAAATTTTCAAAGTCCCACACTTGTCCGAAAATTTTCAGTCTGACGCAGGCCCAAACATTTTCAAAGTCCCACGCCTGCCCGAAAATTTTCAAAGTCCCACGCCTCTCCGAAAATTTTCAAAGTCTGACGCAGGCCCAAACATTTTCAGTCCCACGCCTGCCCGAAAATTTTCAGTCTGACGCAGGCCCAAACATTTTCAAAGTCCCACGCCTGCCCGAAAATTTTCAGTCTGATGTAGGCCCAAACATTTTCAAAGTCCCACGCCTGTCTGAAAATTTTCAAAGTCCCACACTTGTCCGAAAATTTTCAGTCTGACGCAGGCCCGAAAATTTTCAAAGTCCGCCTGTCTGAAAATTTTCAAAGTCTGACGCAGGCCCAAACATTTTCAGTCTGATGCAGGCCCGAAAATTTTCAAAGTCCCACGCCTGTCCGAAAATTTTCAAAGTCCCACGCCTGCCCGAAACTTTTCAAAGTCTGACGCAGGCCCAAACATTTTCAAAGTCCGCCTGTCTGAAAATTTTCAAAGTCTGACGCAGGCCCAAACATTTTCAAAGTCCGCCTGTCTGAAAATTTTCAGTCTGACGCAGGCCCAAACATTTTCAGTCTGATGCAGGCCCGAAAATTTTCAAAGTCCCACGCCTGTCCGAAAATTTTCAAAGTCCCACGCCTGTCCGAAAATTTTCAAAGTCCCACGCCTGCCCGAAAATTTTCAAAGTCTGACGCAGGCCCAAACATTTTCAAAGTCCCACGCCTGTCTGAAAATTTTCAAAGTCCCACACTTGTCCGAAAATTTTCAGTCTGACGCAGGCCCAAACATTTTCAAAGTCCCACGCCTGCCCAAAAATTTTCAAAGTCCCACACTTGTCCGAAAATTTTCAGTCTGACGCAGGCCCAAACATTTTCAAAGTCCCACGCCTGCCCGAAAATTTTCAAAGTCCCACGCCTCTCCGAAAATTTTCAAAGTCTGACGCAGGCCCAAACATTTTCAGTCCCACGCCTGCCCGAAAATTTTCAGTCTGACGCAGGCCCAAACATTTTCAAAGTCTGACGCAGGCCCAAACATTTTAAAAGTCTCACGCCTGCCCGAAAATTTTCAAAGTCCGCCTGTCTGAAAATTTTCAAAGTCCCACACTTGCCCAAAAATTTTCAAAGTCCGCCTGTCTGAAAATTTTCAAAGTCCCACACTTGTCCGAAAATTTTCAGTCTGACGCAGGCCCAAACATTTTCAAAGTCCCACGCCTGCCCGAAAATTTTCAAAGTCTGACGCAGAACCAAACATTTTCAAAGTCTGATGCAGGCCCAAACATTTTCAGTCTGATGCAGGCCCAAACATTTTCAAAGTCCGCCTGTCTGAAAATTTTCAGTCTGACGCAGGCCCAAACATTTTCAAAGTCTGATGCAGGCCCAAACATTTTCAGTCTCACGCCTGCCCGAAAATTTTCAAAGTCCCACGCCTGCCCAAAAATTTTCAAAGTCCCACGCCTGCCCGAAACTTTTCAAAGTCTGACGCAGGCCCAAACATTTTCAGTCTGATGCAGGCCCGAAAATTTTCAAATTCTGACGCAGGCCCAAACATTTTCAGTCTGATGCAGGCCCGAAAATTTTCAAATTCTGACGCAGGCCCAAACATTTTCAAAGTCCCACTCCTGCCCGAAAATTTTCAAAGTCCCACACTTGTCCGAAAATTTTCAAAGTCTGACGCAGGCCTAAACATTTTCAAAGTCTGACGCCTCTCCGAAAATTTTCAAAGTCCCACGCCTGCCCGAAAATTTTCAAAGTCCCAAACTTGTCCGAAAATTTTCAAAGTCTGATGCAGAACCAAACATTTTCAGTCTGATGCAGGCCCGAAAATTTTCAAAGTCCCACGCCTGTCCGAAAATTTTCAAAGTCCCACGCCTGCCCGAAAATTTTCAGTCTGATGCAGGCCCAAACATTTTCAAAGTCCCACGCCTGCCCGAAAATTTTCAAAGTCCGCCTGTCTGAAAATTTTCAAAGTCCCACACTTGTCCGAAAATTTTCAAAGTCCGCCTGTCTGAAAATTTTCAGTCCCACACTTGTCCGAAAATGTTCAAAGTCTGATGCAGGCCCAAACATTTTCAGTCTGATGCAGGCCCAAACATTTTCAAAGTCCCACTCCTGCCCGAAAATTTTCAAAGTCCCACACTTGTCCGAAAATGTTCAAAGTCTGGCGCAGGCCCAAACATTTTCAGTCTGATGCAGGCCCGAAAATTTTCAAAGTCCCACGCCTGCCCGAAAATTTTAAAATTCTGACCAAGGCCCAAACATTTTCAAAGTCCCACGCCTGCCCGAAAATTTTCAGTCTGATGCAGAACCAAACATTTTCAAAGTCCCACGCCTGCCCGAAAATTTTCAAAGTCCGCCTGTCTGAAAATTTTCAAAGTCCCACACTTGTCCGAAAATTTTCAGTCTGACGCAGGCCCAAACATTTTCAAAGTCCCACGCCTGTCCGAAAATTTTCAAAGTCTGACGCAGGCCCAAACATTTTCAAAGTCCCACGCCTGTCCGAAAATTTTCAAAGTCCCACACTTGTCCGAAAATTTTCAAAGTCTGATGCAGAACCAAACATTTTCAAAGTCTGATGCAGGCCCAAACATTTTCAAAGTCCCATGCCTGCCCGAAAACTTTCAAAGTCCGCCTGTCTGAAAATTTTCAAAGTCCCACACTTGTCCGAAAATTTTCAAAGTCTGATGCAGGCCCAAACATTTTCAAAGTCCCACGCCTGCCCGAAAATTTTCAAAGTCTGATGCAGAACCAAACATTTTCAAAGTCCCACGCCTGCCCGAAAATTTTCAAAGTCCCACGCCTGCCCGAAACTTTTCAAAGTCTGACGCAGGCCCAAACATTTTCAGTCTGATGCAGGCCCGAAAATTTTCAAATTCTGACGCAGGCCCAAACATTTTCAGTCTGATGCAGGCCCGAAAATTTTCAAATTCTGACGCAGGCCCAAACATTTTCAAAGTCCCACTCCTGCCCGAAAATTTTCAAAGTCCCACACTTGTCCGAAAATTTTCAAAGTCTGACGCAGGCCTAAACATTTTCAAAGTCTGACGCCTCTCCGAAAATTTTCAAAGTCCCACGCCTGCCCGAAAATTTTCAAAGTCCCAAACTTGTCCGAAAATTTTCAAAGTCTGATGCAGAACCAAACATTTTCAGTCTGATGCAGGCCCGAAAATTTTCAAAGTCCCACGCCTGTCCGAAAATTTTCAAAGTCCCACGCCTGCCCGAAAATTTTCAGTCTGATGCAGGCCCAAACATTTTCAAAGTCCCACGCCTGCCCGAAAATTTTCAAAGTCCGCCTGTCTGAAAATTTTCAAAGTCCCACACTTGTCCGAAAATTTTCAAAGTCCGCCTGTCTGAAAATTTTCAGTCCCACACTTGTCCGAAAATGTTCAAAGTCTGATGCAGGCCCAAACATTTTCAGTCTGATGCAGGCCCAAACATTTTCAAAGTCCCACTCCTGCCCGAAAATTTTCAAAGTCCCACACTTGTCCGAAAATGTTCAAAGTCTGGCGCAGGCCCAAACATTTTCAGTCTGATGCAGGCCCGAAAATTTTCAAAGTCCCACGCCTGCCCGAAAATTTTAAAATTCTGACCAAGGCCCAAACATTTTCAAAGTCCCACACTTGTCCGAAAATTTTCAAAGTCTGATGCAGAACCAAACATTTTCAGTCTGATGCAGGCCCGAAAATTTTCAAAGTCCCACGCCTGTCCGAAAATTTTCAAAGTCCCACGCCTGCCCGAAAACTTTCAAAGTCCGCCTGTCTGAAAATTTTCAAAGTCCCACACTTGTCCGAAAATTTTCAAAGTCTGATGCAGGCCCAAACATTTTCAAAGTCCCACGCCTGCCCGAAAATTTTCAAAGTCTGATGCAGAACCAAACATTTTCAAAGTCCCACGCCTGCCCGAAAATTTTCAGTCCGCCTGTCTGAAAATTTTCAAAGTCCCACACGTCCGAAAATTTTCAGTCTGACGCAGGCCCAAACATTTTCAAAGTCCCACGCCTGTCCGAAAATTTTCAAAGTCTGACGCAGGCCCAAACATTTTCAAAGTCCCACGCCTGTCCGAAAATTTTCAAAGTCCCACACTTGTCCGAAAATTTTCAAAGTCTGATGCAGAACCAAACATTTTCAAAGTCTGATGCAGGCCCAAACATTTTCAAAGTCCCACGCCTGCCCGAAAACTTTCAAAGTCCGCCTGTCTGAAAATTTTCAAAGTCCCACACTTGTCCGAAAATTTTCAAAGTCTGATGCAGGCCCAAACATTTTCAAAGTCCCACGCCTGTCTGAAAATTTTCAAAGTCTGACGCAGGCCCAAACATTTTCAAAGTCCCACGCCTGCCCGAAAATTTTCAGTCTGATGTAGGCCCAAACATTTTCAAAGTCCCACGCCTGTCTGAAAATTTTCAAAGTCCCACACTTGTCCGAAAATTTTCAGTCTGACGCAGGCCCGAAAATTTTCAAAGTCCCACGCCTGCCCAAAAATTTTCAGTCTGATGCAGGCCCAAACTTTTTCAAAGTCCCACGCCTGCCCGAAAATTTTCAAAGTCCGCCTGTCTGAAAATTTTCAAAGTCCCACACTTGTCCGAAAATTTTCAAAGTCTGATGCAGGCCCAAACATTTTCAAAGTCCCACACTTGTCCGAAAATTTTCAGTCTGATGCAGGCCCAAACATTTTCAAAGTCTGACGCCTGCCCAAAAATTTTCAAAGTCCCACACTTGTCCGAAAATTTTCAGTCTGACGCAGGCCCAAACATTTTCAAAGTCCCACGCCTGCCCGAAAATTTTCAAAGTCCCACACTTGTCCGAAAATTTTCAGTCTGACGCAGGCCCAAACATTTTCAAAGTCCCACGCCTGTCCGAAAATTTTCAAAGTCCCACACTTGTCCGAAAATTTTCAAAGTCTGATGCAGAACCAAACATTTTCAAAGTCCCACACTTGTCCGAAAATTTTCAGTCTGACGCAGGCCCGAAAATTTTCAAAGTCCCACGCCTGCCCAAAAATTTTCAAAGTCCCACACTTGTCCGAGAATTTTCAGTCTGACGCAGGCCCAAACATTTTCAAAGTCCCACGCCTGCCCGAAAATTTTCAAAGTCTGACGCAGAACCAAACATTTTCAAAGTCTGATGCAGGCCCAAACATTTTCAGTCTGATGCAGGCCCAAACATTTTCAAAGTCCGCCTGTCTGAAAATTTTCAAAGTCTGACGCAGGCCCAAACATTTTCAAAGTCTGATGCAGGCCCAAACATTTTCAGTCTCACGCCTGCCCGAAAATTTTCAAAGTCCCACGCCTGCCCGAAACTTTTCAAAGTCTGACGCAGGCCCAAACATTTTCAGTCTGATGCAGGCCCGAAAATTTTCAAATTCTGACGCAGGCCCAAACATTTTCAGTCTGATGCAGGCCCGAAAATTTTCAAATTCTGACGCAGGCCCAAACATTTTCAAAGTCCCACTCCTGCCCGAAAATTTTCAAAGTCCCACACTTGTCCGAAAATTTTCAAAGTCTGACGCAGGCCTAAACATTTTCAAAGTCTGACGCCTCTCCGAAAATTGTCAAAGTCCCACGCCTGCCCGAAAATTTTCAAAGTCCCAAACTTGTCCGAAAATTTTCAAAGTCTGATGCAGAACCAAACATTTTCAGTCTGATGCAGGCCCGAAAATTTTCAAAGTCCCACGCCTGTCCGAAAATTTTCAAAGTCCCACGCCTGCCCGAAAATTTTCAGTCTGATGCAGGCCCAAACATTTTCAAAGTCCCACGCCTGCCCGAAAATTTTCAAAGTCCGCCTGTCTGAAAATTTTCAGTCCCACACTTGTCCGAAAATTTTCAAAGTCCGCCTGTCTGAAAATTTTCAAAGTCCCACACTTGTCCGAAAATGTTCTAAGTCTGATGCAGGCCCAAACATTTTCAGTCTGATGCAGGCCCAAACATTTTCAAAGTCCCACTCCTGCCCGAAAATTTTCAAAGTCCCACACTTGTCCGAAAATGTTCAAAGTCTGGCGCAGGCCCAAACATTTTCAGTCTGATGCAGGCCCGAAAATTTTCAAAGTCCCACGCCTGCCCGAAAATTTTCAAATTCTGACCAAGGCCCAAACATTTTCAAAGTCCCACGCCTGCCTGAAAATTTTCAAAGTCTGACGCAGGCCCAAACATTTTCAAAGTCTGACGCCTCTCCGAAAATTTTCAAAGTCCCACGCCTGCCCGAAAATTTTCAAAGTCTGATGCAGAACCAAACATTTTCAAAGTCCCACGCCTGCCCGAAAATTTTCAAAGTCCGCCTGTCTGAAAATTTTCAAAGTCCCACACTTGTCCGAAAATTTTCAGTCTGACGCAGGCCCAAACATTTTCAAAGTCCCACGCCTGTCCGAAAATTTTCAAAGTCTGACGCAGGCCCAAACATTTTCAGTCCCACGCCTGTCCGAAAATTTTCAAAGTCCCACACTTGTCCGAAAATTTTCAAAGTCTGATGCAGAACCAAACATTTTCAAAGTCTGATGCAGGCCCAAACATTTTCAAAGTCCCATGCCTGCCCGAAAACTTTCAAAGTCCGCCTGTCTGAAAATTTTCAAAGTCCCACACTTGTCCGAAAATTTTCAAAGTCTGATGCAGGCCCAAACATTTTCAAAGTCCCACGCCTGCCCGAAAATTTTCAGTCTGATGCAGAACCAAACATTTTCAAAGTCCCACGCCTGCCCGAAAATTTTCAAAGTCCGCCTGTCTGAAAATTTTCAAAGTCCCACACTTGTCCGAAAATTTTCAGTCTGACGCAGGCCCAAACATTTTCAAAGTCCCACGCCTGTCCGAAAATTTTCAAAGTCTGACGCAGGCCCAAACATTTTCAAAGTCTGACGCCTCTCCGAAAATTTTCAAAGTCCCACGCCTGCCCGAAAATTTTCAAAGTCCCAAACTTGTCCGAAAATTTTCAAAGTCTGATGCAGAACCAAACATTTTCAGTCTGATGCAGGCCCGAAAATTTTCAAAGTCCCACGCCTGTCCGAAAATTTTCAAAGTCCCACACTTGTCCGAAAATTTTCAGTCTGATGCAGAACCAAACATTTTCAAAGTCCCACACTTGTCCGAAAATTTTCAGTCTGACGCAGGCCCGAAAATTTTCAAAGTCCCACGCCTGCCCAAAAATTTTCAAAGTCCCACACTTGTCCGAGAATTTTCAGTCTGACGCAGGCCCAAACATTTTCAAAGTCCCACGCCTGCCCGAAAATTTTCAAAGTCTGACGCAGAACCAAACATTTTCAAAGTCTGATGCAGGCCCAAACATTTTCAGTCTGATGCAGGCCCAAACATTTTCAAAGTCCGCCTGTCTGAAAATTTTCAAAGTCTGACGCAGGCCCAAACATTTTCAAAGTCTGATGCAGGCCCAAACATTTTCAGTCTCAAGCCTGCCCGAGAATTTTCAAAGTCCCACGCCTGCCCAAAAATTTTCAAAGTCCCACGCCTGCCCGAAACTTTTCAAAGTCTGACGCAGGCCCAAACATTTTCAGTCTGATGCAGGCCCGAAAATTTTCAAATTCTGACGCAGGCCCAAACATTTTCAGTCTGATGCAGGCCCGAAAATTTTCAAATTCTGACGCAGGCCCAAACATTTTCAAAGTCCCACTCCTGCCCGAAAATTTTCAAAGTCCCACACTTGTCCGAAAATTTTCAAAGTCTGACGCAGGCCTAAACATTTTCAAAGTCTGACGCCTCTCCGAAAATTTTCAAAGTCCCACGCCTGCCCGAAAATTTTCAAAGTCCCAAACTTGTCCGAAAATTTTCAAAGTCTGATGCAGAACCAAACATTTTCAGTCTGATGCAGGCCCGAAAATTTTCAAAGTCCCACGCCTGTCCGAAAATTTTCAAAGTCCCACGCCTGCCCGAAAATTTTCAGTCTGATGCAGGCCCAAACATTTTCAAAGTCCCACGCCTGCCCGAAAATTTTCAAAGTCCGCCTGTCTGAAAATTTTCAGTCCCACACTTGTCCGAAAATTTTCAAAGTCCGCCTGTCTGAAAATTTTCAAAGTCCCACACTTGTCCGAAAATGTTCAAAGTCTGATGCAGGCCCAAACATTTTCAGTCTGATGCAGGCCCAAACATTTTCAAAGTCCCACTCCTGCCCGAAAATTTTCAAAGTCCCACACTTGTCCGAAAATGTTCAAAGTCTGGCGCAGGCCCAAACATTTTCAGTCTGATGCAGGCCCGAAAATTTTCAAAGTCCCACGCCTGCCCGAAAATTTTCAAATTCTGACCAAGGCCCAAACATTTTCAAAGTCCCACGCCTGCCTGAAAATTTTCAAAGTCTGACGCAGGCCCAAACATTTTCAAAGTCTGATGCCTCTCCGAAAATTTTCAAAGTCCCACGCCTGCCCGAAAATTTTCAAAGTCTGATGCAGAACCAAACATTTTCAAAGTCCCACGCCTGCCCGAAAATTTTCAAAGTCCGCCTGTCTGAAAATTTTCAAAGTCCCACACTTGTCCGAAAATTTTCAGTCTGACGCAGGCCCAAACATTTTCAAAGTCCCACGCCTGTCCGAAAATTTTCAAAGTCTGACGCAGGCCCAAACATTTTCAAAGTCCCACGCCTGTCCGAAAATTTTCAAAGTCCCACACTTGTCCGAAAATTTTCAAAGTCTGATGCAGAACCAAACATTTTCAAAGTCTGATGCAGGCCCAAACATTTTCAAAGTCCCATGCCTGCCCGAAAACTTTCAAAGTCCGCCTGTCTGAAAATTTTCAAAGTCCCACACTTGTCCGAAAATTTTCAAAGTCTGATGCAGGCCCAAACATTTTCAAAGTCCCACGCCTGCCCGAAAATTTTCAAAGTCTGATGCAGAACCAAACATTTTCAAAGTCCCACGCCTGCCCGAAAATTTTCAAAGTCCGCCTGTCTGAAAATTTTCAAAGTCCCACACTTGTCCGAAAATTTTCAGTCTGACGCAGGCCCAAACATTTTCAAAGTCCCACGCCTGTCCGAAAATTTTCAAAGTCTGACGCAGGCCCAAACATTTTCAAAGTCCCACGCCTGTCCGAAAATTTTCAAAGTCCCACACTTGTCCGAAAATTTTCAAAGTCTGATGCAGAACCAAACATTTTCAAAGTCTGATGCAGGCCCAAACATTTTCAAAGTCCCACGCCTGCCCGAAAACTTTCAAAGTCCGCCTGTCTGAAAATTTTCAAAGTCCCACACTTGTCCGAAAATTTTCAAAGTCTGATGCAGGCCCAAACATTTTCAAAGTCCCACGCCTGTCTGAAAATTTTCAAAGTCTGACGCAGGCCCAAACATTTTCAAAGTCCCACGCCTGCCCGAAAATTTTCAGTCTGATGTAGGCCCAAACATTTTCAAAGTCCCACGCCTGTCTGAAAATTTTCAAAGTCCCACACTTGTCCGAAAATTTTCAGTCTGACGCAGGCCCGAAAATTTTCAAAGTCCCACGCCTGCCCAAAAATTTTCAGTCTGATGCAGGCCCAAACTTTTTCAAAGTCCCACGCCTGCCCGAAAATTTTCAAAGTCCGCCTGTCTGAAAATTTTCAAAGTCCCACACTTGTCCGAAAATTTTCAAAGTCTGATGCAGGCCCAAACATTTTCAAAGTCTGACGCCTGTCCGAAAATTTTCAAAGTCTGATGCAGGCCCAAACTTTTTCAAAGTCTGACGCAGGCCCGAAAATTTTCAAAGTCCGCCAGTCTGAAAATTTTCAAAGTCCCACACTTGTCCGAAAATTTTCAGTCTGATGCAGGCCCAAACATTTTCAAAGTCTGACGCCTGCCTAAAAATTTTCAAAGTCCCACACTTGTCCGAAAATTTTCAGTCTGACGCAGGCCCAAACATTTTCAAAGTCCCACGCCTGCCCGAAAATTTTCAAAGTCCCACACTTGTCCGAAAATTTTCAGTCTGACGCAGGCCCAAACATTTTCAAAGTCCCACGCCTGTCCGAAAATTTTCAAAGTCCCACACTTGTCCGAAAATTTTCAAAGTCTGATGCAGAACCAAACATTTTCAAAGTCCCACACTTGTCCGAAAATTTTCAGTCTGACGCAGGCCCGAAAATTTTCAAAGTCCCACGCCTGCCCAAAAATTTTCAAAGTCCCACACTTGTCCGAGAATTTTCAGTCTGACGCAGGCCCAAACATTTTCAAAGTCCCACGCCTGCCCGAAAATTTTCAAAGTCTGACGCAGAACCAAACATTTTCAAAGTCTGATGCAGGCCCAAACATTTTCAGTCTGATGCAGGCCCAAACATTTTCAAAGTCCGCCTGTCTGAAAATTTTCAAAGTCTGACGCAGGCCCAAACATTTTCAAAGTCTGATGCAGGCCCAAACATTTTCAGTCTCACGCCTGCCCGAAAATTTTCAAAGTCCCACGCCTGCCCGAAACTTTTCAAAGTCTGACGCAGGCCCAAACATTTTCAGTCTGATGCAGGCCCGAAAATTTTCAAATTCTGACGCAGGCCCAAACATTTTCAGTCTGATGCAGGCCCGAAAATTTTCAAATTCTGACGCAGGCCCAAACATTTTCAAAGTCCCACTCCTGCCCGAAAATTTTCAAAGTCCCACACTTGTCCGAAAATTTTCAAAGTCTGACGCAGGCCTAAACATTTTCAAAGTCTGACGCCTCTCCGAAAATTTTCAAAGTCCCACGCCTGCCCGAAAATTTTCAAAGTCCCAAACTTGTCCGAAAATTTTCAAAGTCTGATGCAGAACCAAACATTTTCAGTCTGATGCAGGCCCGAAAATTTTCAAAGTCCCACGCCTGTCCGAAAATTTTCAAAGTCCCACACTTGTCCGAAAATTTTCAGTCTGATGCAGAACCAAACATTTTCAAAGTCCCACACTTGTCCGAAAATTTTCAGTCTGACGCAGGCCCGAAAATTTTCAAAGTCCCACGCCTGCCCAAAAATTTTCAAAGTCCCACACTTGTCCGAGAATTTTCAGTCTGACGCAGGCCCAAACATTTTCAAAGTCCCACGCCTGCCCGAAAATTTTCAAAGTCTGACGCAGAACCAAACATTTTCAAAGTCTGATGCAGGCCCAAACATTTTCAGTCTGATGCAGGCCCAAACATTTTCAAAGTCCGCCTGTCTGAAAATTTTCAAAGTCTGACGCAGGCCCAAACATTTTCAAAGTCTGATGCAGGCCCAAACATTTTCAGTCTCACGCCTGCCCGAAAATTTTCAAAGTCCCACGCCTGCCCAAAAATTTTCAAAGTCCCACGCCTGCCCGAAACTTTTCAAAGTCTGACGCAGGCCCAAACATTTTCAGTCTGATGCAGGCCCGAAAATTTTCAAATTCTGACGCAGGCCCAAACATTTTCAGTCTGATGCAGGCCCGAAAATTTTCAAATTCTGACGCAGGCCCAAACATTTTCAAAGTCCCACTCCTGCCCGAAAATTTTCAAAGTCCCACACTTGTCCGAAAATTTTCAAAGTCTGACGCAGGCCTAAACATTTTCAAAGTCTGACGCCTCTCCGAAAATTGTCAAAGTCCCACGCCTGCCCGAAAATTTTCAAAGTCCCAAACTTGTCCGAAAATTTTCAAAGTCTGATGCAGAACCAAACATTTTCAGTCTGATGCAGGCCCGAAAATTTTCAAAGTCCCACGCCTGTCCGAAAATTTTCAAAGTCCCACGCCTGCCCGAAAATTTTCAGTCTGATGCAGGCCCAAACATTTTCAAAGTCCCACGCCTGCCCGAAAATTTTCAAAGTCCGCCTGTCTGAAAATTTTCAGTCCCACACTTGTCCGAAAATTTTCAAAGTCCGCCTGTCTGAAAATTTTCAAAGTCCCACACTTGTCCGAAAATGTTCAAAGTCTGATGCAGGCCCAAACATTTTCAGTCTGATGCAGGCCCAAACATTTTCAAAGTCCCACTCCTGCCCGAAAATTTTCAAAGTCCCACACTTGTCCGAAAATGTTCAAAGTCTGGCGCAGGCCCAAACATTTTCAGTCTGATGCAGGCCCGAAAATTTTCAAAGTCCCACGCCTGCCCGAAAATTTTCAAATTCTGACCAAGGCCCAAACATTTTCAAAGTCCCACGCCTGCCTGAAAATTTTCAAAGTCTGACGCAGGCCCAAACATTTTCAAAGTCTGACGCCTCTCCGAAAATTTTCAAAGTCCCACGCCTGCCCGAAAATTTTCAAAGTCTGATGCAGAACCAAACATTTTCAAAGTCCCACGCCTGCCCGAAAATTTTCAAAGTCCGCCTGTCTGAAAATTTTCAAAGTCCCACACTTGTCCGAAAATTTTCAGTCTGACGCAGGCCCAAACATTTTCAAAGTCCCACGCCTGTCCGAAAATTTTCAAAGTCTGACGCAGGCCCAAACATTTTCAAAGTCCCACGCCTGTCCGAAAATTTTCAAAGTCCCACACTTGTCCGAAAATTTTCAAAGTCTGATGCAGAACCAAACATTTTCAAAGTCTGATGCAGGCCCAAACATTTTCAAAGTCCCATGCCTGCCCGAAAACTTTCAAAGTCCGCCTGTCTGAAAATTTTCAAAGTCCCACACTTGTCCGAAAATTTTCAAAGTCTGATGCAGGCCCAAACATTTTCAAAGTCCCACGCCTGCCCGAAAATTTTCAGTCTGATGCAGAACCAAACATTTTCAAAGTCCCACGCCTGCCCGAAAATTTTCAAAGTCCGCCTGTCTGAAAATTTTCAAAGTCCCACACTTGTCCGAAAATTTTCAGTCTGACGCAGGCCCAAACATTTTCAAAGTCCCACGCCTGTCCGAAAATTTTCAAAGTCTGACGCAGGCCCAAACATTTTCAGTCTGACGCCTCTCCGAAAATTTTCAAAGTCCCACGCCTGCCCGAAAATTTTCAAAGTCCCAAACTTGTCCGAAAATTTTCAAAGTCTGATGCAGAACCAAACATTTTCAGTCTGATGCAGGCCCGAAAATTTTCAAAGTCCCACGCCTGTCCGAAAATTTTCAAAGTCCCACACTTGTCCGAAAATTTTCAGTCTGATGCAGAACCAAACATTTTCAAAGTCCCACACTTGTCCGAAAATTTTCAGTCTGACGCAGGCCCGAAAATTTTCAAAGTCCCACGCCTGCCCAAAAATTTTCAAAGTCCCACACTTGTCCGAGAATTTTCAGTCTGACGCAGGCCCAAACATTTTCAAAGTCCCACGCCTGCCCGAAAATTTTCAAAGTCTGACGCAGAACCAAACATTTTCAAAGTCTGATGCAGGCCCAAACATTTTCAGTCTGATGCAGGCCCAAACATTTTCAAAGTCCGCCTGTCTGAAAATTTTCAAAGTCTGACGCAGGCCCAAACATTTTCAAAGTCTGATGCAGGCCCAAACATTTTCAGTCTCAAGCCTGCCCGAGAATTTTCAAAGTCCCACGCCTGCCCAAAAATTTTCAAAGTCCCACGCCTGCCCGAAACTTTTCAAAGTCTGACGCAGGCCCAAACATTTTCAGTCTGATGCAGGCCCGAAAATTTTCAAATTCTGACGCAGGCCCAAACATTTTCAGTCTGATGCAGGCCCGAAAATTTTCAAATTCTGACGCAGGCCCAAACATTTTCAAAGTCCCACTCCTGCCCGAAAATTTTCAAAGTCCCACACTTGTCCGAAAATTTTCAAAGTCTGACGCAGGCCTAAACATTTTCAAAGTCTGACGCCTCTCCGAAAATTTTCAAAGTCCCACGCCTGCCCGAAAATTTTCAAAGTCCCAAACTTGTCCGAAAATTTTCAAAGTCTGATGCAGAACCAAACATTTTCAGTCTGATGCAGGCCCGAAAATTTTCAAAGTCCCACGCCTGTCCGAAAATTTTCAAAGTCCCACGCCTGCCCGAAAATTTTCAGTCTGATGCAGGCCCAAACATTTTCAAAGTCCCACGCCTGCCCGAAAATTTTCAAAGTCCGCCTGTCTGAAAATTTTCAGTCCCACACTTGTCCGAAAATTTTCAAAGTCCGCCTGTCTGAAAATTTTCAAAGTCCCACACTTGTCCGAAAATGTTCAAAGTCTGATGCAGGCCCAAACATTTTCAGTCTGATGCAGGCCCAAACATTTTCAAAGTCCCACTCCTGCCCGAAAATTTTCAAAGTCCCACACTTGTCCGAAAATGTTCAAAGTCTGGCGCAGGCCCAAACATTTTCAGTCTGATGCAGGCCCGAAAATTTTCAAAGTCCCACGCCTGCCCGAAAATTTTCAAATTCTGACCAAGGCCCAAACATTTTCAAAGTCCCACGCCTGCCTGAAAATTTTCAAAGTCTGACGCAGGCCCAAACATTTTCAAAGTCTGACGCCTCTCCGAAAATTTTCAAAGTCCCACGCCTGCCCGAAAATTTTCAAAGTCTGATGCAGAACCAAACATTTTCAAAGTCCCACGCCTGCCCGAAAATTTTCAAAGTCCGCCTGTCTGAAAATTTTCAAAGTCCCACACTTGTCCGAAAATTTTCAGTCTGACGCAGGCCCAAACATTTTCAAAGTCCCACGCCTGTCCGAAAATTTTCAAAGTCTGACGCAGGCCCAAACATTTTCAAAGTCCCACGCCTGTCCGAAAATTTTCAAAGTCCCACACTTGTCCGAAAATTTTCAAAGTCTGATGCAGAACCAAACATTTTCAAAGTCTGATGCAGGCCCAAACATTTTCAAAGTCCCATGCCTGCCCGAAAACTTTCAAAGTCCGCCTGTCTGAAAATTTTCAAAGTCCCACACTTGTCCGAAAATTTTCAAAGTCTGATGCAGGCCCAAACATTTTCAAAGTCCCACGCCTGCCCGAAAATTTTCAAAGTCTGATGCAGAACCAAACATTTTCAAAGTCCCACGCCTGCCCGAAAATTTTCAAAGTCCGCCTGTCTGAAAATTTTCAAAGTCCCACACTTGTCCGAAAATTTTCAGTCTGACGCAGGCCCAAACATTTTCAAAGTCCCACGCCTGTCCGAAAATTTTCAAAGTCTGACGCAGGCCCAAACATTTTCAAAGTCCCACGCCTGTCCGAAAATTTTCAAAGTCCCACACTTGTCCGAAAATTTTCAAAGTCTGATGCAGAACCAAACATTTTCAAAGTCTGATGCAGGCCCAAACATTTTCAAAGTCCTACGCCTGCCCGAAAACTTTCAAAGTCCGCCTGTCTGAAAATTTTCAAAGTCCCACACTTGTCCGAAAATTTTCAAAGTCTGATGCAGGCCCAAACATTTTCAAAGTCCCACGCCTGTCTGAAAATTTTCAAAGTCTGACGCAGGCCCAAACATTTTCAAAGTCCCACGCCTGCCCGAAAATTTTCAGTCTGATGTAGGCCCAAACATTTTCAAAGTCCCACGCCTGTCTGAAAATTTTCAAAGTCCCACACTTGTCCGAAAATTTTCAGTCTGACGCAGGCCCGAAAATTTTCAAAGTCCCACGCCTGCCCAAAAATTTTCAGTCTGATGCAGGCCCAAACTTTTTCAAAGTCCCACGCCTGCCCGAAAATTTTCAAAGTCCGCCTGTCTGAAAATTTTCAAAGTCCCACACTTGTCCGAAAATTTTCAAAGTCTGATGCAGGCCCAAACATTTTCAAAGTCTGACGCCTGTCCGAAAATTTTCAAAGTCTGATGCAGGCCCAAACTTTTTCAAAGTCTGACGCAGGCCCGAAAATTTTCAAAGTCCGCCAGTCTGAAAATTTTCAAAGTCCCACACTTGTCCGAAAATTTTCAGTCTGATGCAGGCCCAAACATTTTCAAAGTCTGACGCCTGCCCAAAAATTTTCAAAGTCCCACACTTGTCCGAAAATTTTCAGTCTGACGCAGGCCCAAACATTTTCAAAGTCCCACGCCTGCCCGAAAATTTTCAAAGTCCCACACTTGTCCGAAAATTTTCAGTCTGACGCAGGCCCAAACATTTTCAAAGTCCCACGCCTGTCCGAAAATTTTCAAAGTCTGATGCAGAACCAAACATTTTCAAAGTCCCACGCCTGTCTGAAAATTTTCAAAGTCCCACACTTGTCCGAAAATTTTCAGTCTGACGCAGGCCCGAAAATTTTCAAAGTCCCACACTTGTCCGAAAATTTTCAGTCTGACGCAGGCCCAAACATTTTCAAAGTCCCACGCCTGCCCGAAAATTTTCAAAGTCCCACGCCTGCCCGAAAATTTTCAAATTCTGACGCAGGCCCAAACATTTTCAAAGTCCGCCTGTCTGAAAATTTTCAAATTCTGACGCAGGCCCAAACATTTTCAAAGTCCCACGCCTGTCTGAAAATTTTCAAAGTCCCACACTTGTCCGAAAATTTTCAGTCTGACGCATGCCCAAACATTTTCAAAGTCCCACGCCTGTCTGAAAATTTTCAAAGTCCCACACTTGTCCGAAAATTTTCAAAGTCTGATGCAGAACCAAACATTTTCAGTCTGATGCAGGCCCGAAAATTTTCAAAGTCCCACGCCTGTCCGAAAATTTTCAAAGTCCCATGCCTGCCCGAAAATTTTCAAAGTCTGATGCAGGCCCAAACATTTTCAAAGTCCCACGCCTGCCCGAAAATTTTCAAAGTCCGCCTGTCTGAAAATTTTCAAAGTCCCACACTTGTCCTAAAATGTTCAAAGTCTGATGCAGGCCCAAACATTTTCAGTCTGATGCAGGCCCAAACATTTTCAAAGTCCCACTCCTGCCCGAAAATTTTCAAAGTCCCACACTTGTCCGAAAATGTTCAAAGTCTGGCGCAGGCCCAAACATTTTCAGTCTGATGCAGGCCCGAAAATTTTCAAAGTCCCACTCCTGCCCGAAAATTTTCAAAGTCCCACACTTGTCCGAAAATGTTCAAAGTCTGGCGCAGGCCCAAACATTTTCAGTCTGATGCAGGCCCGAAAATTTTCAAAGTCCCACGCCTGCCCGAAAATTTTCAAATTCTGACCAAGGCCCAAACATTTTCAATGTCCCACGCCTGCCTGAAAATTTTCAAAGTCTGACGCAGGCCCAAACATTTTCAAAGTCTGACGCCTCTCCGAAAATTTTCAAAGTCCCACGCCTGCCCGAAAATTTTCAAAGTCCCACACTTGTCCGAAAATTTTCAAAGTCTGATGCAGAACCAAACATTTTCAAAGTCCCACGCCTGCCCGAAAATTTTCAAAGTCCGCCAGTCTGAAAATTTTCAAAGTCCCACACTTGTCCGAAAATTTTCAGTCTGATGCAGGCCCAAACATTTTCAAAGTCCCACGCCTGCCCGAAAATTTTCAAAGTCCCACACTTGTCCGAAAATTTTCAGTCTGACGCAGGCCCAAACATTTTCAAAGTCCCACGCCTGTCCGAAAATTTTCAAAGTCTGATGCAGAACCAAACATTTTCAAAGTCCCACGCCTGTCTGAAAATTTTCAAAGTCCCACACTTGTCCGAAAATTTTCAGTCTGACGCAGGCCCGAAAATTTTCAAAGTCCCACACTTGTCCGAAAATTTTCAGTCTGACGCAGGCCCAAACATTTTCAAAGTCCCACGCCTGCCCGAAAATTTTCAAAGTCCCACGCCTGCCCGAAAATTTTCAAATTCTGACGCAGGCCCAAACATTTTCAAAGTCCGCCTGTCTGAAAATTTTCAAATTCTGACGCAGGCCCAAACATTTTCAAAGTCCCACGCCTGTCTGAAAATTTTCAAAGTCCCACACTTGTCCGAAAATTTTCAGTCTGACGCATGCCCAAACATTTTCAAAGTCCCAGGCCTGTCTGAAAATTTTCAAAGTCCCACACTTGTCCGAAAATTTTCAAAGTCTGATCTAGAACCAAACATTTTCAGTCTGATGCAGGCCCGAAAATTTTCAAAGTCCCACGCCTGTCCGAAAATTTTCAAAGTCCCACGCCTGCCCGAAAATTTTCAAAGTCTGATGCAGGCCCAAACATTTTCAAAGTCCCACGCCTGCCCGAAAATTTTCAAAGTCCGCCTGTCTGAAAATTTTCAAAGTCCCACACTTGTCCTAAAATGTTCAAAGTCTGATGCAGGCCCAAACATTTTCAGTCTGATGCAGGCCCAAACATTTTCAAAGTCCCACTCCTGCCCGAAAATTTTCAAAGTCCCACACTTGTCCGAAAATGTTCAAAGTCTGGCGCAGGCCCAAACATTTTCAGTCTGATGCAGGCCCGAAAATTTTCAAAGTCCCACTCCTGCCCGAAAATTTTCAAAGTCCCACACTTGTCCGAAAATGTTCAAAGTCTGGCGCAGGCCCAAACATTTTCAGTCTGATGCAGGCCCGAAAATTTTCAAAGTCCCACGCCTGCCCGAAAATTTTCAAATTCTGACCAAGGCCCAAACATTTTCAATGTCCCACGCCTGCCTGAAAATTTTCAAAGTCTGACGCAGGCCCAAACATTTTCAAAGTCTGACGCCTCTCCGAAAATTTTCAAAGTCCCACGCCTGCCCGAAAATTTTCAAAGTCCCACACTTGTCCGAAAATTTTCAAAGTCTGATGCAGAACCAAACATTTTCAAAGTCCCACGCCTGCCCGAAAATTTTCAAAGTCCGCCAGTCTGAAAATTTTCAAAGTCCCACACTTGTCCGAAAATTTTCAGTCTGATGCAGGCCCAAACATTTTCAAAGTCTGACGCCTGCCCAAAAATTTTCAAAGTCCCACACTTGTCCGAAAATTTTCAGTCTGACGCAGGCCCAAACATTTTCAAAGTCCCACGCCTGCCCGAAAATTTTCAAAGTCCCACACTTGTCCGAAAATTTTCAGTCTGACGCAGGCCCAAACATTTTCAAAGTCCCACGCCTGTCCGAAAATTTTCAAAGTCTGATGCAGAACCAAACATTTTCAAAGTCCCACGCCTGTCTGAAAATTTTCAAAGTCCCACACTTGTCCGAAAATTTTCAGTCTGACGCAGGCCCGAAAATTTTCAAAGTCCCACACTTGTCCGAAAATTTTCAGTCTGACGCAGGCCCAAACATTTTCAAAGTCCCACGCCTGCCCGAAAATTTTCAAAGTCCCACGCCTGCCCGAAAATTTTCAAATTCTGACGCAGGCCCAAACATTTTCAAAGTCCGCCTGTCTGAAAATTTTCAAATTCTGACGCAGGCCCAAACATTTTCAAAGTCCCACGCCTGTCTGAAAATTTTCAAAGTCCCACACTTGTCCGAAAATTTTCAGTCTGACGCATGCCCAAACATTTTCAAAGTCCCACGCCTGTCTGAAAATTTTCAAAGTCCCACACTTGTCCGAAAATTTTCAAAGTCTGATGCAGAACCAAACATTTTCAGTCTGATGCAGGCCCGAAAATTTTCAAAGTCCCACGCCTGTCCGAAAATTTTCAAAGTCCCACGCCTGCCCGAAAATTTTCAAAGTCTGATGCAGGCCCAAACATTTTCAAAGTCCCACGCCTGCCCGAAAATTTTCAAAGTCCGCCTGTCTGAAAATTTTCAAAGTCCCACACTTGTCCGAAAATGTTCAAAGTCTGATGCAGGCCCAAACATTTTCAGTCTGATGCAGGCCCAAACATTTTCAAAGTCCCACTCCTGCCCGAAAATTTTCAAAGTCCCACACTTGTCCGAAAATGTTCACAGTCTGGCGCAGGCCCAAACATTTTCAGTCTGATGCAGGCCCGAAAATTTTCAAAGTCCCACTCCTGCCCGAAAATTTTCAAAGTCCCACACTTGTCCGAAAATGTTCAAAGTCTGGCGCAGGCCCAAACATTTTCAAAGTCTGATGCAGGCCCAAACATTTTCAAAGTCCCACTCCTGTCTGAAAATTTTCAAAGTCTGACGCAGGCCCAAACATTTTCAAAGTCCCACGCCTGCCCGAAAATTTTCAGTCTGATGTAGGCCCAAACATTTTCAAAGTCCCACGCCTGTCTGAAAATTTTCAAAGTCCCACACTTGTCCGAAAATTTTCAGTCTGACGCAGGCCCGAAAATTTTCAAAGTCCCACGCCTGCCCAAAAATTTTCAGTCTGATGCAGGCCCAAACATTTTCAAAGTCTGACGCCTGTCCGAAAATTTTCAAAGTATGATGCAGGCCCAAACTTTTTCAAAGTCTGACGCAGGCCCGAAAATTTTCAAAGTCCGCCTGTCTGAAAATTTTCAAAGTCCCACACTTGTCCGAAAATTTTCAGTCTGATGCAGGCCCAAACATTTTCAAAGTCTGACGCCTGCCCAAAAATTTTCAAAGTCCCACACTTGTCCGAAAATTTTCAGTCTGACGCAGGCCCAAACATTTTCAAAGTCCCACGCCTGCCCGAAAATTTTCAAAGTCCCACACTTGTCCGAAAATTTTCAGTCTGACGCAGGCCCAAACATTTTCAAAGTCCCACGCCTGTCCGAAAATGTTCAAAGTCCCACACTTGTCCGAAAATTTTCAAAGTCTGATGCAGAACCAAACATTTTCAAAGTCCCACGCCTGTCTGAAAATTTTCAAAGTCCCACACTTGTCCGAAAATTTTCAGTCTGACGCAGGCCCGAAAATTTTCAAAGTCTGATGCAGGCCCAAACTTTTTCAAAGTCCCACGCCTGTCTGAAAATTTTCAAAGTCTGACGCAGGCCCAAACATTTTCAAAGTCCCACGCCTGCCCAAAAATTTTCAAAGTCCCACACTTGTCCGAAAATTTGCAGTCTGACGCAGGCCCAAACATTTTCAAAGTCCCACGCCTGCCCGAAAATTTTCAAAGTCCCACGCCTGCCCGAAAATTTTCAAATTCTGACGCAGGCCCAAACATTTTCAAAGTCCGCCTGTCTGAAAATTTTCAAATTCTGACGCAGGCCCAAACATTTTCAAAGTCCCACGCTTGTCTGAAAATTTTCAAAGTCCCACACTTGTCCGAAAATTTTCAGTCTGACGCATGCCCAAACATTTTCAAAGTCCCACGCCTGTCTGAAAATTTTCAAAGTCCCACACTTGTCCGAAAATTTTCAGTCTGACGCAGGCCCGAAAATTTTCAAAGTCTGATGCAGAACCAAACATTTTCAAAGTCCCACGCCTGTCTGAAAATTTTCAAAGTCCCACACTTGTCCGAAAATTTTCAGTCTGACGCAGGCCCGAAAATTTTCAGTCTGATGCAGGCCCAAACTTTTTCAAAGTCCCATTCCTGCCCGAAAATTTTCAAAGTCCCACACTTGTCCGAAAATGTTCAAAGTCTGATGCAGGCCCAAACATTTTCAGTCTGATGCAGGCCCAAACATTTTCAAAGTCCCATTCCTGCCCGAAAATTTTCAAAGTCCCACACTTGTCCGAAAATGTTCAAAGTCTGGCGCAGGCCCAAACATTTTCAGTCTGATGCAGGCCCGAAAATTTTCAAAGTCCCACGCCTGCCCGAAAATTTTCAAATTCTGACCAAGGCCCAAACATTTTCAAAGTCCCACGCCTGCCTGAAAATTTTCAAAGTCTGACGCAGGCCCAAACATTTTCAAAGTCTGACGCCTCTCCGAAAATTTTCAAAATCCCACACCTGCCCGAAAATTTTCAAAGTCCCACACTTGTCCGAAAATTTTCAAAGTCTGATGCAGAACCAAACATTTTCAAAGTCCCACGCCTGCCCGAAAATTTTCAAAGTCCGCCTGTCTGAAAATTTTCAAAGTCCCACACTTGTCCGAAAATTTTCAGTCTGACGCAGGCCCAAACTTTTTCAAAGTCCCACGCCTGTCCGAAAATTTTCAAAGTCTGACGCAGGCCCAAACATTTTCAAAGTCTGATGCAGGCCCAAACATTTTCAAAGTCTCACGCCTGCCCGAAAATTTTCAAAGTCCCACGCCTGTCTGAAAATTTTCAAAGTCTGACGCAGGCCCAAACATTTTCAAAGTCCCACGCCTGTCTGAAAATTTTCAAAGTCCCACACTTGTCCGAAAATTTTCAAAGTCTGATGCAGAACCAAACATTTTCAAAGTCCCACGCCTGCCCGAAAATTTTCAAAGTCCGCCTGTCTGAAAATTTTCAAAGTCCCACACTTGTCCGAAAATTTTCAGTCTGACGCAGGCCCAAACTTTTTCAAAGTCCCACGCCTGTCCGAAAATTTTCAAAGTCTGACGCAGGCCCAAACATTTTCAAAGTCTGATGCAGGCCCAAACATTTTCAAAGTCTCACGCCTGCCCGAAAATTTTCAAAGTCCCACGCCTGTCTGAAAATTTTCAAAGTCTGACGCAGGCCCAAACATTTTCAAAGTCCCACGCCTGTCTGAAAATTTTCAAAGTCCCACACTTGTCCGAAAATTTTCAAAGTCTGATGCAGAACCAAACATTTTCAAAGTCTGATGCAGGCCCAAACATTTTCAAAGTCCCACGCCTGCCCGAAAATTTTCAAAGTCCGCCTGTCTGAAAATTTTCAAAGTCCCACACTTGTCCGAAAATTTTCAAAGTCTGATGCAGGCCCAAACATTTTCAAAGTCTGACGCCTGTCCGAAAATTTTCAAAGTATGATGCAGGCCCAAACTTTTTCAAAGTCTGACGCAGGCCCGAAAATTTTCAAAGTCCGCCTGTCTGAAAATTTTCAAAGTCCCACACTTGTCCGAAAATTTTCAGTCTGATGCAGGCCCAAACATTTTCAAAGTCTGACGCCTGCCCAAAAATTTTCAAAGTCCCACACTTGTCCGAAAATTTTCAGTCTGACGCAGGCCCAAACATTTTCAAAGTCCCACGCCTGCCCAAAAATTTTCAAAGTCCCACACTTGTCCGAAAATTTTCAGTCTGACGCAGGCCCAAACATTTTCAAAGTCCCACGCCTGCCCGAAAATTTTCAAAGTCCCACGCCTGCCCGAAAATTTTCAAATTCTGACGCAGGCCCAAACATTTTCAAAGTCCGCCTGTCTGAAAATTTGCAAATTCTGACGCAGGCCCAAACATTTTCAAAGTCCCACGCCTGTCTGAAAATTTTCAAAGTCCCACACTTGTCCGAAAATTTTCAGTCTGACGCATGCCCAAACATTTTCAAAGTCCCACGCCTGCCCAAAAATTTTCAGTCCCACACTTGTCTGAAAATTTTCAAAGTCCCACACTTGCCCAAAAATTTTCAAAGTCTGACGCAGGCCCAAACATTTTCAAAGTCTGATGCAGGCCCAAACATTTTCAAAGTCTCACGCCTGCCCGAAAATTTTCAAAGTCCCACGCCTGTCTGAAAATTTTCAAAGTCTGACGCAGGCCCAAACATTTTCAGTCTGATGCAGGCCCGAAAATTTTCAAAGTCCCACGCCTGCCCGAAAATTTTCAAATTCTGACGCAGCCCCAAACATTTTCAAAGTCCCACGCCTGCCCGAAAATTTTCAAAGTCTGACGCAGGCCCAAACATTTTCAAAGTCCCACGCCTGTCTGAAAATTTTCAAAGTCCCACACTTGTCCGAAAATTTTCAAAGTCTGATGCAGAACCAAACATTTTCAAATTCTGACGCAGCCCCAAACATTTTCAAAGTCCCACGCCTGCCCGAAAATTTTCAAAGTCTGACGCAGGCCCAAACATTTTCAAAGTCCCACGCCTGTCTGAAAATTTTCAAAGTCCCACACTTGTCCGAAAATTTTCAAAGTCTGATGCAGAACCAAACATTTTCAAAGTCTGACGCAGGCCCAAACATTTTCAGTCTGATGCAGGCCCGAAAATTTTCAAAGTCCCACGCCTGCCCGAAAATTTTCAAATTCTGACGCAGCCCCAAACATTTTCAAAGTCCCACGCCTGCCCGAAAATTTTCAGTCTGACGCAGGCCCAAACATTTTCAAAGTCCCACGCCTGTCTGAAAATTTTCAAAGTCCCACGCCTGTCTGAAAATTTTCAAAGTCCCACGCCTGTCTGAAAATTTTCAAAGTCCCACGCCTGCCCGAAAATTTTCAGTCTGATGCATGCCCAAACATTTTCAAAGTCCCACACTTGTCCGAAAATTTTCAGTCTCACGCCTGCCCAAAAATTTTCAAAGTCCCACACTTGTCCGAAAATTTTCAGTCTGACGCAGGCCCAAACATTTTCAAAGTCCCACGCCTGTCTGAAAATTTTCAAAGTCTGACGCAGGCCCAAACATTTTCAAAGTCCGCCTGTCTGAAAATTTTCAAAGTCTGACGCAGGCCCAAACATTTTCAGTCTGATGCAGGCCCGAAAATTTTCAAAGTCCCACGCCTGCCTGAAAATTTTCAAAGTCTGACGCAGGCCCAAACATTTTCAAAGTCCCACGCCTGCCCGAAAATTTTCAAATTCTGACGCAGGCCCAAACATTTTCAAAGTCCCACGCCTGTCTGAAAATTTTCAAAGTCCCACACTTGTCCGAAAATTTTCAAAGTCTGATGCAGGCCCAAACATTTTCAAAGTCTGATGCAGGCCCAAACATTTTCAAAGTCCCACGCCTGTCTGAAAATTTTCAAAGTCTGACGCAGGCCCAAACATTTTCAAAGTCCCACGCCTGCCCGAAAATTTTCAGTCTGATGTAGGCCCAAACATTTTCAAAGTCCCACACTTGTCCGAAAATTTTCAGTCTGACGCAGGCCCGAAAATTTTCAAAGTCCCACGCCTGCCCAAAAATTTTCAAAGTCTGATGCAGGCCCAAACTTTTTCAAAGTCCCACGCCTGCCCGAAAATTTTCAAAGTCCGCCTGTCTGAAAATTTTCAAAGTCCCACACTTGTCCGAAAATTTTCAAAGTCTGATGCAGGCCCAAACATTTTCAAAGTCTGACGCCTGTCCGAAAATTTTCAAAGTATGATGCAGGCCCAAACTTTTTCAAAGTCTGACGCAGGCCCGAAAATTTTCAAAGTCCGCCTGTCTGAAAATTTTCAAAGTCCCACACTTGTCCGAAAATTTTCAGTCTGATGCAGGCCCAAACATTTTCAAAGTCCCACGCCTGCCCGAAAATTTTCAGTCTGATGTAGGCCCAAACATTTTCAAAGTCCCACGCCTGTCCGAAAATGTTCAAAGTCCCACACTTGTCCGAAAATTTTCAAAGTCTGATGCAGGCCCAAACTTTTTCAAAGTCTGACGCAGGCCCGAAAATTTTCAAAGTCCGCCTGTCTGAAAATTTTCAAAGTCCCACACTTGTCCGAAAATTTTCAGTCTGATGCAGGCCCAAACATTTTCAAAGTCTGACGCCTGCCCAAAAATTTTAAAAGTCCCACACTTGTCCGAAAATTTTCAGTCTGACGCAGGCCCAAACATTTTCAAAGTCCCACGCCTGCCCGAAAATTTTCAAAGTCCCACACTTGTCCGAAAATTTTCAGTCTGACGCAGGCCCAAACATTTTCAAAGTCCCACGCCTGCCCGAAAATTTTCAAATTCTGACCAAGGCCCAAACATTTTCAAAGTCCCACGCCTGCCTGAAAATTTTCAAAGTCTGACGCAGGCCCAAACATTTTCAAAGTCTGACGCCTCTCCGAAAATTTTCAAAGTCCCACACCTGCCCGAAAATTTTCAAAGTCCCACACTTGTCCGAAAATTTTCAAAGTCTGATGCAGAACCAAACATTTTCAAAGTCCCACGCCTGCCCGAAAATTTTCAAAGTCCGCCTGTCTGAAAATTTTCAAAGTCCCACACTTGTCCGAAAATTTTCAGTCTGACGCAGGCCCAAACATTTTCAAAGTCCCACGCCTGTCCGAAAATTTTCAAAGTCTGACGCAGGCCCAAACATTTTCAAAGTCTGATGCAGGCCCAAACATTTTCAAAGTCCCACGCCTGTCTGAAAATTTTCAAAGTCTGACGCAGGCCCAAACATTTTCAAAGTCCCACGCCTGCCCGAAAATTTTCAGTCTGATGTGGGCCCAAACATTTTCAAAGTCCCACGCCTGTCTGAAAATTTTCAAAGTCCCACACTTGTCCGAAAATTTTCAGTCTGACGCAGGCCCGAAAATTTTCAAAGTCCCACGCCTGCCCAAAAATTTTCAAAGTCTGATGCAGGCCCAAACTTTTTCAAAGTCTGACGCCTGTCCGAAAATTTTCAAAGTCCGCCTGTCTGAAAATTTTCAAAGTCCCACACTTGTCCGAAAATTTTCAAAGTCTGATGCAGGCCCAAACATTTTCAAAGTCTGACGCCTGTCCGAAAATTTTCAAAGTATGATGCAGGCCCAAACTTTTTCAAAGTCTGACGCAGGCCCGAAAATTTTCAAAGTCCGCCTGTCTGAAAATTTTCAAAGTCCCACACTTGTCCGAAAATTTTCAAAGTCTGATGCAGGCCCAAACATTTTCAAAGTCTGACGCCTGTCCGAAAATTTTCAAAGTATGATGCAGGCCCAAACTTTTTCAAAGTCTGACGCAGGCCCGAAAATTTTCAAAGTCCGCCTGTCTGAAAATTTTCAAAGTCCCACACTTGTCCGAAAATTTTCAGTCTGATGCAGGCCCAAACATTTTCAAAGTCTGACGCCTGCCCAAAAATTTTCAAAGTCCCACACTTGTCCGAAAATTTTCAGTCTGACGCAGGCCCAAACATTTTCAAAGTCCCACGCCTGCCCGAAAATTTTCAAAGTCCCACACTTGTCCGAAAATTTTCAGTCTGACGCAGGCCCAAACATTTTCAAAGTCCCACGCCTGTCCGAAAATGTTCAAAGTCCCACACTTGTCCGAAAATTTTCAAAGTCTGATGCAGAACCAAACATTTTCAAAGTCCCACGCCTGTCTGAAAATTTTCAAAGTCCCACACTTGTCCGAAAATTTTCAGTCTGACGCAGGCCCGAAAATTTTCAGTCTGATGCAGGCCCAAACTTTTTCAAAGTCCCATTCCTGCCCGAAAATTTTCAAAGTCCCACACTTGTCCGAAAATGTTCAAAGTCTGATGCAGGCCCAAACATTTTCAGTCTGATGCAGGCCCAAACATTTTCAAAGTCCCATTCCTGCCCGAAAATTTTCAAAGTCCCACACTTGTCCGAAAATGTTCAAAGTCTGATGCAGGCCCAAACATTTTCAGTCTGATGCAGGCCCGAAAATTTTCAAAGTCCCACGCCTGCCCGAAAATTTTCAAATTCTGACCAAGGCCCAAACATTTTCAAAGTCCCACGCCTGCCTGAAAATTTTCAAAGTCTGACGCAGGCCCAAACATTTTCAAAGTCTGACGCCTCTCCGAAAATTTTCAAAGTCCCACACCTGCCCGAAAATTTTCAAAGTCCCACACTTGTCCGAAAATTTTCAAAGTCTGATGCAGAACCAAACATTTTCAAAGTCCCACGCCTGCCCGAAAATTTTCAAAGTCCGCCTGTCTGAAAATTTTCAAAGTCCCACACTTGTCCGAAAATTTTCAGTCTGACGCAGGCCCAAACATTTTCAAAGTCCCACGCCTGTCCGAAAATTTTCAAAGTCTGACGCAGGCCCAAACATTTTCAAAGTCCCACGCCTGTCCGAAAATTTTCAAAGTCACACACTTGTCCGAAAATGTTCAAAGTCCCACACTTGTCCGAAAATTTTCAAAGTCTGATGCAGAACCAAACATTTTCAAAGTCTGATGCAGGCCCAAACATTTTCAAAGTCCCACGCCTGCCCGAAAATTTTCAAAGTCCGCCTGTCTGAAAATTTTCAAAGTCCCACACTTGTCCGAAAATTTTCAAAGTCTGATACAGGCCCAAACATTTTCAAAGTCTGATGCAGGCCCAAACATTTTCAAAGTCCCACGCCTGTCTGAAAATTTTCAAAGTCTGACGCAGGCCCAAACATTTTCAAAGTCCCACGCCTGCCCGAAAATTTTCAAAGTCACACACTTGTCCGAAAATGTTCAAAGTCCCACACTTGTCCGAAAATTGTCAAAGTCTGATGCAGAACCAAACATTTTCAAAGTCTGATGCAGGCCCAAACATTTTCAAAGTCCCACGCCTGCCCGAAAATTTTCAAAGTCCGCCTGTCTGAAAATTTTCAAAGTCCCACACTTGTCCGAAAATTTTCAAAGTCTGATACAGGCCCAAACATTTTCAAAGTCTGATGCAGGCCCAAACATTTTCAAAGTCCCACGCCTGTCTGAAAATTTTCAAAGTCTGACGCAGGCCCAAACATTTTCAAAGTCCCACGCCTGCCCGAAAATTTTCAGTCTGATGTAGGCCCAAACATTTTCAAAGTCCCACGCCTGTCTGAAAATTTTCAAAGTCCCACACTTGTCCGAAAATTTTCAGTCTGATGCAGGCCCAAACATTTTCAAAGTCCCACGCCTGTCCGAAAATTTTCAAAGTCTGACGCAGGCCCAAACATTTTCAAAGTCCCACGCCTGTCCGAAAATTTTCAAAGTCACACACTTGTCCGAAAATGTTCAAAGTCCCACACTTGTCCGAAAATTTTCAAAGTCTGATGCAGAACCAAACATTTTCAAAGTCTGATGCAGGCCCAAACATTTTCAAAGTCCCACGCCTGCCCGAAAATTTTCAAAGTCCGCCTGTCTGAAAATTTTCAAAGTCCCACACTTGTCCGAAAATTTTCAAAGTCTGATACAGGCCCAAACATTTTCAAAGTCTGATGCAGGCCCAAACATTTTCAAAGTCCCACGCCTGTCTGAAAATTTTCAAAGTCTGACGCAGGCCCAAACATTTTCAAAGTCCCACGCCTGCCCGAAAATTTTCAAAGTCACACACTTGTCCGAAAATGTTCAAAGTCCCACACTTGTCCGAAAATTTTCAAAGTCTGATGCAGAACCAAACATTTTCAAAGTCTGATGCAGGCCCAAACATTTTCAAAGTCCCACGCCTGCCCGAAAATTTTCAAAGTCCGCCTGTCTGAAAATTTTCAAAGTCCCACACTTGTCCGAAAATTTTCAAAGTCTGATACAGGCCCAAACATTTTCAAAGTCTGATGCAGGCCCAAACATTTTCAAAGTCCCACGCCTGTCTGAAAATTTTCAAAGTCTGACGCAGGCCCAAACATTTTCAAAGTCCCACGCCTGCCCGAAAATTTTCAGTCTGATGTAGGCCCAAACATTTTCAAAGTCCCACGCCTGTCTGAAAATTTTCAAAGTCCCACACTTGTCCGAAAATTTTCAAAGTCTGATGCAGAACCAAACATTTTCAAAGTCCCACGCCTGCCCGAAAATTTTCAAAGTCCGCCTGTCTGAAAATTTTCAAAGTCCCACACTTGTCCGAAAATTTTCAGTCTGACGCAGGCCCAAACATTTTCAAAGTCCCACGCCTGTCCGAAAATTTTCAAAGTCTGACGCAGGCCCAAACATTTTCAAAGTCCCACGCCTGTCCGAAAATTTTCAAAGTCACACACTTGTCCGAAAATGTTCAAAGTCCCACACTTGTCCGAAAATTTTCAAAGTCTGATGCAGAACCAAACATTTTCAAAGTCTGATGCAGGCCCAAACATTTTCAAAGTCCCACGCCTGCCCGAAAATTTTCAAAGTCCGCCTGTCTGAAAATTTTCAAAGTCCCACACTTGTCCGAAAATTTTCAAAGTCTGATACAGGCCCAAACATTTTCAAAGTCTGATGCAGGCCCAAACATTTTCAAAGTCCCACGCCTGTCTGAAAATTTTCAAAGTCTGACGCAGGCCCAAACATTTTCAAAGTCCCACGCCTGCCCGAAAATTTTCAAAGTCACACACTTGTCCGAAAATGTTCAAAGTCCCACACTTGTCCGAAAATTTTCAAAGTCTGATGCAGAACCAAACATTTTCAAAGTCTGATGCAGGCCCAAACATTTTCAAAGTCCCACGCCTGCCCGAAAATTTTCAAAGTCCGCCTGTCTGAAAATTTTCAAAGTCCCACACTTGTCCGAAAATTTTCAAAGTCTGATACAGGCCCAAACATTTTCAAAGTCTGATGCAGGCCCAAACATTTTCAAAGTCCCACGCCTGTCTGAAATTTTTCAAAGTCTGACGCAGGCCCAAACATTTTCAAAGTCCCACGCCTGCCCGAAAATTTTCAGTCTGATGTAGGCCCAAACATTTTCAAAGTCCCACGCCTGTCTGAAAATTTTCAAAGTCCCACACTTGTCCGAAAATTTTCAGTCTGACGCAGGCCCGAAAATTTTCAAAGTCCCACGCCTGCCCAAAAATTTTCAAAGTCTGATGCAGGCCCAAACTTTTTCAAAGTCCCACGCCTGCCCGAAAATTTTCAAAGTCCGCCTGTCTGAAAATTTTCAAAGTCCCACACTTGTCCGAAAATTTTCAAAGTCTGATGCAGGCCCAAACATTTTCAAAGTCTGACGCCTGTCCGAAAATTTTCAAAGTCCCACACTTGTCCGAAAATTTTCAGTCTGACGCAGGCCCAAACATTTTCAAAGTCCCACGCCTGCCCGAAAATTTTCAAAGTCCCACACTTGTCCGAAAATTTTCAGTCTGACGCAGGCCCAAACATTTTCAAAGTCCCACGCCTGTCCGAAAATGTTCAAAGTCCCACACTTGTCCGAAAATTTTCAGTCTGATGCAGAACCAAACATTTTCAAAGTCCCACGCCTGTCTGAAAATTTTCAAAGTCCCACACTTGTCCGAAAATTTTCAGTCTGACGCAGGCCCGAAAATTTTCAAAGTCTGATGCAGGCCCAAACTTTTTCAAAGTCCCACACCTGTCTGAAAATGTTCAAAGTCTGACGCAGGCCCAAACATTTTCAAAGTCCCACGCCTGCCCAAAAATTTTCAAAGTCCCACACTTGTCCGAAAATTTTCAGTCTGACGCAGGCCCAAACATTTTCAAAGTCCCACGCCTGCCCGAAAATTTTCAAAGTCCCACGCCTGCCCGAAAATTTTCAAATTCTGACGCAGGCCCAAACATTTTCAAAGTCCGCCTGTCTGAAAATTTTCAAATTCTGACGCAGATCCAAACATTTTCAAAGTCCCACGCCTGTCTGAAAATTTTCAAAGTCCCACACTTGTCCGAAAATTTTCAGTCTGACGCATGCCCAAACATTTTCAAAGTCCCACGCCTGTCTGAAAATTTTCAAAGTCCCACACTTGTCCGAAAATTTTCAGTCTGACGCAGGCCCGAAAATTTTCAAAGTCCCACGCCTGCCCAAAAATTTTCAAAGTCCGACACTTGTCTGAAAATTTTCAAAGTCCCACACTTGCCCAAAAATTTTCAAAGTCTGACGCAGGCCCAAACATTTTCAAAGTCTGATGCAGGCCCAAACATTTTCAAAGTCTCACGCCTGCCCGAAAATTTTCAAAGTCCCACGCCTGTCTGAAAATTTTCAAAGTCTGACGCAGGCCCAAACATTTTCAGTCTGATGCAGGCCCGAAAATTTTCAAAGTCCCACGCCTGCCCGAAAATTTTCAAATTCTGACGCAGCCCCAAACATTTTCAAAGTCCCACGCCTGCCCGAAAATTTTCAAAGTCTGACGCAGGCCCAAACATTTTCAAAGTCCCACGCCTGTCTGAAAATTTTCAAAGTCCCACACTTGTCCGAAAATTTTCAAAGTCTGATGCAGAACCAAACATTTTCAAATTCTGACGCAGTCCCAAACATTTTCAAAGTCCCACGCCTGCCCGAAAATTTTCAAAGTCTGACGCAGGCCCAAACATTTTCAAAGTCCCACGCCTGTCTGAAAATTTTCAAAGTCCCACACTTGTCCGAAAATTTTCAAAGTCTGATGCAGAACCAAACATTTTCAAAGTCTGACGCAGGCCCAAACATTTTCAGTCTGATGCAGGCCCGAAAATTTTCAAAGTCCCACGCCTGCCCGAAAATTTTCAAATTCTGACGCAGCCCCAAACATTTTCAAAGTCCCACGCCTGCCCGAAAATTTTCAAAGTCTGACGCAGGCCCAAACATTTTCAAAGTCCCACGCCTGTCTGAAAATTTTCAGTCTGATGCATGCCCAAACATTTTCAAAGTCCCACACTTGTCCGAAAATTTTCAGTCTCACGCCTGCCCAAAAATTTTCAAAGTCCCACACTTGTCCGAAAATTTTCAGTCTGACGCAGGCCCAAACATTTTCAAAGTCCCACGCCTGTCTGAAAATTTTCAAAGTCTGACGCAGGCCCAAACATTTTCAAAGTCCGCCTGTCTGAAAATTTTCAAAGTCTGACGCAAGCCCAAACATTTTCAGTCTGATGCAGGCCCGAAAATTTTCAAAGTCCCACGCCTGCCCGAAAATTTTCAAAGTCTGACGCAGGCCCAAACATTTTCAAAGTCCCACGCCTGCCCGAAAATTTTCAAATTCTGACGCAGGCCCAAACATTTTCAAAGTCCCACGCCTGTCCGAAAATTTTCAAAGTCCGCCTGTCTGAAAATTTTCAAAGTCCCACACTTGTCCGAAAATTTTCAAAGTCTGATGCAGGCCCAAACATTTTCAAAGTCTGATGCAGGCCCAAACATTTTCAAAGTCCCACGCCTGTCTGAAAATTTTCAAAGTCTGACGCAGGCCCAAACATTTTCAAAGTCCCACGCCTGCCCGAAAATTTTCAGTCTGATGTAGGCCCAAACATTTTCAAAGTCCCACGCCTGTCTGAAAATTTTCAAAGTCCCACACTTGTCCGAAAATTTTCAGTCTGACGCAGGCCCGAAAATTTTCAAAGTCCCACGCCTGCCCAAAAATTTTCAAAGTCTGATGCAGGCCCAAACTTTTTCAAAGTCCCACGCCTGCCCGAAAATTTTCAAAGTCCGCCTGTCTGAAAATTTTCAAAGTCCCACACTTGTCCGAAAATGTTCAAAGTCTGATGCAGGCCCAAACATTTTCAGTCTGATGCAGGCCCAAACATTTTCAAAGTCCCATTCCTGCCCGAAAATTTTCAAAGTCCCACACTTGTCCGAAAATGTTCAAAGTCTGGCGCAGGCCCAAACATTTTCAGTCTGATGCAGGCCCGAAAATTTTCAAAGTCCCACGCCTGCCCGAAAATTTTCAAATTCTGACCAAGGCCCAAACATTTTCAAAGTCCCACGCCTGCCTGAAAATTTTCAAAGTCTGACGCAGGCCCAAACATTTTCAAAGTCTGACGCCTCTCCGAAAATTTTCAAAGTCCCACACCTGCCCGAAAATTTTCAAAGTCCCACACTTGTCCGAAAATTTTCAAAGTCTGATGCAGAACCAAACATTTTCAAAGTCCCACGCCTGCCCGAAAATTTTCAAAGTCCGCCTGTCTGAAAATTTTCAAAGTCCCACACTTGTCCGAAAATTTTCAGTCTGACGCAGGCCCAAACTTTTTCAAAGTCCCACGCCTGTCCGAAAATTTTCAAAGTCTGACGCAGGCCCAAACATTTTCAAAGTCTCACGCCTGTCCGAAAATTTTCAGTCACACACTTGTCCGAAAATGTTCAAAGTCCCACACTTGTCCGAAAATTTTCAAAGTCTGATGCAGAACCAAACATTTTCAAAGTCTGATGCAGGCCCAAACATTTTCAAAGTCCCACGCCTGCCCGAAAATTTTCAAAGTCCGCCTGTCTGAAAATTTTCAAAGTCCCACACTTGTCCGAAAATTTTCAAAGTCTGATGCAGGCCCAAACATTTTCAAAGTCTGACGCCTGTCCGAAAATTTTCAAAGTATGATGCAGGCCCAAACTTTTTCAAAGTCTGACGCAGGCCCGAAAATTTTCAAAGTCCCACGCCTGTCTGAAAATTTTCAAAGTCCCACACTTGTCCGAAAATTTTCAGTCTGACGCATGCCCAAACATTTTCAAAGTCCCACGCCTGTCTGAAAATTTTCAAAGTCCCACACTTGTCCGAAAATTTTCAGTCTGACGCAGGCCCGAAAATTTTCAAAGTCCCACGCCTGCCCAAAAATTTTCAGTCCCACACTTGTCTGAAAATTTTCAAAGTCCCACACTTGCCCAAAAATTTTCAAAGTCTGACGCAGGCCCAAACATTTTCAAAGTCTGATGCAGGCCCAAACATTTTCAAAGTCTCACGCCTGCCCGAAAATTTTCAAAGTCCCACGCCTGTCTGAAAATTTTCAAAGTCTGACGCAGGCCCAAACATTTTCAGTCTGATGCAGGCCCGAAAATTTTCAAAGTCCCACGCCTGCCCGAAAATTTTCAAATTCTGACGCAGCCCCAAACATTTTCAAAGTCCCACGCCTGCCCGAAAATTTTCAAAGTCTGACGCAGGCCCAAACATTTTCAAAGTCCCACGCCTGTCTGAAAATTTTCAAAGTCCCACACTTGTCCGAAAATTTTCAAAGTCTGATGCAGAACCAAACATTTTCAAATTCTGACGCAGCCCCAAACATTTTCAAAGTCCCACGCCTGCCCGAAAATTTTCAAAGTCTGACGCAGGCCCAAACATTTTCAAAGTCCCACGCCTGTCTGAAAATTTTCAAAGTCCCACACTTGTCCGAAAATTTTCAAAGTCTGATGCAGAACCAAACATTTTCAAAGTCTGACGCAGGCCCAAACATTTTCAGTCTGATGCAGGCCCGAAAATTTTCAAAGTCCCACGCCTGCCCGAAAATTTTCAAATTCTGACGCAGCCCCAAACATTTTCAAAGTCCCACGCCTGCCCGAAAATTTTCAAAGTCTGACGCAGGCCCAAACATTTTCAAAGTCCCACGCCTGTCTGAAAATTTTCAAAGTCCCACGCCTGTCTGAAAATTTTCAAAGTCCCACGCCTGTCTGAAAATTTTCAAAGTCCCACGCCTGCCCGAAAATTTTCAGTCTGATGCATGCCCAAACATTTTCAAAGTCCCACACTTGTCCGAAAATTTTCAGTCTCACGCCTGCCCAAGAATTTTCAAAGTCCCACACTTGTCCGAAAATTTTCAAAGTCTGACGCAGGCCCAAACATTTTCAAAGTCCGCCTGTCTGAAAATTTTCAAAGTCTGACGCAGGCCCAAACATTTTCAGTCTGATGCAGGCCCGAAAATTTTCAAAGTCCCACGCCTGCCTGAAAATTTTCAAAGTCTGACGCAGGCCCAAACATTTTCAAAGTCCCACGCCTGCCCGAAAATTTTCAAATTCTGACGCAGGCCCAAACATTTTCAAAGTCCCACGCCTGCCCGAAAATTTTCAAAGTCCGCCTGTCTGAAAATTTTCAAAGTCCCACACTTGTCCGAAAATTTTCAAAGTCTGATGCAGGCCCAAACATTTTCAAAGTCTGATGCAGGCCCAAACATTTTCAAAGTCCCACGCCTGTCTGAAAATTTTCAAAGTCTGACGCAGGCCCAAACATTTTCAAAGTCCCACGCCTGCCCGAAAATTTTCAGTCTGATGTAGGCCCAAACATTTTCAAAGTCCCACACTTGTCCGAAAATTTTCAGTCTGACGCAGGCCCGAAAATTTTCAAAGTCCCACGCCTGCCCAAAAATTTTCAAAGTCTGATGCAGGCCCAAACTTTTTCAAAGTCCCACGCCTGCCCGAAAATTTTCAAAGTCCGCCTGTCTGAAAATTTTCAAAGTCCCACACTTGTCCGAAAATTTTCAAAGTCTGATGCAGGCCCAAACATTTTCAAAGTCTGACGCCTGTCCGAAAATTTTCAAAGTATGATGCAGGCCCAAACTTTTTCAAAGTCTGACGCAGGCCCGAAAATTTTCAAAGTCCGCCTGTCTGAAAATTTTCAAAGTCCCACACTTGTCCGAAAATTTTCAGTCTGATGCAGGCCCAAACATTTTCAAAGTCTGACGCCTGCCCAAAAATTTTAAAAGTCCCACACTTGTCCGAAAATTTTCAGTCTGATGCAGGCCCAAACATTTTCAAAGTCCCACGCCTGCCCGAAAATTTTCAAAGTCCCACGCCTGTCCGAAAATGTTCAAAGTCCCACACTTGTCCGAAAATTTTCAAAGTCTGATGCAGAACCAAACATTTTCAAAGTCCCACGCCTGTCTGAAAATTTTCAAAGTCCCACACTTGTCCGAAAATTTTCAGTCTGACGCAGGCCCGAAAATTTTCAAAGTCTGATGCAGGCCCAAACTTTTTCAAAGTCCCACGCCTGTCTGAAAATTTTCAAAGTCTGACGCAGGCCCAAACATTTTCAAAGTCCCACGCCTGCCCAAAAATTTTCAAAGTCCCACACTTGTCCGAAAATTTTCAGTCTGACGCAGGCCCAAACATTTTCAAAGTCCCACGCCTGCCCGAAAATTATCAAAGTCCCACGCCTGCCCGAAAATTTTCAAATTCTGACGCAGGCCCAAACATTTTCAAAGTCCGCCTGTCTGAAAATTTTCAAATTCTGACGCAGGCCCAAACATTTTCAAAGTCCCACGCCTGTCTGAAAATTTTCAAAGTCCCACACTTGTCCGAAAATTTTCAGTCTGACGCATGCCCAAACATTTTCAAAGTCCCACGCCTGTCTGAAAATTTTCAAAGTCCCACACTTGTCCGAAAATTTTCAGTCTGACGCAGGCCCGAAAATTTTCAAAGTCCCACGCCTGCCCAAAAATTTTCAAAGTCCCACACTTGTCTGAAAATTTTCAAAGTCCCACACTTGCCCAAAAATTTTCAAAGTCTGACGCAGGCCCAAACATTTTCAAAGTCTGATGCAGGCCCAAACATTTTCAAAGTCTCACGCCTGCCCGAAAATTTTCAAAGTCCCACGCCTGTCTGAAAATTTTCAAAGTCTGACGCAGGCCCAAACATTTTCAGTCTGATGCAGGCCCGAAAATTTTCAAAGTCCCACGCCTGCCCGAAAATTTTCAAATTCTGACGCAGCCCCAAACATTTTCAAAGTCCCACGCCTGCCCGAAAATTTTCAAAGTCTGACGCAGGCCCAAACATTTTCAAAGTCCCACGCCTGTCTGAAAATTTTCAAAGTCCCACGCCTGTCTGAAAATTTTCAAAGTCCCACGCCTGTCTGAAAATTTTCAAAGTCCCACGCCTGCCCGAAAATTTTCAGTCTGATGCATGCCCAAACATTTTCAAAGTCCCACACTTGTCCGAAAATTTTCAGTCTCACGCCTGCCCAAAAATTTTCAAAGTCCCACACTTGTCCGAAAATTTTCAGTCTGACGCAGGCCCAAACATTTTCAAAGTCCGCCTGTCTGAAAATTTTCAAAGTCTGACACAGGCCCAAACATTTTCAGTCTGATGCAGGCCCGAAAATTTTCAAAGTCCCACGCCTGCCCGAAAATTTTCAGTCTGACGCAGGCCCAAACATTTTCAAAGTCCCACGCCTGCCCGAAAATGTTCAAATTCTGACGCAGGCCCAAACATTTTCAAAGTCCCACGCCTGTCTGAAAATTTTCAAAGTCCCACACTTGTCCGAAAATTTTCAAAGTCTGATGCAGAACCAAACATTTTCAAAGTCTGATGCAGGCCCAAACATTTTCAAAGTCCCACGCCTGCCCGAAAATTTTCAAAGTCCGCCTGTCTGAAAATTTTCAAAGTCCCACACTTGTCCGAAAATTTTCAGTCTGATGCAGGCCCAAACATTTTCAAAGTCTGATGCAGGCCCAAACATTTTCAAAGTCCCACGCCTGTCTGAAAATTTTCAAAGTCTGACGCAGGCCCAAACATTTTCAAAGTCCCACGCCTGCCCGAAAATTTTCAGTCTGATGTAGGCCCAAACATTTTCAAAGTCCCACGCCTGTCTGAAAATTTTCAAAGTCCCACACTTGTCCGAAAATTTTCAGTCTGACGCAGGCCCGAAAATTTTCAAAGTCCCACGCCTGCCCAAAAATTTTCAAAGTCTGATGCAGGCCCAAACTTTTTCAAAGTCCCACGCCTGCCCGAAAATTTTCAAAGTCCGCCTGTCTGAAAATTTTCAAAGTCCCACACTTGCCCGAAAATTTTCAAAGTCTGACGCAGGCCCAAACATTTTCAAAGTCCCACGCCTGCCCGAAAATTTTCAAATTCTGACGCAGGCCCAAACATTTTCAAAGTCCCACGCCTGTCCGAAAATTTTCAAAGTCCGCCTGTCTGAAAATTTTCAAAGTCCCACACTTGTCCGAAAATTTTCAAAGTCTGATGCAGGCCCAAACATTTTCAAAGTCTGATGCAGGCCCAAACATTTTCAAAGTCCCACGCCTGTCTGAAAATTTTCAAAGTCTGACGCAGGCCCAAACATTTTCAAAGTCCCACGCCTGCCCGAAAATTTTCAGTCTGATGTAGGCCCAAACATTTTCAAAGTCCCACGCCTGTCTGAAAATTTTCAAAGTCCCACACTTGTCCGAAAATTTTCAGTCTGACGCAGGCCCGAAAATTTTCAAAGTCCCACGCCTGCCCAAAAATTTTCAAAGTCTGATGCAGGCCCAAACTTTTTCAAAGTCCCACGCCTGCCCGAAAATTTTCAAAGTCCGCCTGTCTGAAAATTTTCAAAGTCCCACACTTGTCCGAAAATGTTCAAAGTCTGATGCAGGCCCAAACATTTTCAGTCTGATGCAGGCCCAAACATTTTCAAAGTCCCATTCCTGCCCGAAAATTTTCAAAGTCCCACACTTGTCCGAAAATGTTCAAAGTCTGGCGCAGGCCCAAACATTTTCAGTCTGATGCAGGCCCGAAAATTTTCAAAGTCCCACGCCTGCCCGAAAATTTTCAAATTCTGACCAAGGCCCAAACATTTTCAAAGTCCCACGCCTGCCTGAAAATTTTCAAAGTCTGACGCAGGCCCAAACATTTTCAAAGTCTGACGCCTCTCCGAAAATTTTCAAAGTCCCACACCTGCCCGAAAATTTTCAAAGTCCCACACTTGTCCGAAAATTTTCAAAGTCTGATGCAGAACCAAACATTTTCAAAGTCCCACGCCTGCCCGAAAATTTTCAAAGTCCGCCTGTCTGAAAATTTTCAAAGTCCCACACTTGTCCGAAAATTTTCAGTCTGACGCAGGCCCAAACTTTTTCAAAGTCCCACGCCTGTCCGAAAATTTTCAAAGTCTGACGCAGGCCCAAACATTTTCAAAGTCTCACGCCTGTCCGAAAATTTTCAGTCACACACTTGTCCGAAAATGTTCAAAGTCCCACACTTGTCCGAAAATTTTCAAAGTCTGATGCAGAACCAAACATTTTCAAAGTCTGATGCAGGCCCAAACATTTTCAAAGTCCCACGCCTGCCCGAAAATTTTCAAAGTCCGCCTGTCTGAAAATTTTCAAAGTCCCACACTTGTCCGAAAATTTTCAAAGTCTGATGCAGGCCCAAACATTTTCAAAGTCTGACGCCTGTCCGAAAATTTTCAAAGTATGATGCAGGCCCAAACTTTTTCAAAGTCTGACGCAGGCCCGAAAATTTTCAAAGTCCCACGCCTGTCTGAAAATTTTCAAAGTCCCACACTTGTCCGAAAATTTTCAGTCTGACGCATGCCCAAACATTTTCAAAGTCCCACGCCTGTCTGAAAATTTTCAAAGTCCCACACTTGTCCGAAAATTTTCAGTCTGACGCAGGCCCGAAAATTTTCAAAGTCCCACGCCTGCCCAAAAATTTTCAGTCCCACACTTGTCTGAAAATTTTCAAAGTCCCACACTTGCCCAAAAATTTTCAAAGTCTGACGCAGGCCCAAACATTTTCAAAGTCTGATGCAGGCCCAAACATTTTCAAAGTCTCACGCCTGCCCGAAAATTTTCAAAGTCCCACGCCTGTCTGAAAATTTTCAAAGTCTGACGCAGGCCCAAACATTTTCAGTCTGATGCAGGCCCGAAAATTTTCAAAGTCCCACGCCTGCCCGAAAATTTTCAAATTCTGACGCAGCCCCAAACATTTTCAAAGTCCCACGCCTGCCCGAAAATTTTCAAAGTCTGACGCAGGCCCAAACATTTTCAAAGTCCCACGCCTGTCTGAAAATTTTCAAAGTCCCACACTTGTCCGAAAATTTTCAAAGTCTGATGCAGAACCAAACATTTTCAAATTCTGACGCAGCCCCAAACATTTTCAAAGTCCCACGCCTGCCCGAAAATTTTCAAAGTCTGACGCAGGCCCAAACATTTTCAAAGTCCCACGCCTGTCTGAAAATTTTCAAAGTCCCACACTTGTCCGAAAATTTTCAAAGTCTGATGCAGAACCAAACATTTTCAAAGTCTGACGCAGGCCCAAACATTTTCAGTCTGATGCAGGCCCGAAAATTTTCAAAGTCCCACGCCTGCCCGAAAATTTTCAAATTCTGACGCAGCCCCAAACATTTTCAAAGTCCCACGCCTGCCCGAAAATTTTCAAAGTCTGACGCAGGCCCAAACATTTTCAAAGTCCCACGCCTGTCTGAAAATTTTCAAAGTCCCACGCCTGTCTGAAAATTTTCAAAGTCCCACGCCTGTCTGAAAATTTTCAAAGTCCCACGCCTGCCCGAAAATTTTCAGTCTGATGCATGCCCAAACATTTTCAAAGTCCCACACTTGTCCGAAAATTTTCAGTCTCACGCCTGCCCAAAAATTTTCAAAGTCCCACACTTGTCCGAAAATTTTCAAAGTCTGACGCAGGCCCAAACATTTTCAAAGTCCGCCTGTCTGAAAATTTTCAAAGTCTGACGCAGGCCCAAACATTTTCAGTCTGATGCAGGCCCGAAAATTTTCAAAGTCCCACGCCTGCCTGAAAATTTTCAAAGTCTGACGCAGGCCCAAACATTTTCAAAGTCCCACGCCTGCCCGAAAATTTTCAAATTCTGACGCAGGCCCAAACATTTTCAAAGTCCCACGCCTGCCCGAAAATTTTCAAAGTCCGCCTGTCTGAAAATTTTCAAAGTCCCACACTTGTCCGAAAATTTTCAAAGTCTGATGCAGGCCCAAACATTTTCAAAGTCTGATGCAGGCCCAAACATTTTCAAAGTCCCACGCCTGTCTGAAAATTTTCAAAGTCTGACGCAGGCCCAAACATTTTCAAAGTCCCACGCCTGCCCGAAAATTTTCAGTCTGATGTAGGCCCAAACATTTTCAAAGTCCCACACTTGTCCGAAAATTTTCAGTCTGACGCAGGCCCGAAAATTTTCAAAGTCCCACGCCTGCCCAAAAATTTTCAAAGTCTGATGCAGGCCCAAACTTTTTCAAAGTCCCACGCCTGCCCGAAAATTTTCAAAGTCCGCCTGTCTGAAAATTTTCAAAGTCCCACACTTGTCCGAAAATTTTCAAAGTCTGATGCAGGCCCAAACATTTTCAAAGTCTGACGCCTGTCCGAAAATTTTCAAAGTATGATGCAGGCCCAAACTTTTTCAAAGTCTGACGCAGGCCCGAAAATTTTCAAAGTCCGCCTGTCTGAAAATTTTCAAAGTCCCACACTTGTCCGAAAATTTTCAGTCTGATGCAGGCCCAAACATTTTCAAAGTCTGACGCCTGCCCAAAAATTTTAAAAGTCCCACACTTGTCCGAAAATTTTCAGTCTGATGCAGGCCCAAACATTTTCAAAGTCCCACGCCTGCCCGAAAATTTTCAAAGTCCCACGCCTGTCCGAAAATGTTCAAAGTCCCACACTTGTCCGAAAATTTTCAAAGTCTGATGCAGAACCAAACATTTTCAAAGTCCCACGCCTGTCTGAAAATTTTCAAAGTCCCACACTTGTCCGAAAATTTTCAGTCTGACGCAGGCCCGAAAATTTTCAAAGTCTGATGCAGGCCCAAACTTTTTCAAAGTCCCACGCCTGTCTGAAAATTTTCAAAGTCTGACGCAGGCCCAAACATTTTCAAAGTCCCACGCCTGCCCAAAAATTTTCAAAGTCCCACACTTGTCCGAAAATTTTCAGTCTGACGCAGGCCCAAACATTTTCAAAGTCCCACGCCTGCCCGAAAATTATCAAAGTCCCACGCCTGCCCGAAAATTTTCAAATTCTGACGCAGGCCCAAACATTTTCAAAGTCCGCCTGTCTGAAAATTTTCAAATTCTGACGCAGGCCCAAACATTTTCAAAGTCCCACGCCTGTCTGAAAATTTTCAAAGTCCCACACTTGTCCGAAAATTTTCAGTCTGACGCATGCCCAAACATTTTCAAAGTCCCACGCCTGTCTGAAAATTTTCAAAGTCCCACACTTGTCCGAAAATTTTCAGTCTGACGCAGGCCCGAAAATTTTCAAAGTCCCACGCCTGCCCAAAAATTTTCAAAGTCCCACACTTGTCTGAAAATTTTCAAAGTCCCACACTTGCCCAAAAATTTTCAAAGTCTGACGCAGGCCCAAACATTTTCAAAGTCTGATGCAGGCCCAAACATTTTCAAAGTCTCACGCCTGCCCGAAAATTTTCAAAGTCCCACGCCTGTCTGAAAATTTTCAAAGTCTGACGCAGGCCCAAACATTTTCAGTCTGATGCAGGCCCGAAAATTTTCAAAGTCCCACGCCTGCCCGAAAATTTTCAAATTCTGACGCAGCCCCAAACATTTTCAAAGTCCCACGCCTGCCCGAAAATTTTCAAAGTCTGACGCAGGCCCAAACATTTTCAAAGTCCCACGCCTGTCTGAAAATTTTCAAAGTCCCACGCCTGTCTGAAAATTTTCAAAGTCCCACGCCTGTCTGAAAATTTTCAAAGTCCCACGCCTGCCCGAAAATTTTCAGTCTGATGCATGCCCAAACATTTTCAAAGTCCCACACTTGTCCGAAAATTTTCAGTCTCACGCCTGCCCAAAAATTTTCAAAGTCCCACACTTGTCCGAAAATTTTCAGTCTGACGCAGGCCCAAACATTTTCAAAGTCCGCCTGTCTGAAAATTTTCAAAGTCTGACACAGGCCCAAACATTTTCAGTCTGATGCAGGCCCGAAAATTTTCAAAGTCCCACGCCTGCCCGAAAATTTTCAGTCTGACGCAGGCCCAAACATTTTCAAAGTCCCACGCCTGCCCGAAAATGTTCAAATTCTGACGCAGGCCCAAACATTTTCAAAGTCCCACGCCTGTCTGAAAATTTTCAAAGTCCCACACTTGTCCGAAAATTTTCAAAGTCTGATGCAGAACCAAACATTTTCAAAGTCTGATGCAGGCCCAAACATTTTCAAAGTCCCACGCCTGCCCGAAAATTTTCAAAGTCCGCCTGTCTGAAAATTTTCAAAGTCCCACACTTGTCCGAAAATTTTCAGTCTGATGCAGGCCCAAACATTTTCAAAGTCTGATGCAGGCCCAAACATTTTCAAAGTCCCACGCCTGTCTGAAAATTTTCAAAGTCTG